>NC_141005.1:6447932-6942932 GCF_052327205.1 Somniosus microcephalus
ATCAGTCTGCAAAAAACTGCAATTACACCCAATGTCACACCCAATTACCATCTCCAAAGATGCCTGCAAGTCATTCCCTTAATTCGCGCAGGCTCCTGAAATAGAAGCATAGTCGATCCAATATCCTGTACTCGGTGTGACAACAGTATCTATCCTTTGTACTTCGCACCCGCTGTGGTCTCAATGTTTGCTCTCTCATCCCTCGACTCCAGTAAGCCCCAGAGCTTTCTCTTGACTAAGTGAGAGCCTGCACACGTGACTCCAGTGCCATCTTGTGCGTGTGTGTTAACTCGTGACTCCTTTCATTCTCAAGACACGGTTGTTCACAAACCTGTCTGAGGAGCCCATCTGAAAAGCGTGTTAATAACCTAATGCTTCACTGCCACGTGTAAAATCAGTCTGATTAAAGCCTTTCCATTCCACTTCATTAAGACATTGCACGGTTCTCTATAAGGCACCAATATCTGTCCTTTGATTGGATGTAACACCAGTATCTATGGCGACCTTGCTCTCAGTGAGGGAGTGGCTGGAGAATTATAATTAGGACTAAATGAATTGGAACAAAGGATCCTGCGTGAAGAAAATAGCACAAAGTGCCTGCATGCCCCTTCTGAATGAGCTGTGGTTCAGTAAATTCTAAATTTAGATTCCATGTATTATCGCTGATTAAATTAATACATTTTTTAATGTAATTTAGACTTGTAGAAATCCGTTAGCTCCGTGCTCATTTTACAGGCCTAAAACAGGCACCTAAGTTTTCAAGATGGCAGGCGGCGCGCACAAGTTCTGCACCGGACGTGCGCCGCCCGCCATCTTGGTAAAGGCTCCTGTATAGGCGTCCAGAGTGCGCGCCTGAAGCAGACATTAGGCCTTTTGTATATGCAGCCTGTTTGTGGGGCCACCCCCCCCCCACAACATCTGGAATGCGTGAGAGCGCGATCGCAGTGTGTGTCATGCGTGCAGCCGTCAGTTTTTCAGGCGCTCGGCAGCCAAATTAGTGGTCCTTTGGAAAATTGGGCGTATTTTACACCGTTGCCAAAAGTTAAAATGAACTCCCAGACTGACTGAGCGTGTGGACAAGTACGAGCAAAGCGAGTCAGCAAGGATTTGTGACGGGAAGGCCAGGCCTGACTAATCTAGTTGAGTTTTTGAGGAGGGCACTAGCATGGTGGAGAAGGGAGTGTCGATCGATGTTGTCTATAGGGATCTCCAGAAGGCATCTGATAAGGTTCCACACAAGAGATCATCGGCAAAAATGAGAGCGCATAGAACTGGAGGTAACCTTGTGATGTGGTGATTGGTTGGGAGGCAGGAGACAGAGAGTGGGGGTAAAGGGAACGTTCTCTGATTGGTGGGATGTGACAAGTGGTGTTCTCCAGGGATCTGTTCCGGGGCCTCAGCTTTGCACCATGTTTATCAATGACTTGGATGAAGGAATAGAAGCCATTGGGCAGTGACCATCTTTGTGTTAAGTCTGCAGTGGGGGTTGGGGGTGGATCCGGACCCTCGAAGGAGCAACTGCATGGTCAGGAGGGAGGGGTCGGGGGGGTGCCTGGAGGTTGGGATCGAGGGGAGGGTCGGGAGGGAGGTCGGAGGTCAGGGTCCAGGTCTGGATGTCAGGGACCTCGGGACTGGGAGCGGTGCTGCCTGTGGGCAAGTGCTTTAACTTACGCGCTGTTTAGAGTTGGTTTTCTCCGAGGCAAACCAGTGATGCAGCAGGGGCGTGGAACAGGCGTTGGGCCCTAATTTGCATTTGCAAATGGTCTAGCGCCTGCTTCAGGCGGGGGTGAAGGACGCTTCTTGTCTGTCCTTTACCCAATATGGCGGGCAGCGCACTCTCGTGCAGACATACAAGCACGCTTCCTGCCCGCCATTTTGGGGCCTTGGGAGGACTCGTGGTGCCTGAAAAAACAGACATTACACGGCCCAATTTAACCCCGAGCTTTGTATTCCCTTGATCTGATCAAGGTGTTTAAAACAATAGAATACTCGATAGGGTAGATCGAGAGAAACTGTTTCCCCTGGTGGGGGGAGTCCAGAACAAGGGGGCAGAACCTTAAAATTAGAACCAGGCCGTTCAGGGGTGATGTCGGGAAGCACTTCACACAAAGGGTTAGTGGAAATCGGGAACTCTCTCCCCAAAAAGCTGTGGATACTGGGGGTCAACTGGAGTTTTCAAGGACTAGTGTAGGGAATGGGTCTGAATGGAAAGCACTTTCGGAGAGCCAGGACAGGTGTGATGGGCTGAATGGCCTCCTGTGCTGTAAAATTCTCTGATTCTGTGATTTACCTGCACATTTCCTAAGTTGTAAAAAAAGCAATAGTGTCAATGGGAAAATTATTCCACTAACTTAATCACTCACTGCGGTAATACTCTTTGTTTTTCAGCTCTATCGGTCAACCATACAAGCTCTGAGTTGTTAGAGCTGCCATTATATGCTCAGTAACAGCAATGTTGAGGCGAATAGCAGAGATGCATTTAAGGGGAAGCTAGATAAACACATGAGGGAGAAAGGACTAGAGGGATGGGGTGAGATGAAGTGGGGTGGGAGGAGGTTCGTGTGGAGCATAAACACCAGCACAGGCCTGATGGACCGAATGGCCTGTTTCTGTGCTGTAGACTCGATGTAATGGAAGAACGGAATGCATTCCTGTTGGCCGAGGCTGCGTTCCACTCCTCTCTTCCAAACTCAGTGTGTGATATCTCCCCACCGCACAGTGCCGGAGGAGTAGAGCAGAGAGACAACTGATGGGGGTGAAATCCTGCTCCTTAATATTGAAATGACAATCTCTTCTTTTCAAATCAGCAAATGCAAACCAGACTCGACCCCAGAGTCAGCAGAGAGTGGCCGTTTCAGAAACTGATTGGAATGCCAGCACTGAATTCGCTCTTTTCAAATCCCTCCATGGCCCTGCCCCTCCCTATCTCTGAAACCTCCTTCAGCCCCACAACCCTCCGAGATCTCTGCGCTCCTCCGATTCTGGCCTCTTGCGCATCCCTGATTTTAATCGCTCCACCATTGGCGGCCGTGCCTTCAGCTGCCTGGGCCCCGAGCACTGGAATTCCCTCCCTAAACCTCTCCGCCTCCCTCTCCTCCTTTAAGACATTCCTTAAAACCGACCTCTTTGACCAAGCTAATATCTCCTTATGTGGCTCGGTATCAAGTTTTCTTTGATAAACGCTCCTGTGAAGCGCCCTGGGATGTTTTACTGTGTTAAAGGTGCTGTATAAATGCAAGTTGTTGTTGATGAGTTTGATGACCTCAGTTGGGTGACTGTAAGGAAGGATCGGTGAAGGTCAGAGGTTTCAATTGGCCTTCAACAAGGGAAGCGAGAAATCAACCAAAGTTCCCACTTCTGATCACGAGATACTGAGGCCTACTGGACGGTAGAAGTGCGTGGACATTGAGTGAGGATCGGATCAGGCCTCTCTGAGACTACCAGCAGGGATTCTACTGCTGTGCCCAGAGAGAGCGGGAGGTGATAGCTCATGGCCCTGACAGGCTGAGGATTTACATCACTGCAATCATGCAGATTTGGAAATGATCATAAAAGATACTTCAATCTTTTTTTCAGATCTCGTGTGCCTGATTTTCTTTGAATTTCTTGCACCAAAGTAATTTCAGTGCTCAGATCGCAGATGAAGAACTTGTCATTTAATATTTAGATTGTCAGTAATACGGGATTCAGATCCAGGTCTTTTGCAGCATTCTGTGTACTTCCCAACTTTTTGGATTACACAGAATTACGTAGAATGTACAGCACAGAAACGGGTCATTCGGCCCATCAGGACCATGCCGGTGTTTCTGCTCCACACGAGCCTCCTCCCACCCCTCTTCATCTCACCCTATCAGCCTATCCTTCCATTCCTTTCTCCCTCATATGTTTATCCAGCTTCCCCTTAAATGCATCAGGATTAGTCGGGATTTGCTTTCCATATTTCCTTCAAGTCTGCACCCAAACTGTTAACCTCTCTCTCTGCTTTTTTTCTTCCAGATTAGCTTTTCCATCATTTTCTCTCTTTATTTAATTATTCCGTTCGTGTTATGTAAAGTCTCAATCCATTTGCTGTTAGTAGGATCTCGTTTATTTCTGATAATTTATACATGCCTCTTTAGTTTGTTTGATTTTTCAAACCTGTCTTGCTATTTCCAATTTCCTGCTCCACAGCCCCTCTTCGGTTGTCTATTCCCCTCGTCCTCCCATGCTGGGTCTAAATGACACCCAATTGCAGTTTTCACCATCTGGAACAGCAATCTGGCTCCAAAGCGAGTCAAATGGAGCTTGTTCCTGCTCAGGAAATTCAATCATCCTGGAAATTAGCCCAATTATCATTGCAAGCCTGAGAATGGTCTCCGATACCAACATTTTTGGACCTCTGTCCTCCAACTGACTCATTAGGTCTGTGCAAAGTGTGACAGGAATATTTCCTACACTGGTGAAGTGCGCTGTTAGTATAGTATCACAATACCTCTGTGCCCGTCACTGTCAGGCATTAGCACGGCTTGTCATTGTCTGGATTCTGCAGAGGGCACCATTAAGGGAATGATCAGAGTTGGCACAGCCCAAATCTCGAACTCATTTCCTCACCAGGGATTACACAGGCAGAGCTTAGCAAGTGTATGGAACGTCAAACAAATCCCCCGCGGTATGCAAGAAGATACAGAAACTTTCCGTGTTAGAATCAGGTACCCTGGAGGTGTTTTCCATGTTTAGAAAGACTTGCATTTCTCCAGCGCTTTTCACCACCTCGGGACGTCCCGAAGCACTTTCCAGCCAATGAAGTACTTTTTGAATTGGAGTCACTGTCGTAGTGTAGGAAACGCAGCAGCCAATTTGCACACAGCAAGATCCCACAAACAGCAATGTGATAATGACCGAATAATCTGTTTTTTAGTGACGTTGATTCAGGGATAAATATTGGCCCCAGGACACCGGGGAGAACTCCTCTTCTCTTAGAATGGTGTCAAGGGTTCTTTTATGTCCACCTGAGAGAGCAGACGGGGCCTTGGTTTAATGTCTCATCCAAAAGACGGCACCTCCGACAGTGCGGCACTCCCTCAGTACTGCCCCTCCGACAGTGCAGCGCTCCCTCAGTATTGCCCCTCCGACAGTGTGGCTCCCTCAGTACTGCCCCTCCCACAGTGCAGCGCTCCCTCAGTACTGCCCCTCCGACAGTGCGGTGCTCCCTCAGTACTGCCCCTCCGACAGTGCGGCGCTCCCTCAGAACTGCCCCTCCGACAGTGCGGTGCTCCCTCAGTACTGCCCCTCCAACAGTGCTGTGCTCCCTCAGTACTGCCCCTCCGACAGTGTGGCTCCCTCAGTACTGCCCCTCCGACAGTGCGGTGCTCCCTCAGTACTGCCCCTCCGACAGTGCAGCGCTCCCTCAGTACTGCCCCTCCCAACAGTGCAGCGCTCCCTCAGTACTGCCCCTCTGACAGTGCAGCACTCCCTCAGTACTGCCCCTCCGACAGTGCGGTGCTCCCTCAGTACTGCCCCTTCAACAGTGCGGAGTTCCCTCAGTACTGCCTCTCCGACAGTGCGGAGCTCCCTCAGTACTGCCCCTTCAACAGTGCGGAGCTCCCTCAGTACTGCCCCTCCAACAGTGCTGTGCTCCCTCAGTACTGCTCCTCCCAACATTTCAGTGCTCCCTCACTACTGCCCCTCCGACAGTGTGGTGCGCCCTCAGTACTGCCCCTCCGACAGTGCGGCGCACCCTCAGTACTGCCCCTCCGACAGTGCAGCGCTCCCTCAGTACTGCCCCTCTGACAGTGCGGCGCTCCCTCAGTACTGCCCCCCGACAGTGCAGCGCTACCTCAGTACTGCCCCTCCGACAGTGCAGCGCTCCCTCAGTACTGCCCCTCCGACAGTGCAGCGCTCCCTCAGTACTGCCCCTCCGACAGTGTGGCCCTCCCTCAGTACTGCCCCTCCGACAGTGCAGCGCTCCCTCAGTACTGCCCCTCCGACAGTGCAGCGCTCCCTCAGTACTGCCCCTCCGACAGTGCGGCCCTCCCTCAGTACTGCCCCTCTGACAGTGCGGCGCTCCCTCAGTACTGCTCCTCCGACAGTGCTGCACTCCCTCAGTACTGCCCCTCCGACAGTGCAGAGCTCCATCAGTACTGCCCCTCCGACAGTGCGGCCCTCCCTCAGTACTGCCCCTCCGACAGTGCGGCGCTCCCTCAGTACCGCCCCTCCGACAGTGCTGCACTCCCTCAGTACTGTCCCTCCGACAGTGCAGAGCTCCATCAGTACTGCCCCTCCGACAGTGCAGCGCTCCCTCAGATGGAGCAAAGTTTGGTTGGCTGGTTGTCATTTAATCATCTTTGCTTTTCTTTTCAGGCTGACAGCCAAAGCAGTGGCGGTTCTGCTCCCAATCTTGGGAATATCCTGGGCTTGTGGAGTTCTGGCTATCAATAACTACGCCATAATGTTTCAATACATGTTCGCGTTATTCAACTCCTTACAGGTAACTGCAGCAAGACCTGTTAGCCTGAACTGGACTTTAAGACTAAACATATTTAACAAGACATTCTGGGCGAAATATTTTTTTTTCTCTTGCTTGCTATTTCTTGTTGAATTTTCACCTTTACCTCATAAAAGCAAATGTCCTTGCCACAGCTTCACAGGGTGAGGGATAAGAACATAACAACAGGAAGAGTCCATTCAGCCCCTCGAGCGTGTTCCACCATTCAATTAGATCATGGCTGATCTGTATCTTAACTCCATTTACCCGTCTTGGTTCCATAACCCTTAATACCCTTAGCCAACAAAAATCTATCAATCTCAATTTTGAAATTTTCAATTGACCCCCAGCCTCAACAGCTTTTTGAAGGAGAGAGTTCCAGATTTCCACCACCCTTTGTATGTAAAGAGGAAGAGAGTAGGAAAAGTAAACATTGGTCCCTTAGAGGCTGAGACAGGAGAAATTATTATGGGGAATAAGGAAATGGCAGAAACTTTAAACAAATATTTTGTATCTGTCTTCACAGTAGAAGACACAAAAAAATACCAAAAATGGTGGGGAACCAAGGGTCTAAAGAGGGTGAGAAACTTAACGTAATTTATATAAGTAGAGAAAAAGTACTAGAGAAACTAATGGGACTAAAAGCTGACAAATCCTCTGGCCCTGACGGCCTACATCCTAGGGTTCTAAAAGAGGTGGCTGCAGAGATAGTGGATCCATTGGTTTTGATCTTTCAAAATTTCCTAGATTCTAGAACGGTCCCAGCAGATTGGAAGGTAGCAAATGTAACACCGCTAATCAACAAAGGAGGGAGAGAGAAAACAGGGAACTACAGGCCAGTTAGCCTGACATCAGTCATCGTGAAAATGCTGGAATCCATTGTTAAGGAAGTGGTATCAGGGCACTTAGAAAATCATAACATGGTTAGGCAGAGTCAACATGGTTTTATGAAAGGGAAATCGTGTTTGACAAATTTATTAGAGATTTTTGAGGATGTAACTAGCAGGGTAGATAAAGGGGAACCAGTGGATGTAGTATATTTGAATTTCCAAAAGGCATTCGATAAGGTGCCATATAAAAGGTTATTACAAAAGATAAGGGCTCATGGGGTTGGAGGTAATATAGTTGCATGGAGAGAGGAATAGTTAACGGACAGAAAACAGAGTAGGCCATTCGAGCCTGCTCCACCATTCAATATGATCATGGCTGATCCTCTAGCTCAAGACCATATTCTCGCTCTTTCCCCATACCCTTTGATGCCTTTTATGTCTAGAAATCTATCTATCTCCTTCTTAAATATATTCAGTGACTTGGCCTCCACAGCTTTCTGTGGTAGAGAATTTCACAGGTTCACCACCCTCTGTGTGAAGAAATTTCTCATCTCAGTCCTAAATGTCCTACCCCGTATCCTGAGACTGTGACTCCTCGTTCTGGACCCCCCAGCCAAGGGAAACATCCTCCCTGCATCCAGTCTGTCTAGCCCTGTCAGTATTGTATATGTTTCCACGAGATCCCCTCTCAGTCTTCTAAACTCTAGTGAATACAGGCCTAGTCGACCCAATCTCTCCTCATACAACAGTCCTGCCATCCCAGGAATCAGTCTGGTGAACCTTTGCTGCACTCCCTCTATGGCAAGTATATCCTTTCTTAGGTAAGGAGACCAAAACTGCACACAGTACTCCAGGTCTGGTCTCACCAAGGCCCTGTACAACTGTAGTAAGACATCCTTGATCCTGTACTCAAATCCTCTTGCAATGAAGGCCAACATACCATTTGCTTTCCTAACTGCTTGCTGCACCTGCAAGTTTGCTTTCAGTGACTGGTGTACAAGGACACCCAGGATCCTTGTAGCAAGGGTAAACGGATCTTTTTCAGGTTGGCAGGCTGTAACCAGTGGGGTGCCACAAGGATCAGTGCTGGGACCTCAGCTATTTACAATCTCTATTAATGACCTAGATGAAGGAACTGAGTGTAATGTATCCAAGTTTGCTGATTAGTGTGAGTGGTATATAGACCTCCAAACAGTAAGGCGGAGGTTGGGGATGGCATTAAAAGGGAAATTAAAGAAGCGTGCAATAAGGGCACAACAGTCATCATGTGTGACTTTAATCTACATATAGATTGGGCCAACCAAATCAGTAACAATACCGTGGAGGAGGAATTCCTGGAGTGTTTACGGGATGGTTTCCTGGACCAATATGTCGAGGAACCAACCAGAGATCAGGCCATCTTAGACTGGGTATTATGTAACGAGAAAGGATTAATTAGCAATCTTGTTTTACGAGGCCCCTTGGGTCGGAGCGATCATAATATGATCGAATTCTTCATTAAGATGGAGAATGAAGTAGTTGACTCAGAGACAAGGGTCCTCAATTTAAATAAAGGAAACTACGATGGTCTGAGAAGCGAGTTGGGTAGGATTGATTGGGGAATGGCACTCAAAGGGTTGACAGTGGATAGGCAATGGCAAACATTCAAAGACCGAATGGATGAGCTACAGAACTTGTTCATCCCAGTTTGGCATAAAAATAAAACAAAAAGGGTGACTCAACCGTGGCTAACAAGGGAAATTAGGGATAGCATAAGATCCAAGGAGAGGACAAAAAATTGGCTAGAAAAAGCAATAATCCTAAGGATTGGGAGCAGTTTAGGAGTCAACAAAGGAGGACAAAGGGATTAATTAAGAAAGGGAAAATAGAATATGAGAGTAAGCTAGCAGGCAACATAAAAACTGACTGTAAAAGCTTTTATAGATATGTGAAGAGAAAAAGATTGGTGAAGTCAAGCGTAGGTCCCTTACAGTCAGAATCAGGGGAATTTATAATGGGAAACAAGGAAATGGCAGACCAACTAAATACATACTTTGGTTCTGTCTTCACAAAGGAGGACACAAATAACCTCCCAGAGATGTCGGGGAACATAGGGTCTGATGAAAGGGAGGAACTGAAAGAAATCAGTATTTGTAGGGAAATTGTGTTAGGAAAATTGATGGGACTAAAGGCCGATAAATCCCCAGGGCCTGATGGTCTACATCCCAGGACACTTAAGGAAGTGGCCCTAGAGATAGTAGATGCATTGCTGGTCATCTTCCAGAACTCGATAGACTCTGGAACGGTACCCATGGATTGGAGGGTAGCTAATGTTACCCCACTATTCAAAAAAGGTGGTAGAGAAAAAGCGGGGAATTATAGACCGGTAAGCCTGACATTGGTAGTGGGGAAAATGCTGGAGTCGATTATAAAAGATGTAATAGCAGAGCACTTGGAAAGCAGTGACAGGATCGGACAAAGTCAACATGGATTTACAAAAGGTAAATCATGCTTGACTAAACTGCTGGAATTTTTTGAGGATGTAACTGGTAAAATAGATAAGGGAGAACCAGTGGATGTGGTGTATTTGGACTTTCAGAAGGCTTTCGATAAGGTCCCGCATAAGAGATTAGCGTGTAAAATTAAGGCACATGGGATTGGGGGCAAGGTATTGACTTGGATAGAGAACTGGTTGGCAGACAGAAAGCAAAGAGTTGGAATAAACGGGTCGTTTTCCGAGTGGCAGGCAGTGACTAGTGGGGTACCGCAAGGATCGGTCCTAGGACCCCAGCTGTTCACAATATATATTAATGATCTGGACGAGGGAATTGGATGTAATATCTCCAAATTTGCAGACGGCACAAAGCTGGGTGGGAGGGTAAGCTGTGAGGAGGATGTCGTGAAACTCAGTACGATTTGGACAGGTTGGGTGATTGGGCAGAAACATGGCAAATGCACTATAATGTGGATAAATGTGAGGTTATCCACTTTGGTGGCAAAAACAGGAAGGCAGATTATTATTTGAATGGCAATAGATTGGGAGAAGGGGAAGTGCAAAGAGACCTGGGTGTTCTTGTGCACCAGTCGCTGAAGGTAAGCATGCAGGTGCAGTAGGCGGTTAAGAAGGCAAATGGTATGCTGGCCTTCGTAGCAAGAGGGTTCGAGTACAGGAACAAGGATGTCTTGCTACAGTTGTACAGGGCCTTGGTGAGACCGCATCTTGAGTATTGTGTGCAGTTTTGGTCACCTTGTCTGAGGAAGGACGTTCTTGCCATGGAGGGAGTGCAGCGAAGATTCACCAGGCTGATACCTGGGATGGCAGGAATGACGTATGAGGAGAGATTGTGTCGATTGGGCTTATACTCACTGGAGTTTAGACGATTGAGAGGGGATCTCATCGAAACCTATAAAATTCTGTCAGGCCTGGACAGACTAGATGCAGGAAGGATGTTTCGGATGGCCGGGGAGTCCAGAACCAGGGGTCATAGTCTAAGGACTAAAATGAGGAGGAACTTTTTCACCCAGAGAGTGGTGAACCTGTGGAATTCTCTGCCACAGAGGGCGGTGGAGGCCAGTTCATTAAATATATTAAAGAAAGAGTTGGATATATTTCTTGAGGCTAAAGGGATCAAGGGATAGGGGGAGAAGGCAGGGACAGGGTACTGAGTTTGGATGATCAGCCATGATCTCATTGAATGGCGGAGCAGGCTCGAAGGGCCGAATGGCCTACTCCTGCTCCTATCTTCTATGTTTCTATGTTTCTATGATACAAAGCTAGGTGGGACAGTAAGCTGTGAGGAGAACACAGAGTCTGCAAAGGGATAGAGATAGACTGAGTGAGTGGGCAGTAAGGTGGCAGATGGAGTATAATGTGGGGAAATGTGAAGTTATTCACTTTGGTAGGAAGAATAGAAAAACAGAATATTTTTTAAATGGTGAGAAACTTTTAAATGTTGGTGTTCAGAGAGATTTGGGTGTCCTCGTGCAAGAAACACAGAAAGTGAGCATGCAGGTACAGCAAGCAATAAGGAAGGCAAATGGCATGTTGGCCTTTATTGCAAGGGAGTTGGAGTATAAGAGTAAGGAAGTCTTCCTACAATTGTACAGGGCCTTGGCGAGACCACACCTGGAGTACTGTGCACAGTTTTGGTCTCCTTATCTAAGGAAGGATATACTTGCCTTGGAGGCGGTGCAACGAAGGTTCACCAGATTGATTCCTGGGATGAGAGGGCTGTCCTATGATGAGAGATTGTGTAGAATGGGTGACGTAAGTAAACTACTAGGCACTTGGTCTAAGCGTTAAACAAAGCTTTAATCAACTGATTTACAACATGGAGGTCTAGTTGTGTCCTTCACTAGTTCCTGTTAAGAATGTCCTGCGCAAGCTGGGCCCGTGCCCGAGTATTTATACTCTCCCTGGACAGCGCCACCCACAGGCCGCTCAGTTGATTCATGTCAATGGGCCAATACTCTCTGGAGTTTAGAAGAATGAGAGGTGATCTCATTGAAACATACACGATTCTGAGGGGGATTGACAGGGTGGATGCTGAGAGGTTGATCCCTCTGACTGGAGAGTCTAGAACTAAGGGACATAGTCTCAGGATAAGGGGTCGGCCATTTAAGACCGAGATGAGGAGGAATTTCTTCACTCAGAGGTTTGTGAATCTTTGGAATTCTCTGCCCCAGAGAGCTGTAAATGCTGAGTCTTTGAGTATATTCAAGGCTGAGATCGATAGATTTTTGACATCAAGGGATATGGAGATCGGGCGGGAAAGTGGAGTTGAGGTTGATGATCAGCCATGATCTTATCTCGAGGGGCCAAATGGCCGACTCCTGCTCCTATTTCTTATAGTCATAACATAAAGTCATAACGGCACAGGAGGCCATTCGGTCCATCGAGTCCGTGCCGGCTCTTTGTAGAGCAATCCAGTCAGTCCCATTCCCCCGCTCTATCCCCGTAGCCCTGCAAATTTATTTCCCTCAAGGGCCTATCCAGTCTTCCCTTGAAACCATTGAGTGTCTCCACTTCCACCACTTCCATCGGCAGCTAATTCCAGGTCATCACCACTCGCTGCGTAAAAAAGTTTTTCCTCACGTCCCCCCGTATCTCTAGCCCAAAACCTTAAATCTGTGTCCCCTAGTCCTTGTACCATCAACTAGTGGGAACGGCCTTTCCCCGTCTAGCCTATCCAAACCCGTCATAATCTTGTACACCTCTATCAAATCACCCCTCAACCTCCTTTGCTCTAATGAAAACAAATCCAGCTTCTCCAACCTGTCCTTGTAGCTAAGATCCCCCATCCCCGGAACCATTCTGGTAAATCTCCTCTGCACCCTCTCAAGGGCCTGCACATCCTTCCTAAAGTGTGGTGACCAGAACTGGACGCAATACTCCAGTTGTGCCCTAACCAGTGCTTTATGAAGGTTCAGCATAACTTCTCTACTTTTTGTACTCAATACCTCTATTTAGGAAGCCCAAGATCCCATATGCTTTTTTAACCACTGCTGCCTTCAGGGACCTATGCACATTAACTCCCAGGTCCCTCTCTCCCTGCACACTCTTTAAAACTGTGCCATTAAGTGTATATTGCCTCTCCCTGTTCCTTCTGCCAAAATGCATCACCTCACACTTCTCTGTATTAAATTCCATCTGCCACTTGTCTGCCCATTCTGCTAGCCTTTCTATGTCCTGTTGTAGTCGATTGGTATCATCCTCAGTGTTTGCCACACCCCCAAGTTTGGTGTCATCGGCAAATTTAGAAATTCTACTCTGTATTCCAATATCCAGGTCATTTATATATATCAAAAAAAGCAGTGGCCCCAGCACTGACCCTTATGTTCTTATGAAGAAGTGATTCCTGACATCACCCCTGAACGGCCTGGCTCTAATTTTAAGGTTATGCCCCCTTGTTCTGGACTCCCCCCACCAGAGGAAATAGTTTCTCTCTATCAACCCTATCAAGTCTTTTAATCATCTTGGGCACCTCAATTAGATAACCTCTTCATCTCTGATATGCGAGGGAATACAAGCCCAGTCTGTGCAACCTGTCCTCATAATTTAACCCTTTTAGCCCCGGTATCATTCTGGTGAATCTGCGCTGCTCCGCCTCCGAGGCCAATATATCCTTCCTGAGGGGCAGGGCCCAGAACCCGATGTTAGTGCCAGAGAATGGAGCACTTCCAGGTCAGGTATGATACAGCCAGATACACAGTGAAGCTCCCTCTACTCTATCCCTTCGACGGGTCTTAGCCCCAAACTCCATTTCCCACACCAGTTCTCATGAGGTACACCAATTAGAACTAAATGGGGTCAGTTTTGTACGAGGAACTAGGACTGGAGTGAGCCCGCCCGAACCGATTGAATGTAGGACCCTTGTTGCCAACGCGCGAGAACCCAGATCCCAGCGGTGAGAACACCAGGGTCTAAACCCAGTGCGTCTCCTGGTTCCCCACTAAATAAATGGGGGCAATTTTTAACTTCCACCCAAAAGTGGGTGCGAAGTTGTTGGCACAGCTACCGCACCCACCCGAAGCCAGCCTCGGGAGGCCCGGATAGGATTGCCATGCCAACCCTCCTGGCGGTCCCTTTAAGGAGCGCTCAGCACCTGGCACCAATGGGCGGAGTATGCGTTAGGCCCCAATTAGCATATTAAGCAGCCCCGCCTCCCCCATTACCCGCCTGTGTGAAAACTGCGCCAGGTGGGCCTTGGGTGTGCATGTTGGGGGCCAAGGTGTCTCTCTCCCCCCACCCCAATTTTCCACCAACAACCACCCGTGTTTCAGGCAGTTTGAAAATCGTCCCTCCCCATTGTCTCACGATTTGAGTGTATCATTTTTGTTGGTAATTTATAGTTTCTGATGCAATGATTTTGTTTTCCCTTTTCTTTAGGGGTTTTTCATCTTTCTCTTTCACTGTCTCCTAAATTCAGAGGTGAGTGATTGCTGGAAACCATCTATGTCCACTGGAAAACTGTTGTGGGCGATAGATCAGAGCTATCAGTTAGTTGCTCTTGTGGTGTATGTGCCTTTAAGAGCAATTATGGTGTATGTGCCTTTAAGAGCCCCAGGTGTGCGTAATGCCGGTAATTGCCACTTGGGCTATATAAGCCTGTGTATTGTGTATATCCTTTAGAAACCCCCCCCCAGACTTGCTTAGTAAATACCTATGAACCAACTCCTGTCTTCAGTGTCTTTATCTACACACGGACACTACAGTGGCGACGAAGTGGAAACGGACTTACCTGCAATTCGGCAGCACCTCAAGGACATCGATTCCTCCAGCGTCCAGAAGACTCAAGGAAGTAAGAGAAACTGTGGTTTCACCAGCTGGCCAAGCTGGTGACAGGTACTGCGCTAATCCTTCCTGGGCGCCAGGCTGGAGCTCCAGCGGCGGGCTCTACAGCTGAGACAGGCAGCGAAATCGGAGGCAAGCAATAACGGACTGGGAGGGTGCACTCGAGAGACGGCCGGCGCGGCAAGCAGGTCAGCATTTAGACCTCCGTCGGGAACGAGTCTCCAACAGTGAATAAATGGAAACCACAGTAAAACAGCGTTGTTATCAGTAGCAGCGGCGGGAAAGCGCGGGAAGCGCCATATCGTTGCTACAGAGAGAAAAAAAAGCGCGGGAAGCGCCATATCTTTTCTGAAATGCCTAAATCTGGTAATATTGAGGCTTTTGATGGCGAAATAGAAGATTGGACCACATACGTGGAAAGAGTAGAGGTTTATTGCACTGCAAATGGAATAACAGATGAAAAAAAAGCTTCAGTACTTCTGAACTTAATGGGCGCGAAGACATACAGGCTGTTACGAAATTTAATCACTCCAGCCAAACCAAAGGACAAGACTTTTAAAGAAATTGTTGATACCCTGCAGGAGCATTTAAACCCAACACCGCTGCTGATAGCGGAACGATTCAAGTTCTTCAAGAGAAATCAACACAAGAATGAAAGTAACGCTGATTACCTAACCGAATTAAGAAAGCTATCAAAGTACTGCCAATTCAGAGCAGGACTATCGGATTATCTTCGAGACAAATTTGTTTGCGGTCTCTTAAGTGAAGGAACACAAAAAAGACTGCTTTCTGAAAAAGATTTAACATTGGACAAAGCTTTCAGTATGGCTGTATCATACGAAGCAGCAGCAAAAGGAGCTGCAGAGATACAACAAGAGACACAGGACTTCGGCACCCATAAAATGACACAGGAGTTCGGAAGATGTTATCGCTGCGGCAGATCCACCCATAACCAGAGGGACTGCTGGTTCAAGGGCAAAGCATGCAGGCAATGTGGTAAGATTGTACACATTGCACGGGTATGCCAATCTGGACAAAATAAATCCACTGACAGAAAACAAAAAATCAATAAAGAAAAGTACAGGAAGGTACAAATGATGACGGACAATAGCTCCGAAGACCAGAATAGCGATAGCGACTCCAGAAACAAGAGACTAAGCTGTCTCAAATTACATAATGTACTTGCCAAAGAGGATTACCAAACCATTTGGGTTACCCTCACAATAGCAGGGTCCCCAGTTAAAATGGAGCTAGATACAGGATCAGCTCTAACCGTAATAAATCGACGAGATTACGAGAGGCTATTTTCGCATATACCTCTAAAAGACACATCCATTATCTTAAAAACATATACGGGGCAGAAAGTCTACCCCAAAGGAAAAATAAGGGTGCCTGTGGTATACAACGGCAAAGAAATACAAAAGTTGTATTTATACATTCTACAACATGGTGGTCCACCGTTGTTGGGACGTGAATGGATAAGGAAGATACGTTTAGACTGGCACTCCATTCAGGCACTGACGGTGACCAGTAAGGAAAAAAACAATGATGACATCATACCTGAACGATTAAAAGACATCTTGGCCAACGCCAAAGAAGTGTTTCAAGAGAAACTAGGAACCTTGAAAGGCATCACCGCCTCAATAAAAGTGGAAGATACAGCAATTCCAAAATTTTTTAAGGCAAGACCGGTGCCATACGCAATACGTCCGGCAGTCGAGGCAGAGCTGAAGAATTTGGAAAAGGCAGGCGTATTATCCAAAATAGATTGGAGCGAATGGGCAACACCCATCGTTCCAGTCATGAAAAAAACATTGAAAAATAACTCTGAGGAACAGAAAAAAATTTGCATCTGTGGAGACTTTAAGGTGACTGTAAACCCGGTCCTTCACACGGTACAGTATCCTCTTCCGAGGATAGAAGATATTTTCGCCTCACTATCCGGAGGGAAACGTTTCACAAAAATTGACTTGGCACAGGCATATCTACAGATGGAGGTTGAGGAGACCTCTAAAAAGTATCTCACAATAAACACACACAAAGGCCTGTACCAGTACAATCGACTGGTTTTTGGAATAGCATCAGCTCCAGCTATCTGGCAAAGAGCTATGGAGCAAGTCCTGCAAGGGATTCCGGGGACTCAATGCTACCTAGACGACATCCTTATAACAGGAGAAAACGACAACGAGCACCTTGCCAATTTGGAGCAGGTGCTCACTAGGCTGAAAGAACGGGGCCTACGAGCAAATCGCCCCAAGTGCGAATTTTTCCAAAATCAGATATCATATTGTGGCCACATAATTAATAAGGAAGGGTTGCATAAGTCACCTGAAAAAATTGAAGCAGTTATAAAAGCCCCAGCACCTGAAAATGTTTCACAATTAAGGTCATTCCTGGGATTAATAAATTACTATCATAAATTTTTACCGAACTTACCAACTATTCTACACCCTCTTAATGATCTTCTACAGACAGGAGTGATTTGGAAATGGAACGAAGACTGTAAACGTGCCTTCCATAAATGTAAAGACTTAATCACATCCGAGAAAATTTTGGCTCATTACAACCCATCACTACCAATCAGACTGGCGTGCGATGCATCCCCTTACGGCATAGGAGCGGTATTGTCCCATAGATTTCCTGATGGCTCGGAACGGCCGATAGCTTTTGCATCACGCTCATTGAACTCAGCTGAGCGTAACTATGCCCAGATAGACAGGGAAGCACTCAGCCTGGTATGGGGAGTGAAGAAATTCAACCATTACCTACACGGACAAAAATTTACCTTGCTGACTGACCATCAACCCCTCATCTCCATATTCAACCCTAAAAAAGGTGTCCCCATTATGACGGCACAAAGACTACAGAGGTGGTCCCTTTTTCTAGGGGCACACCAATACAACATTGAATACAAAGGGTCAAAACAGCATGGGAATGCTGACGGTTTATCACGGCTACCGTTGCCAACGATAGAAGAGGCACCTACAGTAGACCCAGTAGAGATATTCCACTCTACCATAGTGGAATGTCTACCGGTGACAAATTCTGCCATTGAAAGGGAGACAAGAAATTACCCTACTCTCTCACGGGTCTACGATTTAACAGTGAAGGGATGGCCAGCACATGGCGAACCACTGTTGCCAGCATTCTCGCAAAGAAGAGAACAGCTGTCAGTGTGCCGAGGAACCTTGATGTGTGGATCCAGAGTGGTGATTCCACCCAAACTCCAGGATAAACTGCTAAAGGAGCTTCACGAGAGGCATCTGGGTGGAGTGAAAATGAAGAACCTAGCTAGGGCGTTTGTATGGTGGCCAGGTATCGATGGAGACATCGAAGACATGACCAAGAGCTGCCTAGGATGCCAGAAGGTCCAAAATGCTCCGCCACAGGCCCCTCTACATCCATGGGAGTGGCCCTCATCTCCCTGGCAAAGGGTGCACATCGACTTTGCTGGTCCATTTATGGACTCAATGTTCTTAATCGCAGTTGATGCACACTCCAAGTGGCCGGAGGTAATAAAGATGTCCTCCACCACCACGGAAAAAACCATCACAGTATTAAGGACCATATTTGCCAGGAATGGGCTGCCGGAGCAGATATGTTCTGATAATGGACCGCAATTTGTGTCCGAAGAATTCAGAAAGTTCTTAAAGAACAATGGGGTAAAGCACTACACGTCCGCCCCATACCATCCCGCCACCAATGGATTGGCTGAAAGGTTTGTCCAGACCTTCAAGAAGGCCATCAAGGCCATGGGTAATGAAGACATAAAACTTCAGCACAAGGTGGATAACTTCTTATTTGCATATAGGAATGCAACGCATATGGTTACTAACCAAACTCCCGCCATGATGTTCTACAATAGAAACCTAAGATGCCGGCTGGATTTGGTCAAGCCCAACATCCAAAGGGACGTGGAGAACCGGCAGTTTCAGGGCATGAATGAAAGGCCAACTAGGGCCTTCCAGATAGGCCAACCAGTTTTGGCCCGGGACTACCGTACCGAGAAATGGCAGCCTGGAACTATCTGCACACGACTAGGACCACTAATGTATACCGTGGACATCGGAGACAGCATAATAAGGCGCCATGCTGACCAAATCATCAAGTCATCCGAAAAGGGACAACCTACACCACCACTCTATACATCTAACGATGAAGTAGAGATACCCATATCTACCTCCGATCCGGTGATACTGGAGCCCGATGAACCCGACACTGGCCTTCAAGCCGAATCAGCCTTGCCAGAAGAACCTACTACACCACCAGAAACTACTACACCCCCGAGGCGTTATCCGGACCGAGTCAGGAAGCCTCCTGAGAGACTAACTTATAATTAATTAATACAGCAATGTATATTATTTTGCATATAACATGTAATTAATAATTACTTAAAATATGATGTACTGGTTAGCTAGAAGGGGAGGGATTGTGGTGTATGTGCCTTTAAGAGCAATTATGGTGTATGTGCCTTTAAGAGCCCCAGGTGTGCGTAATGCCGGTAATTGCCACTTGGGCTATATAAGCCTGTGTATTGTGTATATCCTTTAGAACCCCCCCCCCAGACTTGCTTAGTAAATACCTGTGAACCAACTCCTGTCTTCAGTGTCTTTATCTACACACGGACACGACAGCTCTCACGAGACTTCACATAAAAACTGTTGCCTGTCACTCCAGGTTCTGCAACGAGCAGAACTTAAATATGGAATAATTCAGGTCATTTCCAGGAATTTGTTTATAGTGGGATTGCATCATCAACAATAAACAACTTGCATTTATATAGCGCCCTTAACGTTGTAAAACATCCCAAGGCATTTCACAGGAGCGATTATCAAACAAAACTTGGCACCAAGCCACGTAAGGAGATATTAGGTCAGGTGACCAAACGCTTGGTCAAAGAGTTTCGTTTTAAGGAGCGCCTTAAAGGAGGAGAGAGGCGGAGAGGCTTCGGGAGGGAATTCTAGAGCTTAGGGCCGAGGCAGCTGAAGGCACGGCCACCAATGGTGGAGCCAAGGAAGTGCAGAGATGTGCAAGAGGCCAGAATTGGAGGGGAGCAGAGATCTCAGAGGGTTGCAGGGCTGGAGGAGGTTACAGAGATAGGGAGGGTGGCGAGGCCATGGAGGGATTTGAGCACAAGGATGTGAATTTTTAAATCGAGGCGTCAGCGAGCACAGGGGGACAAGGACTGTGTGCTCATGTGGAAGGTAAACACCGACACGGACTGGTTGGGTTTTATGTTGGTGTGTAAACTAGAGTTCGACCAACAGTTTAGCATCCCATCACACTGGAACTTCAGCAGTGAGTGCTCCAACAGCTGGTGCTCGCAGACCCTGACCCGATTGTAAACGGAGTCTCCAATACCGGCAGTGACCTTGAGACTAACCTGCCCTCTGTGCTGCGCACACTGTAAATTCACCCTCAGCTGTGATGATCTCCCATCCGAATATTGTCTTTGTAACTTGGCCTCATACTTGAAATCGAATGCATTAGAATGAGCCGAACTCATCCTTTCTGGTCACAGCCCATTGAGTTCAGTTGTTGTATTGTGATGGAGGTAAGATAAAGTACACTGCTATCATTTGAGATTGGTTTCGTTTAAAAGCAGGACATTACATTGTGAAGGAAGGGAACTATATAACCGCTGAAACAAAACATTATAATTGGACGGTTGAGCTGTGCGAATCGGGCTGTTTGCTCAGAGAGCTTGTTTTAATTTCATTGTATCCTCCACAGCATCTGCTACCCGCCTCTTACCATCGCTCTCGATTCTAGCCTGGACTCCAGTTTATAAATTAGTGATTAATGTAACGATGTAGGAAGGGCTGAGCGCTTACCAGAATGGCAAAAAGAAACTCCCCGATTTGTGCCGGTCTGATTATTCCCCGTAAACTGTTACCCGTGCGGTAAGCTCGGTTTTGAGGCCACTCGCCTAGCGGAATCGAGGCGTTAGCGCCCTTAGAATCACAGGGAAATACTTACCCTGCCCTGTGCCAGCTGCCATTCTGTCGGGGTCCTCAGAACAGGTGTTCTGGCGCAGCCTGAAGCGAGTGTACGGCTAATTTAAATCGGGGTCCTATGACGTTAATAGGACTGAGTCATTTTAGGACGCGGACTGGTCGATCAAGCGTTGCGTTCATCCTGTACTTTTGCTTCAAAGCCTCTTTGACACTGGGATTGTTTGTCTGTACTTGGGAGATGTGGGTGCCGTTGGCAAGGGCCATCCTTCGGCTTTGGGTTTACACTAGGGTTCGTTTAGTTCATGGTTCGGGAGACCAGTGCTTATAAGGTGACATGGTCCCCCCCACCCCCACCCTGGGATTTACATTACTGAACCCGACTCCCTTAACCCAGTTGCAAAATTGTAGAGTCAGTTTCTCATGGGGGTTTCAATTCTGCTGTTCAGATGAGAGGCTCAGATTGATCGCACCAGAAAGTGAACGTGACAAGTGCTGCTAGTCTTTCCAGAAGAGATACTTTAGACTTAACGTCCCTTTAGACATTACATTAAACATGAAATGATTGCAGTTTTATAGGATTCAAGATACAGTGATGGGCGAACAGGACTCGGTGCGAGTTAGGACACGGGCAGCGGAGTTTTGGATGCGCTCAGGATTACGGAGGGTGCAAGATGGGAAACCGGCCAGGAGTGCGTTGGAATAGTCGAGTCTGGAGGTAACAAAGGCATGGATGAGGGTTTCAGCAGCAGATGAGCCGAGGCAGGGGCGGAGTCGGGTGATGATACTGAGGTGGAAATAGACGGTCTTGGTGATGGAGCGGAGATGTGGTCGGAAGCTCATCTCGGGGTCAAATCGGGCGCCAAGGTTGTGAATTTTTTTTAAATTCGTTCATGGGAAGTGGGCGTCGCTGGCACGGTCAGCGTTTATTGCCCATCCCTAACTGCCCTCAAGGCCAGCGTTTATTGCCCATCCCTAACTGCCCTCAAGGCCAGCGTTTATTGCCCATCCCTAACTGCCCTCGAGAAGCGAAAGGTCTGCTTCAGCCTCAGACATTGGCCAGGGAGAGGGAAGAGTCGGTGGCTGGGGAACAGGACTCTGGATTTCTCTGAAGTTTGAGAGTTGAAAAGCACTGCATGAGCGCAGCAGTTGAGATGCAGAGCGTGGCTCCCGGCCTGACTCAACAGGGGACCTCAACATCAAGGACATCCAAGGTCCTTAGGGATTGAGGTCAAGACCGGAGTTTCTGAGATGAGAAGGTGTGACCTTTTACACAAGGACATTTGATGCAGCTCAAAGTGTTCTGTTTTATTGATTTTTTGGTGATTTTTATTTAGCTATAGATTTGTGCGGTGAGCAAGACTGGCTCCGACTCAGACTTTTGCTGCAGCTGGGCCCCAGCGTATAAAAGAAAAGAAAGACTTCCTATAGCGCCTTTCACGACCTCAGGACGTCCCAAAGTGCTTTACTGCCAATGACGTGCTTTTTGAAGTGTAGTCACTGTTGTAATGTAGGAAACACAGCACCCAATTTGCGCACAGCAAGATCCCACAAACAGCAATAGAATAATGACCAGACCATCTCTTTTAGTGATATTGATTGAGGGATAAATATTGATCATGACATCGGGGAGAACTTCCCTGCTCTTCTTTGGGATCTTTTACGTCCACCTGAGAGAGCAGACGGGGCTTCGGTTTAACGTCTCATCCGAAAGATGGCACCTCCGACAGTGCAGCACTCCCTCAGTACTGCCCTGGAGTGTCAGCTTAGATTTTTGTGCTGACGTCTCTGGAGTGGGACTCGAACCCACAACCTTCTGACTCAGAGGCGAGAGAGAGAGAGACTGAGCCACGGCCGACAAAGTTAAGATTGCCAACCCTCCAGAATTGGCCTGGAGCCTTCAAGAAATAAATATATATTAATGATCTGGACGAGGGAACTAGATGTAATATCTCCAAGTTTGCAGACGACACAAAGCTGGGTGGGCGTGTGTGCTGTGAGGAGGATGCCGAGAAACTCCAGTATGATTTGGACAGGTTGGGTAATTGGGCAGAAGCATGGCAGATGCAATATAACGTGGATAAATGCGAGGTTATCCACTTTGGTGTCAAAAACGGGAAGGCAGATTATTATCTGAATGGCAATAGATTGGGAGAAGGGGAAGTGCAACGAGACCTGGGTGTCCTTGTGCACCAGTCGCTGAAGGTAAGCATGCAGGTGCAGCAGGCGGTTAAGAAGGCAAATGGTATGTTGGCCTTCGTAGCGAGAGGGTTTGAGTACAGGAACAAGGATGTCTTGCTGCAGTTGTACAGGGCCTTGGTGAGACCACATCTTGAGTATTGTGTGCAGTTTTGGTCACCTTATCTGAGGAAGGATGATCTTGCCATGGAAGGAGTTCAGCGAAAATTCACCAGGCTGATACCTGGGATGGCAGGAATGACGTATGAGGAGAGATTGGGTTGATTGGGCTTGTACTTGCTGGAGTTTAGAAGAATGAGAGGGGATCTCATTGAAACTTATAAAATTCTAACAGGACTAGACAGACTAGATGCAGGAAGGATGTTCCCGATGGTCAGGGAGTCCAGAACCAGGGGTCACAGTCTAAGGATAAGGGGTAAGCCATTTAGGACAGAGATGAGGAGGAATTTCTTCACCCAGAGAGTGGTGAACCTGTGGAATTCTCTTCCACAGAAGGCAGTTGAGGCCAATTCATTAATTATATTCAAGAAAGAGTTGGATATATTTCTTAAGGCTAAAGTGATCAAGGGGTATGGGGAGAAGGCAGGGACAGGGTACTGAATTTGGATGATCAGCCATGATCTCATTGAATGGCGGAGCAGGCTCGAGGGGCCGAATGGCCTACTCCTGCTCCTATCTTCTATGTTTCTATGAATCTCGGGATGACACTGCTGGGGGCAACAACCCGGGAGAAAAATCATAGGGTTGAAAATTGTGTGTTTCATTTTCTTTGAATACTTCTGTTTATTAGTTCTAAAAATATGGGAGATGGGAGAAAAGGCTGATTAACTGACAGCCAGGAACCATCCAATCGGGTAACGAGAAGTCTGTTTGCTTTCTGATTGGCTGTGGGAAGGCGGGGCTCCGCGAGGACGGACATGTCGGATGACCAATGGCGGGAGAGCGGGGGCGGGGCGTTTGGAGGCCATGTGATGAAACCTCCAGGTATACGTCCAATCAGAGTTGTTAAAGATACAACTCCTGAGAGGCTGCACTTCCGAAACCCTGTGCAAGTTTCAGCAGCTGAGTGTGATTGCATTAAAATTCATAGGGGGAAAAATTCAGTATCGTCCTGTTTGGGGCGCCATTATCGGCCGTGCGCAAAGTTTAGCGCCTGGCACTAAATATCGCCTCCGACGGCAAACTTGGCTTTTATCGCCCCTGGAGGTGATTGGTGCGCTAAATCAGGCGCTTCACACCTGTCTTAAGGCGCAAAGGCCGAGGAGCGAGGCGCTACCTCAGAGCGCTGGCGAAGCAAGGAAGGGCAAATCAAAATGAACCTGCAAAGTGCTGCTCAGTACTCAAAACTCCTTCACACAGCGTTGAATCTCTCCAGAAGTCTCTCTCTCTCTCAGAATGCGTGGTGCAAAAATGTCACCGACAAAAAAAGGCAGGAAGCGGTCGCCTTTAAATAGCGCTCCCCCAGTCCCTTTCTGACTGCAAAACGCTCCCCTCAACCTGTCGTTGCTAGCGGCAGGCGGTAAGGCAGGGGGCGCCACTCAATATCCGGTCCGGGGCGCTACCAGGGCGTTGCACACTCGACTGACGTCACGATCTGCCAGCGCAGGAGATCGTGGTGGTAGTGCTTAGCGCCACCGTAAAATGTCCAGTTAATTTCGCGAGCGGCGCAAACATCGTCGCGCCCGGGCGCTAGTTGCTTTGCGCCCCATTAGCGCCCTCTTAAGGCGCTAACGGGAGGCGCAAACAACTGAATTTTTCCCCCTAACTGTCTCTCGCAAATAACTTTGAAATGGAGTCGATGGAAAACAATGTTTTGTGAAGTTACAATGTGCTTGGAAAGTAATGATGCGATGAGGCAGTTTCCTGCAATCAGTTTTGAGAGTTTTTCAAGTTAGAAAGACTTGCATTTCTCCAGCACCTTTCACGACCTCAGGATGTCCCAAAGCACTTTACAGCCAATGAAGTACTTTGTGAAGTGTAGTCACTGTTGTAATGTAGGAAACACGGCCAATTTGCGCACAGCAAGCTCCCACAAACAGCAATGTGATAATGACCAGATCATCTGTTTTTGGTGATGTTGGTTGAGGGATATATATTGGCCCAGGACACATCTCCCCTGCTCTTCTTCGAAATAGTGCCATGGGATCTTTTACGAGATAGCAGACGGGGCCTCAGTTTAATGTCTCATCTGAAAGACGGCACCTCCGACAGTGCGGCACTCCCTCAACACGGCGCTGGGAGCGTCAGCCTAGATTTTTGTGCTCAAGTCTCTGGAGTGGGACTTGAACCCACAACATTCTGACTCCGAGGCGAGGGTGCTGCCCACTGAGCCACAGCTGACACTACTTAACAGGATATTACTAGTCTTCCAGAAGATTAATAGTCTGTTCCATCCCAGCTGTCCTAATGTCTTGTTTTTGTTTAATCTTTTAGGTCAGAGCTGCTCTTAAGCACAAAACTAAAGTCTGGTCCCTCAACAGTAGCTCCATGCGCAACATCAACGTGAAACCTTTCAACTCGGACATTGTAAGTGTGATCCCCTTGTCTTGCCTTGGCTGGCATGTACACATAGGCACTAATTCAAACTGGGAGACCTGCAGAATCCGTACCTAAGGAAGGATAGACTTGCCTTAGAGGCGGTGCACTGAAGGTTCACTAGATTGATTCCTGGGCTGAGAGGGCTGTCCTGTGAGGAGAGATTGAGTAGACTGGGCCGATACTCTCTGGAGTTTAGAAGAATGAGAGGTGATCTCATTGAAACATACACGATTCTGAAGGGGGATTGACAGGGTAGATGCTGACAGGCTGTTTCCCCCTGGCTGGAGTGTCTAGAACTAGGGAGCAGTCTCAGGATAAGGGGCCGGACATTTAGGACTGAGATGAGGAGGAATTTCTTCACTCAGAGGGTTGTGAATCTGTGGAATTCTCTGCCCCGGAGGGCTGTGGATGCTCAGTCGTTGAGTATATTCAAGGCTGAGATAGATTTTTGGATTCTAAGGGAATCAAGCGATATGGGGATCAAGCA
Source organism: Somniosus microcephalus (assembly GCF_052327205.1). Taxonomy (NCBI): domain Eukaryota; kingdom Metazoa; phylum Chordata; class Chondrichthyes; order Squaliformes; family Somniosidae; genus Somniosus; species Somniosus microcephalus. The sequence goes on from NC_141005.1 coordinate 6,473,677, forward strand.
GGAAAGTGGAATAGAATCATAGAATGGTTACAGCACGGAAGAAGGCCATTCGGCCCGTCGAGCTCGTCCCGACTCTCAGCTAGTCCCACTCCCCTGCCATATCCCCTTAGCCCTGCAAAATGTTTTCCTTCCGATACTTATCCAACTCCCTTTTGAAATCCATGATTGAATCTGCCTCCATCACCCTTTCAGGCAGTGCATTCCACATCCTAACCACTCACTGCGTAAAAAGTTTTTCCTCATGTCAGCTTTGGTTCTTTTGCCAATCACCTTAACTCTGTGTCCTCTGGTTCTCGACCCTTCTGCCAATGGGAACAGTTTCTCTCTATCTACTCTGTCCAGACCCCTCATGATTTTGAACACCTCCATCAAATCTCCTCTCAATCTTCTCCAAGGAGAACAACCCCAGCTTCTCTCGTCTCTCCACGTAACTGAAGTCCCTCATTCCTGGAATCATTCTCGTAAATCTTTTCTGCACCTTCTCTACATCCTTCCTAAAGTGCGGTGCCCAGAATTGGACACAATACTCCAGTTGAGGCCGAACCAGTGTTTTATAAAGGTTCATCATAATTTCCACACTTTTGTACTCTATACCTCTATTTATGAAGCCCAGGATCCCGTAAGCCTTTTTAACAGCTTCCTCAACCTGCCCTGCCACCTTCCAACGATTTGTGCACACACACCCCCAGGTCTCTCTGTTCGAGCATCCCCTTTAGGATTGTACCCTTTAGTTTATATTTCCACTCCTCATTCTTTCTACCAAAATATATCACTTCACACTTTTCTGCATTAAATTTAATCTGCCACGTGTCCGCCCATTCCACCAGCCTGTCTATGTCTTCCTGAAGTCTATCACTATCCTCCTCACTGTTCACTATACTTCCAAGTTTTGTGTCATCTGCAAATTTTGAAATTGTGTCCTGTACACCCACATCCAAGTCATTAATATATATCAAGGAAAGCAGTGGTCCTAGAACCGACCCCTGGGGAACACCACTGTGTACCTTCCTCCAGTCCGAAAAACAACCATTCACCACTACTCTCTGTTTCCTGTCACTTAGCCAATTCTGTATCCATGCTGCCACTGTCCCTTTCATTCCATGGGCTTCAACTTTGCTGGCAAGCCTGTTATGTGGCACTTTGTTGAACATCTTTTGGAAATCCATGTACACTACGTCAATCGCATTGCCCTCATCAACCCTCTCTGTTACCTCATCAAAAAATCGATCAGGTTGGTTAAATACAATTTGCCTTTAACAAATCCGTGCTGGTTTTCCTTATTTAATCCACACCTATCCAAGTGACTATTAATTTTGTCCCTGATTACTGTTTCTAAAAGCTTCCCCACTACCGAGGTTAAACTGACTGGTCTGTAGTTGCTGGGTTTATCTTTACACCCTTTTCTAAACAATGGTGTAACATTTACAATTCCCCAGTCCTCTGGCACCACCCCCGTATCTATGGAGGATTGGAATATTACGGCCAGTACCTCCGCGATTTCCACCCTCAATTCCCTCAGCATCCTAGGATGCATCCCGTCCGCTCCTGGTGATTTACCTACTTTAAGTACAGCCAGCCTTTCTAATACCTCCTCTTTATCAATTTTTACATTATCAAGTTTCTTCACTATCTCCTCCTTCACTATGTCTATGGCAGCATCTTCTTCCTTGGTGAAGACAGATGCAAAGTACTCGTTTAGTACCTCAGCCGTACCCTCTGCCTCCATGCCCAGGTCTCCTTTTCGGTCCCTAATCAGCCCCACCCATCCTCTTACTACCCTTTTACTATTTATATGCCTATAGAAGACTACCCCCAGTTAAACATTCTTATCTAGATTGCTCCCTGTCCTTTTCCATAGCTAATCTAAACCTTATGATACTATGATCACGATGATATTGGTTCCGGCCCTGTTGAGGTGCAACCCGTCTGGCCTGCCCCAGGAATCTAATGCCCTCCCTCCTGCACCATCTCTCCAGCCACGCATTCATCTATTCTATCCTCCTATTCCTGTACTCACTAGCTCATGGCACCGGGAGTAATCCGGAGATTACTACCTTTGAGGTCCTGCTTTTTAATCTCTTTCCTAGCTCCCTAAAATCTGCCTGCAGGACCTCATCCCTCTTTCGAGCTATGTCGTTGGTACCGATATGGACAATGACCTCTGGCTGTTCACCCTCCCCCGCTCAGAATGTTCTGCAGCCACTCAGTTACATCATTGACCCTGGCACCAGGGAGGCAACATACCATCCTGGAATCACGTCTGCGGCCGCAGAAACACCTGTCTGCTCCCCTAACTATCGAATCCCCTACCACTATTGCTCTCCCACTCTTCTTCCTCCGCACACCCCCCCCACCCCTCCCCCCACTGTACAGCTGAGCCACCCGTGGTGCCGTGGACTTGGCTCTGACTGTACTCCCCAGAGGAACCATCGCCCTCACCAGTACTCAGAACAGAATACTGGTTGGAGAGTGAGATGCACTCAGGGACCTCCTGCACTACCCGCCTGGTCCTCCTTTTCTGTCTGGTGGTCACTCATTCCCTCTCTGCCTGCGCACTCCTTAGCGGTGGGGTGACCACCTCCTGAAACGTGCTATCCACGAAGCTCTCAGCCTCACGGATGCACCACAGCGACGCCAGCTGCTGCTCAAGCTCTGAAACCCGGAGTTCGAGCTCCTCCAGCTGACGACATCTCCTGCACACGTGGTCGTCCAGGACACGGGAAGCGTCCTGGATTTCCCACACGGCACAGGATGCGCATTCCACGGAACTGAGCTGCCCTGTCATGCCTCTATTTAATAGACTAGTAACTAATTTACAGAAACTTTAGACTAAGATGGATCTGATTCAAGTTATTAATATAATATAACAGTTATTAATTTAATATACTATTAACTGTTACTAATCTCCAAGTTTCTGCTTAACTATTAGCCAGCTATTTAACCCCGGCCCCTAACTTGAAGAATAAAAAAACAATGTGACCTTCACCACCCAACCAGTTACCAGCTATCCTGTGATGTTACTCCGGGATTTTTTCTTTTTTCTCTCTCCTCTCTGTTCCCGGCCAGGTTCACTGCTCCGCCAGTCTGGGGCTTCTCGCCGCCGCTCCTTATATCCGGCTCTCCTCTCTGTTCCCGACCAGGGATTGCTGCTCCACGAGTTGAGTTCGAAGATCGGACATGATTTTATTGAATGGCGGAGCAGACTCGAGGGGCTGCATAGAAACATAGAAGATAGGAGCAGGAGTAGGCCATTCGGCCCCTCGAGCCTGCTCCGCCATTTAATGAAATCATGGCTGATCATCCAAATTCAGTACCCTGTCCCTGCTTTCTCCCCATATCCCTTGATCCCTTTAGCCTTAAGAAATATATCTAACTCCTTGAATATATTTAATGAATTGGCCTCAACTGCCTTCTGTGGTAGAGAATTCCACAGGTTCACCACTCTCTGGGTGAAGAAATTCCTCCTCATCTCAGTCCTAAATGGCTTACCCCTTATCCTTAGACTGTGACCCCTGGTTCTGGACTCCCCCGCCATCGGGAACATCCTTCCTGCATCTAGTCTGTCTAGTCCTGTTAGAATTTTATAAGTTTCAATGAGATCCCCTCTCATTCTTCTAAACTCTCGCAAATATAAGCCTAATTGACCCAATCTCTCTTCATACATCATTCCTGCCATCCCAGGTATCAGTCTGGTGAATCTTCACTGCACTCCCTCCATGGCAAGAACATCCTTCCTCAGATAAGGCGACCAAAACTGCACACAATACTCAAGGTATGGTCTCACCATGGCCCTGTACAACTGCAGCAAGATATCCTTGCTCCTGTACTCGAATCCTCTCGTTACTAAGGCCAACATACCATTTGCCTCCTTAACCGCCTGCTGCACCTGCATGCTTACCTTCAGCGACTGGTGCACAAGGACCCCCAGGTCTCATTGCATTTCCTCTTTTCCCAATCTATTGCCATTCAGATAATAATCTGCCTTCCTGTTTTTGACACCAAAGTGGATAACCTCACATTTATCCACATTATACTGCATCTGCCATGCATCTGCCCAATCGCCCAACCTGTCCAAATCATACTGGAGTTTCTCTGCATCCTCCTCATAGCACACACGCCCACCTTTGTGCCGTCTGCAAACTTGGAGATACTACATCTAGTTCCCCCATCTAGATCAGTAATATATATTGTGAATAGCTGGGGTCCTAGCACCGATCCCTGCAGTACCCCACTAGTCACTGCCTGCGACTCGGAAAAAGAGCTGTTTATTCCAACTCTTTGCTTCCAGTCTGCCAACCAGTTCTCTATCCAAGTCAGTACCTTACCCCCAATCCCATGTGTTTTAACTTTGCACGCTAATCTCTTACGCGGGACCTTATCGAAAGCCTTCTGAAAGTCCAAATACACCACATCCACTGGTTCTCCCTTATCTATTCTACCAGTTACATCCTCAAAAAATTCCAGTAGATTAGTCAAGCATGATTTACCTTTTGTAAATCCATGTTGACTTTGTCCTATCCTGTCAGTGTTTTCCAAGTGCTCTGCTATTACGTCTTTTATAATGGACTCTAGCATTTCCCCACTACCGATGCGCTTACTGGTCTATAATTCCCCGTTTTCTCTCTACCACCTTTTTTAAATAGTGGGGTTACATTAGCTACTCTCCAATCCATGGGAACTGTTCCAGAGTCTATAGAATTTTGGAAGATGACCAGCAATGCATCTACTATTTCTAGGGCCTTCCTTAAGTACCCTAGGATGTAGATTATCAGGCCCTGGGGATTTATCGGCCTTCAATCCCAACAATTTCCCGAACACCATTTCCCTACAAATACTGATTTCTTTCAGTTCCTCCCTCTCATTAGACCCTATGTTCCCCGACATCTCTGGGAGGTTATTTGTGTCCTCCTTTGTGAAGACAGAACCAAAGTATGTATTTAATTGGTCAGCCATTTCTTTGTTCCCCATTATAAATTCCCCTGATTCTGACTGCAAGGGACCTACGCTTGACTTCACCAACCTTTTTCTCTTCACATATCTATAGAAGCTTCTACAGTCAGTTTTATGTTCCCTGCAAGCTTACTCTCATACTCTATTTTCCCCCTCTTAATTAATCCCTTTGTCCTCCTTTGCTGAATCCTAAACTGCTCCCAATCCTCAGGTTTGCTGCTTTTTCTGGCCAATTTATATGTCCTCTCCTTGGATCTTATGCTATCCCTAATTTCCCTTGTTAGCCACGGTTGAGCCACCTTTTTTGTTTTATTTTTATGCCAGACAGGGATGAACAAATTCCGTAGTTCATCCATTCGGTCTTTGAATGTTTGCCATTGCCTATCCACCGTCAACCCTTTCAGTAATATTCCCCAATCAATCCTACCCAACTCGTGCCTCATACCATCGTAGTTTCCTTTATTTAAATTCAGGACCCTAGTCTCTGAGTCAACTACTTCACTTTCCATCTTAATGAAGAATTCTATCATATTATGATTGCTCTTCCCCAAGGGGCCTCGCACAACAAGATTGCTAATTAATCCTTTCTCATTACATAATACCCAGTCTAAGATGGCCTGATCTCTAGTTGGTTCCTCGACATATTGGTCCAGAAAACCACCCCGTATACACTCTAGGAATTCCTCCTCCACATTATTGTTACTAATTTGGTTAGCCCAATCTATATGTAGATTAAAGTCACCCATGATAACTGCTGTGCCCTTATTGCACGCGTCTCTAATTTCCCGTTTAATGCCATCCCCAACCTCAGCATTATTGTTCGGGGGTCTGTATACAACCCACTAATGTTTTCTGCCCCATGGTATTTCTCAGCTCTACCCATACAGATTCCACATCATCAGAGCTAATATCCTTCCTTACTATTGTGTTAATCTCCTCTTTAACCAGCAATGCTACCCCACCTCCTTTTCCTTTTTGCCTGTCCTTCCTAAATATTGAATACCCCTGGATGTTGAATTCCCAGGCTTGGTCACCCTGGAACCATGTTTCCGTAATCCCAATTATATCATATCTGTTTACATCTATTTGCACAGCTAATTCATCCACCTTATTACGAATGCTCCTCGCATTAAGACACAGAGCCTTCAGGCTTGTTTTTTAACACTCTTAGTCCTTTTAGAATTATTATTTACTGTGGCCCTTTTTGATTTACGCCCTTGATTTCTCTGCCTTCCACTTTTGCTTTTCTCCTTCCTGTCTTTTGCTTCTATCCTTGCTTCCCTTTCCCCTGTCTCCCTGCACAGGTCCCCAACCCCCTGCCATTTTAGTTTAAACCCTCCCCAACAGCATTAGCAAACACTCCCCCTAGGACATCGGTCCCGGTCCTGCCCAGGTGCAAACCGTCCAGTTTGTACTGGCCCCACCTCCCCCAAAACTGGTTCCAATGTCGCAGGAATTTGAATCCCTCCCCCTTGCACCATTCCTCTAGCCATGTATTCATCTGAAATATCCTTCTGTTTCTACTCTGACTAGCACGTGGCACTGGCAGCAATCCTGAGATTACTACCTTTGAGGTCCTATTTTTTAATTTACCTCCTAACTCGCTATATTCAGCTTTTAGGACCTCATCCCGTTTTTTTACCTATATCATTGGTACCTATATGCTCCATGACAACTGGCTGTTCACCCTCCCCCTCTAGAATGCCCTGCAGCCGCTCCGAGACATCCTTGACCCTTGCACCAGGGAGGCAACATACCATCCTGGAGCCTCGTTTGCGGCTGCAGAAACGCCTATCTATTCCCCTTACAATAGAATCCCTATCACTATAGCTCTCCCGCTCTTTTTCCTCCCGTTCTGTGCAGCAGACCCACCCATGGTGCCAGGAAGTTGGCTGCTGCTGCCTTCCCCCGATAAGCCATCTCCCTCAACAATATCCAAAGTGGTATATCTGTTTGAGAGGGGGATGGCCACAGGGGACCCCTGCACTACCTGCCTGCGCCTACTACTCTGCCTGGCGGCCACCCATTCCCTTCCTGCCTGTGCAGCCTTTACCTGCGGTGTGACCAACTCCCTAAACGTGCTATCCACGATGTCCTCAACATCACAAATGCTCCAGTATGTATCTATTCGCAGCTCCAGCGCCGCAATGCTGTCTGCCAGTAGCTGCAGCTGGATACACTTCCCGCACACATGGTCGTCAGGGACACAGAAAGTGTCCTTGATTTCCCACATCGTGCAGGAGGAGCATGCCACAGGGCCGAGCTGTGCTGCCATGACTTACCCTTTAATTAATTCAAATTAAATTAAATCAAATCAATACCACTAATTACACTACAATTAAATGATATACTCAAGGGCCCTTGTTTACTAGCACTCCCCGCTACACAACAGAGACCTTAGAAACTATAAACCACAAAAACTAAGACCTTCTAAACTTTATAAACTATTAACCTTAACTGTCAAACTATAGAGTAGTATAAATACTCACCTGGCCGTACTCACCCAATCAGCTGCTTCCTCTTGCCCGCATCACTTTTTGAATTGTGACGTGGCTCTGGAACACCGCTGCCGGTCTGCGAGATTGGTAAGCCTGAGGAAAAAAGCCCGCAAAAGTGAGTTTGAATACTCACTGTACTGCCGCTCTCCTGCTGTTCCCGACACCGGTCTCTGAGGAAAAAAGCCCGTGAAAGTCAGCTCATACAAAAGCAAAATACTGCGGATGCTGGAAATCTGAAATAAAAACAGAAAACGCTGGAAATACTCAGCAGGTCAGGTAGCATCTGTGGAGAGAGAAACAGAGTTAACGTTTGGGGTCAATGACCCTTCGTCAGAACTGTCGACTCCTGCTCCTAATTTTTATGTTCTCATCAACCTCAGTTTTAAAATAAAAGCAAAAAGGAATTGGTCTATTTTGGATTGGTCTACAGGTGGAGAGAGAAACACAGGACAATCATTGTCCGAGAGTAAAACCATTCAAAAGAGGAGATGGTTTATCAAGAGGAAACATTGCTAAAGACCATTGACCTCAGCACCACTCAGTTGTACTTTAAAGACACAAAGCACATCTTTAAAAACTATTTTCACCAGTCTTTCTTTCTGATTTCTCTCCCCTCCCAACATCTTTGGCTCTCACGTCATGTATCACCCACCTGGCAATACACAGATGGTGTAACGGTTAATTTGACCAGATTGTTTGCCAAGAGTTGAGAAACAGCTGTCTGCTTTGCTCTGCCTGAAGGTCGAGCGAGACTTCCAGTCCGCAGTGACTCAGTGAAGAGCCGAGGGAGCTGGAAGACCTTAGCAAGGACCTTGTGACTCTCAGACGAGCGTTTCCTTGCAGCACCATTTGCTCATTGAACGAATGTTGCCTTGTGTCTGACGCTGATCTTCCAGAAGGAAGGAAGGGCAGTTGCTTCTGTTAATGATGGTACTCTGTAGCTAGGAGCAGGAGCAGGCCATTCAGACCCTCAAGCCTGCTCCGCCATTCAATTATAAAATAAAAACTAAATGTGCTGGAAATACTCAGCAGGTCAGGCAACATCTGTGGAGAGAGAAAGAGAGTTAACGTTTCAGGTCGATGACCTTTTGTCAGAAATTGAAAAAAATTGAGATATAACAGGTTTTAAGCAAAGAGGCAGGGAAAGGGGGGAGGGGAGGAAAGAACAAAAGGCAATCAATATCTATGATAGGGTGGAAGGCAAGAGAGATTAAATGACAAAGTGATGATGGTACAAGGCTAAAGGGAGTGGTAATGGGGCAATAAAAGAAACAGTACGATAGCAAAATACTGCGGATGCTGGAAATCCGAAATAACAACAGAAAATGCTGGAAAAACTCAGCAGGCCAGGCAACATCTGTGGAGAGAGAAACAAGAGTTAACGTTTCAGGTCGAAACCCTTCATCAGAACTGAGAAAAAAGCAGGAAATGAAACAGATTAAAAGGCAGTTTGGGGGCTGGGAAATGGGGGAGGGGATGAAAGAAGAGACATTAAGAGATATTCAAGGTGAGACGAGATGGTAATAGGACAGGTAAAGAAACAAACAATGGCTCTAGATGAAGTGTGAAATGCGCTGGCAGAGTGAGAGACAGCTGCCATGTGGGAGAGAGAGGAAAAAGGAAAAGGCACAAACCAAAAGTGTGGATAAAAAATATAAAAATATAATAGGGGCCGAGGTTATGATCTGAAATTGTTGAACTCGATATTGAGTCAGGAAGGCTGTAAAGTGCCTAATCGAAAGATGAGGTGCTGTTCCTTGATTCAATTAGATTCATTTTGATTGTGGCTGATCTGCACCTGAACTCCATCTACCCGCCTTGACTCCATATTCCTTGATTCCCTCACCCATCAAACATCGATCGATCTCAGCATTGAAAGCTCCAATTAACCCCCAGCATCCATAGCTTTTTGGGGGAGAGAGTTCCAGATTCCCACCACCCTTTGTGTGACGAAGTGTTTCCCGACATCACCCCTGAACGGCCTGGCTCTAATTTTAAGGTTATACCCCCTTGTTCTGGACTCCTAACAGATGCACTGTTAGGAAGTGTTTAAGCACGGGAGGATTGGACAAGGCTGAAAATGATCTTCTGTGGTCGAACAGACGCTCTTAACCTTCGATGGTGTTTGAGGGGAATAATCTGCATGAGCACTGGGACACTTGACATCCTTCTTAAAGTGTGGAGCCCAGAATTGGACACACTCCTCCCGCTGAGGATTAACCAGTGATTTATAAGGGACTTGACCCCCCTAGCAAGAAGGATTATCTCATCTGCCTCGCCCTTCGACCTTCCCATTATTTCTCAAATGTTAATTATCTTTATTAATATTAAAAAGGCTCCGGCACCAAAACTCACTCAGCGTTTTCTGCAAGCTGTCTCGATCGTGAGTGTATTAAAGGAGACAAATGCTGACTTGAATGTTAAGTGTTGAGATAAATTATTCCTCGACCTAGTTTCTTGTCACAGTCCCTCAATCTGCTGATAACCGAATAGAAAAGTTACCACATTTCATATTGTCAGAGGGAATCTTTCCAATGCCTGGCCCTCAGTGGGAGATTTTCACATCTCAGGGTTTGCATGGTACTCGAGCAATGTAGCATCACGAGGGACCTGGCAGCTTCCGACTGCTCTGCATGAAAGATGGACGGGAAGTCTAGCTGTTATAATTTGTCAATTACCTACAGGAAACTCTCGATTTACCGGCACCTAAATAACCGGAAATCTCTGTTAACCGGCAAAATTCAGGAGTAGGTTCAGGTAAGTTTTACTTCATATTAGTGGCAGTTCCTGGATCTGTGGCTGTGTAACTGGGGTTCCTGCACTTGTTGCTAAGCAACAGGGACGCTTGGTCTGTGGCCGGGGTTCCTGCACATGTTGCTAAGCAACAGGGAAGCCTGGATTTGTTGCTGTGTACGGAGCTCTCGTACCTTTTACTATACCTCTCTGTAATCCGGACTTTTTGATAAACCGGCACCACGCCGGTCCCGTCGGTGCCGGATAATAAAGAGTTTCCTGTACCTACCAATAAAAGGAGTTGATTTCCTCTGATGAGGGGAGTCCAGAACACGAGGGGCAGAATTTCAAAATTAGAGCCAGGCCATTCAGGAGTGAAATCAGGAAGCACCTCTTCACACAAAGGGTTAGTGAAAAATTTGGAACTCTCTCCCCCAACAGGCTGTGGGTGCTGAGGATCAATTGGAGCTTTCAAGACTGGGATTGGTAGATTTTTGTTGGGTAAGGGTATCAGGGGATGTGGAGCCAAGGTGGGTAAATGGGGTTGAGGTACAGATCAGCCGTGATCTAATTGAATGGCGGAATAGGCTCGAGGGCTGAATGGCCTCCATAAGAACATAAGAAACAGGAGCAGGAGTCGGCCAATCGGCCCCTCGAGCCTGCTCCGCCATTCAATAAGATCATGGCTGATCCAATCTTGGCCTCAACTCCACTTTCCCGCTCTCTCCCCAGACCCCTGGACTCCCTTGTAGTTCAAATGTGTGTCAATCTCTGTCTTGAATATATTCACTGACTCCGCCTCCACAACTCTCTGGGGTAGAGAATTCCAAAGATTCACAACCCTCTGAGAGAAGAAATTCCTCCTCATCTCCGTCTTAAATGGGCGACCCCTTATTCTAAAACTATGCCCCCTAGTTCTAGATACCCCCACTAGATATCCTCCTGTCCCTATCAGCAAGCTTTTGTTAACTTTAAATAGTCCTTATCTCACTGGGAGAGGGTGGATTGTTTTATGCCAAAATGTGAATTTATTTGCGACAGAAACTCCACAGCACCTCCAACAACAGCAACAACTTGCATTTATATAGCGCCTTTAACGTAGTAAAATGTCCCAAGATGCTGCACAGGAGCGATTATCAAACAAAATTTGACACCGAGCCACATAAGGAGATATTAGGACAGGTGACCAGAAGCTCAGTCAAAGAGGTCGGTTTTAAGAAGCGTCTTAAAAGAGAAGAGAGAGGCGGAGAGGTTTAGGGAGGGAATTCCAGAGCTTGGGGCCCAGGCAGCCGAAGGCACGGCCTCCAATGGTGGAGCGATGGAAATCGGGGGATGCTCAAGAGGGCAGAATTGGAGGAGCGCAGAGATCTCAGAGGGTTGTAGAGCTGGCGGAGATTGCAGAGATAGGGAGGGGTGAGACCGTGGAGGGATTTGAAAACAAGGATGAGAATTTTGAAATCGAGGCATTGCCAGACTGGGAGCCAATGTAGGTCAGCGAGCACAGGGAGTGATGGGTGAATGAGACTTGGTGCGAGTTAGGACACGGGCAGCAGAGTTTTGAATCAGCTCAAGATCATGGAGGGGGTGCAGAGGAGGCCAGAATTGGAGGAACACAGAGTTCTCGGAGGGTTGTAGGGCTGGAGGAGGTCACGGAGAGAGAGATAACAGGTGAAAGAGAAAACATCTTGCAGCTGATCCTCGGAACTGAAGTCTCTTTCCTCTCAATCCCGCAGATGAACGGAAATCGAGTCGCCACCACCCCTACAAAGCTAAACACCTGGGAGAAGAGCACGGACTGCGGTAACCGCATGGATCTGTCCGCCGTGTGACCTCGGAGACCCCGCCTCTGCCATCGTCCCACAGTCCCGGTCCCATTCGCGCTTTTCTCCGAAAGCTCAACAACACCGAATAAACCAGACGTGAGCAGGAAAGAAAGGAACTGTTTACTTATCTCTTTTTTTTTAAAGAAAATGTGCACTTGAGGTATTTATTATACTGGGGTGAGTGTCCGTCTGTCTCGAAGGTGAAACTTGTTACAGGGGAGTAGGATTAGCAGTCGGCAAGTCTGTGAGCTGTGTCCCTGATGGGGAAAACTCGGTGACACCTGTGCTGTCCTGGATTTAACGCGACTGTGCATCTTCTGCCCCTTTGGTGTAGGGGATTGGTCTATGAGTTCTCAAATCATTATGACAAGCACGTGTAACGGTGTACTGTAATTTAAGCTAAATACATTGTTAAGTAATGAAGGTCCTTCCTTCAGATGTGGAAGCATGCGTGGGTGAGAATTAAAAGAAATTACACATGTGCTCAGCAGGAATTTGTAAATAGTTTTGTTGTGACGCAAGTCAGAGACTGAAGTATGTTTTTTTTCTGTATTTCTCTCTTTCTGATATCTGCAGTTTTTTTCTGTGTTAAGGGGTGAATTTATATCTCAGCAGATTCCCATCTCTACTGTCCCTTCCCGCTCAAGTTTTTAAAATCTCTGCTTGGCTTTAAAATCCACTTGGATTAAGGGGTTATTGGGGGGGGGCTGGCGCTTCGCTCTAGTTCCTCAGAGAAACAATCGAAAGCCCTGTTGCTGGGACTCTCTGGCGGTTCCGTGAGTTTAGGCAGTGTGAAGCTCAGCCACACAGAGCAGGAAGGTCCAATGTCCAATTCCCGGCCTGTGCTGCCAAGGGCGGTCTTTCTCGGCCATGCTGGTGGTCAGGTGCGGCAAAACTGGCCTCAGTGCCTGCCCTTGGTTTGACCAATAGGAAATTCGCCAGGGGGTTCCTGGCCAGTAACCCTTGTTGGGTGTCAGGTTCGAGGGGGACAGGATTAATTGGGCTCATCTGTGATTCTGCCCGCCTCCCATAGTCAAACAGCCAGCTGACATTGGGGCGGGGGGGGGGGGTGGGGGGGTCGGTAGGGTTGGATTTTAACTGTTTGGTTTCTGTGAGTTTCCTGCCCACCCGATTTTAACTGGTGGGTCTCATTAACATGCTGCTAACGGTAAACTTCCCGGTTAGACTGGGCGGGAACACGGGAGGGGGGGTGGTGCGGGTAAATGGCTGCTGTCATCCAGAAACTCAGGCAGCTCTTGGCTCTATTCAGAGGGACCTGGGTGTCCTTGTACATGAATCACAGAAAGTTAACATGCAGGTACAGCAAGCAATTAGGAAAGCAAATGGTATGTTGGCCTTTATTGCAAGGGGGTTGGAGTATAAGAGTAAAGACGTCTTACTGCAATTATATAGAGCTCTGGTGAGACCACACCTGGAGTGTTGTGTACAGTTTAGGTCTCCTTACCTAAGGAAGGATATACTTGCCATAGAGGGAGTGCAACGAAGGTTCACCAGACTGGTTCCTGGGATGGGGGGATTGTCCTATGAGGAGAGATTGAGTAGACTAGGCCTATATTCTCTAGAGTTTGGAAGAATGAGAGGTGATCTCATTGAAATGTGTAAATTCTTAGAGGGATTGCCAGGGTAGATGCTGAGCGGTTGTTTCCCCTGGCTGTGGAGTCTAGAACCAGGGGTCACAGTCTCAGGATAAAGGGTCGGCCATTTAGGACTGAGATGAGAAATTTCTTCACTCAGAGGGTGGTGAATCTTTGGAATTCTCTACCCAGAGGGCTGTGGAGGCTCAGTCATTGAGAATATTCAAGACAGAGATCGAGAGAGTTTTGGGCACTGGGGGATACAAGGGATATGGAGATCGGGCGGGAAAGTGGAGTTGAGGTCGAAGATCAGCCATGATCTTATTGAATGGCGGAGCAGGCTCGTGGGGCCGAATGGCCGATTCCTGCTCCTATTTCTTATCTTCTTATGTACGTCAGCACTATGACAAGTGTGGAGAAGGTGGGGTTCAGGGGTATCTCGCGATAGGGAAAGCGGGTGGAGTAGTTCACTGGACGGGAAGGGTTAAAATCCCCTCCCCCAAGTCCAGGCTCACTCACTAATAATGAGCACTCGGTGTGGGGATCGCAGGACAACCAACAAAGTTGAGCAGGAATATTGAACAGAAAGTTATCTTTCCTCTAAACTTATTTTCTTGCTTTTGTTCCACTGTGTGTGATGATGCTACACTCCTGATACAACCTGTTAACCTTCTCTCTGATGGGTAGTGAATTTGTGAATCTTCTTTATAAAATCGGTACTGTTTTGTAATAAAAAAAACTATTATGTTGGAGCGTGCTTTGTGAACATATCATACAGCATCTGTGGCTGATGAATAAATACCTGTCACAGACGTGAGTGAAGGCCTTGTTTGTCTTTATACCGTTATGGTCTGGTTATTTTCTGTCGATTTAAATTATAGGTCGAGATCGCGTGTGTATCTCACAGAGAGAGAGAGAGAGACCTGAATAAAGCCAACTTGTGAACCAGATAAAAACCTCCTCCGTAAACAATATCAGTTCTGTTAGTGGTCATGGTCTATCATTGTAAACAACAACAACTTGTATTTATATAGCGCCTTTAACGTTGTAAAACGTCCCAAGGAGCTTCACAGGAGCGATTATCAAACAAAATCTGACACCGAGCCACATAAGGAGATATTAGGACAGGTGGCCAAAAGCTTGGTCATGTTGTGTCGGTACCTTTCTACCTAGACACAATTAGAACTCAGAACCCAGAGATTCAAACATGAAGTGCTTTATTCAGGAAGGAAAGCAAAGTTCTGGAGAGTTCTGAACAAAGAGAGCTAAACTTAACCAAGAGAACACCCAACCATTTATCTGCTGTGACAGCGCCACCACAGGTGGGAGGAGAACACACAATACATAACAGGTCAAAGAGGCAGGTTTTAAGGAGCGCCTTAAAGAAAGAGATGTAGAGAGGTGGAGAGGTTTAGGGAGGGAATTCCAGAGCTTAGGGCCCAGGCAGCTGAAGACACGGCCGCCAATGGTGGAGCGATGGAAATCGGGGATGCGCGAGTGGCCAGAATTGGAGGAGCGCAGAGATCTCGGAGGGTTGTGGGGGCTGGAGGAGATTACAGAGATGGGGCGGGGTGAGGCCATGGATGGATTTGAAAACGCGGATGAGAATTTTAAAATCAAGGCGTTGCTGGACCGGGGCCAATGTAGGTCAGTGAGCACAGGGGCGATGGGTGAACGGGACTTGGTACGAGTCAGAATACAGGCAGCGGAGTTTTGGTTGAGCTGGTTTATGTAGGCCAACATTTTCTGGCCTAGAAATTCGGCCGCGCAAAGCCTGTTTATTGGGCAATAACCGGCCTACCGAGGTCCCAATATGGTGGGTAGGAAACGCGCACACATTTCCAGCTGGAAACACGCCTCACGCCATATTGGTGAAGGTGGCTGCGCTGGTGTCAGGAACGTACGGCGGGAACATTTAAACAGGGGAAATAATTTATTCAAATTAGAGTCCTGGGCTTCTCGCAGGAGCTGATTTCCATTTTCGATCGTCCCTGAGCGCTTCACTTTCGAATACTGCGTGCTGCCCGAGTCCATGTAACATCACGGCCTGTCCCCGCACCCGCTGCCTGCCCCTCTCTGCGCATCCGTCTGCTCCACCCCTGCACCCCACTCACTGCACCCACTCCGCACCCTGGCCCCCGCACCCCCTTCACACCCCACTCCCCGCACCCCCTCCACACCCTGCCCCCCGCACCCCCTTCACACCCCACTCCCCGCACCCCCTCCACACCCTGCCCCCCGCACCCCCTTCACACCCCACTCCCCGCACCCCCTCCACACCCTGCCCCCCGCACCCCCTTCACACCCCACTCCCCGCACCCCCTCCACACCCTGCCCCCCGCACCCCCTTCACACCCCACTCCCCGCACCCCCTCCACACCCTGCCCCCCGCACCCCCTTCGCACCCCACTCCCCGCATCCCCTCCACACCCTGCCCCCCGCACCCCCTGTAAGGGGTTTTTCTGCTAGGTCTCTCTCTCTGGTGAGACCTCTCTCTCTTTTGCACAGTAATTTACCAAGTGGTTCGACCCACTCACCCCTTAGGTTCTGTACACTGGACTTTGAGGCAGGAACTACAATGCAGAGAATACTCTGTAGACCAAGTTTAATGAAACGAAGTGAAATTTTATTGCATAAAGGAAAAATTGAATGTAAGCCAATAAGGTACATGGGAGAGAAAAACAAATCATAATACAGTACTAACCAATATATCCACAGGCATACTATACTTTACAAGGTTCACCATGAAATAGGGAAACACACAGAACATCGAGGGACAACAACTCATTGTTAATTATCCCCTAAAATGCCCACCACTAAACCTAGCTAGATTATATTATGAGGGGCCAGAAACATGCTCACCAGTCCCAGTTAGAAAATAGAGGTTTTTGAAGTCTGCGTTTTGGTCCTCTCAGGTGTCCTGTCTCCACGTGGTCAGCGGAACGCAGCGGGCTGCAACACACTCTTTTCTCCCTCGAGGTAATGGACATGGCCAGGCTGGATGTTAGCAGGCCTGGACGTCGGCGTGGAGAGAGCCCAACTGTTTGACCATTTTCATAAGGTCTCTTGGAGGGTCGCCGTCTTTTCGTCTCGTCAATGGCCCAGGGTTTGTCGATGATCTCCCGATAGCTACCCCGGGTCTGGGCGCTGACTCGATCTTCCCTCTCGAACCTCTCTCTCCAACTTCGAACTCGAACTCGATCATCGATCCCGATCCTCAACACCCGCTCCGCACCCTGGCCCTCCGGCCCCCCTGCACCCCCTCCGCACCCTGGCCCCCCCCCGCACCCTGCCCTCGCCCACACCCTGGCTCCCGCACCCCCTCTGCACCCTGCCCCCCTGCACCCTGGCCCCCGCACCTCCTCTGCACCCTGCCCCCCCTCTGCACCCTGGCCCCCGCACCCCCTTTGCACCCTGCCCCCCCCCGCACCCCCTTCACACCTTGGCCCCCACACCCACTCCGCACCCTGCCCCTGCGTGACCGGATTACTAGGCCAATGATAGCTCAGGTTAGTTGAATAATATCATCGTGTCTGCGAGTGACTGGTTCATTCTTTAAACAAAGCTCCGGTTCCAGTTTCAGTCCAACCAGCCGCCCGTCTCTCGTGTCTGGGAGTGTTGATACATAGAGATGTGACAAGATCCACACCTTTTGATACGATACTGTGCTAGAAAGTAATTGTAGCTGCTGTTACATTTGTGCTGATCTCACTCGGAGCTGAGGTCTTCTCTACCCTGCCATCGATCCGGTATTTTTACTTCTTCTCCCCATGACATCTGGGTATCTTTTGCAAATGGTCATCTTTGACTCAGACGATGCCTCGACCAGGATTTGTGTGTAAACTGGTCCAAGGTGTAATGATATCAGCAAATAGAGATGGTATTTGCCTGTTCGATTATGATGCCTTAATAGCATGTTTGCATGTATTGATTGCTTGTGCCTGAACAGCAGAGGGCATGTGACCGAGACAAGCAAGGCAGTTTAGTTTAGTTTCAGTTTCGTTCTAGATGCATCACAAGCATCGTGTCTCCTGTAAAAGCTGTATAAAAGAGTTGAACAAGCTTTAGATTAAAAGTCATTCTCTTTCATAAATGTCTCGTCATTGAACCCACAAAGAAATCAATACATGGTGTCAGAAGTGATTGAAAGAGATGAAGAGAAAAAATCTGAAGTTAAATCAGCTCTCCACAAATTAGCAAGCCAAAAGAGAACATCGTTACTTACCATTAGAGAATAGCTAACGAAGTGAAAAATGGAAGGTTTACTCCCACCGGCGACGCTTCAGTTGACAGGTAATGTGGCTGAAAATTGGAGGAGATTCAAACAACGTGTAGAGTTGTATTTAGCGGCAATCGGAGCTGACGAGAAAAGTGATAATAAGAAATCGTCAGTGTTCTTACATGTCGTGGGTGATGAAGCGCTGGAGGTGTATAATAACTTCACATTCATTGCTAATGGAGACAAAATGAAACTAGATAAAATAATGGAACAGTTTGAGGCCTACTGCATACCTAAACGTAACGTGACGTTTGAGAGGCACAGATTTTTCACATGTGTTCAGAAAACGGGTGAGACTATTGATCAGTATGTGACTGAACTGAGAAACAGAAGCAAATCATGTGAATTTGGGGGACTGACAGACTCGCTGATAAAAGACAGACTGGTGTGTGGTATTCCAGATAATGGTCTAAGGGAAAGACTGCTAAGAGAGCAAGATCTAGACCTGGGAAAAGCCATAGCACTGTGTAGGGCTACAGAGACTGTGAAGTTGCAGGCAAAGGAGCTGTTCAGTGACAATAGCTGCAACGTGGATGCAGTGAGAAAGAACGGATACAAACCGTTTAACAAAAAGAGCGCCAATGTGAAAAAAGAGGCGTGGCCAGCGAACGAAAATGAAAGGGACAATCGAAAGACATGTAGTCGATGCGGTACACAGCATCCACCAAGAAAGTGTCCAGCATATGGTAAAACATGCAATAGTTGCAACAAGAACAACCATTATGCCCGTTGCTGTAAGAACCAAATGCAACAAAGCAAGGTCCATGCAGTAGATGAAAGCGACATAGAGGAGTTCTATGTAGATGTTGTGTCTGAAAACAAAAAAGAAGAAAGAGACTGGATGTTGACACTAAAAGTGAATGACATACACATTCCATTTAAATTGGATACTGGAGCACAAGTTAATGTGATATCAGAGACTGATTTTAAGAAAATTAGACCCAGACCAAAGATACATGGAATAAAAGTGAAAGTGACAGGATACTCAGGTACTGATATACCAGTGAAAGGAAGATGCATTGTCAAAGTAACACACAAGGACAGAGAGCACACGCTAGCATTAATCGTGGTGCCAAAGGATGTGCAAGCCATACTAGGTTTAAAAGCCTGTGAGAGACTGAACCTGGTAAAGAGAGTCCTCGTTGTGGAAAGCGAAGGAGAGACAGTCTATGATGAACTGAATGTTGCGTACACACCGGGTAAGCTGATGTATACAGCAGACACATTGTCCAGAGCTGTTGACCCAGGAGAGCCCGCAAACACAGTGAGAAGACTGATGTACAAGGCAAAAGACAGTGGAACTGACTTCTACCAAAGCATGCTTGTATACCGCACAACGCCGCTCGAGTGTGGTAAGTCACCAGCCCAACTCCTGATGGGACGTCGGCTAAGGTCAAACCTACCCATCCCGGAGAACCTCCTGAAAACAAAAGAGGGGGAGAAAGTGAGGAAGTTCAAAGAACAACAGAAAGAAATGCAAAAGTACTACTATGACAGAGGAACACAAAACCTACCTGAACTCCACACTGGTGACCAAGTAAGGTTGAAAGACAAAACAAACACATGGACTCAGAAGGGAACTGTCCTGAGTGAAGTTCAACCAAGATCATACACCATTCAGACAGATGAGGGTGCTGTTCTGAGAAGAAATCGTCGAGATCTTCTCATGGGACCAGCCACAGCAGGTCAAGAGACTGATACTGTTGAACAACCTGATCACACAGCTGAGAACCAATCATCTGAGGCAACAACTCAGATTCAAGGACAATCAATCAGAAAATCCTCAAGACACGTGAAGCCTCCTGAGAGACTCATTGAGCAAATTTAAGGACTATTGTTATAGAAGGAAGTAATGTTATCTTATTCTTTCTTCAAGTTCTAGTGTATTGACATATTTCATGTGAACACACAAAGCAAGGTTAAAAAACCTTGATCATGATAATGATAATGTAAGTTCATTAAGTGTTACAGTTAAAATGCAGATTAATACAAAGAAAACATGTTGTTAGTTAAAAGTAAAATACTTTTGTTTTAAGAAAAGGAGATGTAATGATATCAGCAAATAGAGATGGTATTTGCCTGTTCGATTATGATGCCTTAATAGCATGTTTGCATGTATTGATTGCTTGTGCCTGAACAGCAGAGGGCATGTGACCGAGACAAGCAAGGCAGTTTAGTTTAGTTTCAGTTTCGTTCTAGATGCATCACAAGCATCGTGTCTCCTGTAAAAGCTATATAAAAGAGTATTAAAAGTCATTCTCTTTCATAAATGTCTCGTCATTGAACCCACAAAGAAATCAATACACAAGGTTCAAGGCTGGGCTGCAGGAATGAATGGTGTCCCCCGGAGACTGCCATCAATCCCGTCGCATTCTGTATTGAAAGCGACTGTGCACTGTCTTGCCCTTTGTGATGGGGAATTGAACAGATCGTTCTGATTAATGTCATTGAGCCAATGCTCCCCACTGTTAATGTCAGGTATAGAATAGGGTCAACTGCAGACTTCAAGCTGGGGTCTGCAAGTGGACGTAGAATCACAAACCCAGCCAGGTGCTCCACACAGCCTCCCTTGACCTCTGAAATGCCATTGCCCAATCCAAGGTTCACTTACGCTGGAGAATTCTTTCACTCCCTCACTCTCTTTCATTTCTCCCTTTTTCTTTCTTTTTTCTTAAGAAGGCAAATGGTATGTTGGCCTTCGTAGCGAGAGGGTTTGAGTACAGGAGCAAAGATGTCTTGCTGCAGTTGTACAAGGCCTTGGTGAGACCACACCTTGAGTATTGTGTACAGTTTTGGTTGCCTTATCTGAGGAAGGATGTTCTTGCCATGGAGGGAGTGCAGCGAAGATTCACCAGACTGATACCTGGGATGGCAGGAATGACGTATGAGGAGAGATTGGGTCGATTGGGCTTATACTCACTGTAGTTTAGAAGAATGAGAGGGGATCTCATCGAAACTTATAAAATTCTAACAGGACTGGACAGACTAGATGCAGGAAGGATGTTCCCGATGGCGGGGGAGTCCAGAACCAGGGGTCACAGTCTAAGGATAAGGGGTAAGCCATTTAGGACAGAGATGAGGAGGAATTTCTTCACCCAGAGAGTGGTGAACCTGTGGAATTCTCTACCACAGAAGGCAGTTGAGGCCAATTCATTAAATATATTCAAGAAGGAGTTAGATATATTTCTTAAGGCTAAAGGGATCAAGGGATATGGGGAGAAAGCAGGGACAGGGTACTGAATTTGGATGATCAGCCATGTACATCCCTAAACTACATAGTCTCTCCTCATAGGTCATTCCCGCCATTCCTGGTATCAGCCTGGTGAATCGCCGCTGCACCCCCTCCATGGCAAGAACATCCTTCCTCAGATGAGGCGACCAAAACTGGCCCCCAGCTGTTCACAATTTACATTAATGACCTGGATCAGGGAGTCGGATGCAGCATTTCCAAATTTGCAGACGACACTAAACTAGGAGGGGGGGTGGGCTCAGAGGAAGAGACCAGGAAGCTCCAGAGCGATTTGGACAGACTGGGCGATTGGGCGGATAAATGGCAGATGCACTATAATGTGGACAAGTGCGAAGTTATCCACCTTGGGTGCAGGAACGGGAGGGCAAATTATTATTTAAATGGCAATAGATTGGGAGAGGGGGAAGTACAGAGAGACCTGGGTGTTCTTGTACACCAGTCACTGAAGGCGAGCATGCAGGTGCAACAGGCGGTCAAGAAGGCAAACGGTATGCTGGCCTTCATAGCAAAAGGGTTAGAATACAGGAACAGGGATACCTTGCTGCAGCTGTACAGGGCACTGGTGAGACCACACCTCGAGTACTGTGTACAGTTTTGGTCGCCTCATCTGAGGAAGGATGTTCTTGCCATGGAGGGGGTGCAGCGGCGATTCACCAGGCTGATACCAGGAATGGCGGGAATGACCTATGAGGAGAGACTATGTAGTTTAGGGATGTACACACTGGAGTTTAGAAGATTGAGAGGGGACCTCATAGAAGTGTATAAAATTCTGACAGGTCTAGACAGACTGGATGCAGAAGGAATGTTTCCCTTGGCGGGTGAGAACAGAACTAGAGGACATAATTTAAGGATAAGGGCTAAACCATTTAGGACAGAGATGAGGGGGAATTTCTTCACTCAGAGAGTGGTGAACCTGTGGAACTCATTGCCACAGAGGGCAGTGTACGCCAGCTCATTAAATATATTTAAGAGGGAATTAGATATATTTCTACGGGCAAAAGGGGTTAAGGGTTACGGAGAGAAGGCGGGGACGGGATACTGAATTAAAGGATCAGCCATGATCTCATCGAATGGCGGAGCAGGCACGAAGGGCCGAATGGCCTACTCCTGCTCCTATCTTCTATGTATGATCTCATTGAATGGTGGAGCAGGCTCGAGGGGCCGAATGGCCGACTCCTGCTCCTATCTTCTATGTTTCTATGTTTCTGACCCTCCCTCATTTTCTCTCTCCCTTTCTTCCTCTCATTCTCTTTCATTTTCTCTTTCTTGCCCTCTTTTTGTTTCTCTCTTCCTCTTTCTTTCTGTTTCCTTCTATTTCTTAATTGTGCTCTCTATTTTTCCTCGTTTCTCTCTCTCTCTATCTTCTTATTTCTTTTCTTTCATGCCCTCTCTTTCTTTCTTTCACTGTCTGTTTATCGATGCTGTGTCAGAATCCTAGAATTCCCCACCGAGGCTCTCCCCGCGGTATTGCGTTGGAGTGTCAGCCTGGATTCCCAAATTGCTGATACTGCGAACGTATAAAAATGACGAGCAGGGACAGACCATCTGGCCCATCAGACCTGCTCCACACACTGGTGATGCCTGAAGCATTGTGATTAAACCCCCCCCAATACCCTCCTGGGAGTGGCAAAAGCCAGATAAAAAAGGGGGATTAAATACGTGGGGTTACGGGGATTGGGTGGGATATGTGTCGGTGCAGGCTCGATGGGCCGAAATGGCCTCTATCTGCACTGTGGGGTTTCTGTGAAAACCCAAGCCAACTAAAACAACAATTTGCATTTATCCAGTGCCTTTAACGTAGTAAAACGTCCCAAGGCGTTTCACAGGAGCGATTATCAAAGAAAATTTGACACCGAGCCACATAAGAAGATATTAGGACAGGTGACCAAAAGCTTGGTCAAAGATGTAGGTTTTAAGGAGCGTCTTAAAGGAGGGAGAGGCGGAGAGGTTTAGGGAGGGAATTCCAGAGCTCAGTCCCAGGCAGCTGAAGGCACGGCTGCCAATGTTGGAGCGATTAAAATCGGGGATGCGCAAGAGGCCAGATATCTTGGAGGGTTGTGGGGTTGGAGGAGATTACAGAGATAGGGAGGGGCGAGGCCATGGAGGGATTTGGAAACAAGGATGAGAATTTTAAAATCTGGAGGAACAAATCTGGAAAATTCCTCTCCGATCCACAGAAACTGGTCCAGGAGACTGCATTGACCACACTTACATTACCTGGTATTTACCACCTTTTATAAGATGTAATCTCCGCCCCAGCCAGCACGTGGTCCCGCTCTCTTCTGAAGGTACACCGGGTCTCAGCACTGACCACAGGAGCCTTGGTGTTCTGGTTGGAGATTCACACACCAATGAGACGAGGCAACGGCCCTTTTCCAAACCTCGAGGCCCACAAATTAAAAAGAGGATGAAACCCCGAGTAAGAAATTAAAGCACCAATCATCGTCGCTGGGTCAAACCCCTGGAGCTTCCTCCCTAACATCACTGGGTCACAATCCTGGAACTCCCTCCCTAACGGCACTGTGGGAGCACCTTCACCACACGGACTGCAGCGGTTCAAGAAGGCGGCTCACCACCACCTTCTCAAGGGGCAGTTAGAGATGGGCAATAAATGCTGGGCCTTGCCAGCAACGTCCACATCGCGAGAAAGAATATTGAAAAAAATATTTATCTCATTCCTTTTCCAGTTCTGTTGTGTTTGACAGTGGAGCTGATATGAGTGTACCTCATTGAAAATAAACAATTTGTAGTGATGGCTTGGAATGCTAATAACCCCAGTTGCTTTGTTCTTCCATTTATTAACTGAATATTTCTGATTGAAGCTGTGGACAATGTTCCATTTTTCCTATGCAAATAAATGAACATGAAAGCCACCATGTACAAGGGTTCATTTCATTCTGAGATGAAAGACATTAAACCATTAATCAAAAAAAATTATCATATATATAACACATGGAGGAATGAAGTGCCCAACTTCAAAAGCTCCCAATCCTTGCTCTCCTTCTGCAGACGTAGAACCTGTATCAAATGATCTGCTGTGATCTTACCCACACATGCCCATCAATATGCGTTCAATTACTTCAAAGAGCGGCAGAGTGTAAAGTGTAAATAAATCACGTCTTACTGCAATTATATAGGGCACTGGTGAGACCACACCTGGAGTATTGTGTACAGTTTGGGTCTCCTTACCTAAGGAAGGATATACTTGCCATAGAGGGAGTGCAACGAAGGTTCACCAGACTGGTTCCTGGGATGGAGGGATTGTCCTATGGGGAGAGATTGAGTAGACTAGGCCGATATTCTCTCGAGTTTAGAAGAATGAAAGGTGATCTCATTGAAACATACAAAATTCTTAAGGGGCTTGACAGGGTAGATACAGGGAGGATGTTTCCCCTGCCTGGGGATTCTAGAACCAGGGGTCACAGTCTCAGAATAAGGGGTCGGCCATTTAGGACTGAGATGAGGAGAAATTTCTTCACTCAGAGGGTGGTGAATCTTTGGAATTCTCTACCCAGAGGGCTGTGGAGGCTCAGTCGTTGAGTATATTCAGACAGAGAGCGATAGATTTTTGGATATTAAGCGAACCAAGGGATATGGGGATAGTGCAGGAAAGTGGAGTTGAGGTCGAAGATCAGCCATGATCTTATTGAATGACGGAGCAGGCTCGAAGGGCCGAATGGCCGACTCCTGTTCCTATTTCTTATGTTCTTATGTTCATTATAAAATACCAAGGAAAAGGTCCCTTCAAAAGTAGTCGGACTATGATCCCAAATGGCACGCAGTGAGATTAGCAGCGATGACATCAGACCCTCCAAAAGTAGCTAAACTTTCACTCCCTTTGATCTGTTGATGGAGCTGGTTAAACGTGCAGCCAAGTTGTGTGGGAAAGAAAAGATCCGTTCAGCTATTTTTTCCATTTGTCTACAGCGCCTGACAGATTCCGTGACTTAGTTTACGTCTGAAACTAGGGAGTGTGACACAGGTTGACGTCAGGAGTACAGTGCTCTCCGCTACCGCTCCCTCAGACTTGCCTTCCACCTGACTATACAACGGTGTAACAGTGCCTCGTTTATATAGAATTACAGCACAGAAACAGGCCATTCGGCCCATCAGGTCCGTGCCGGTGTTTCTGCGCCACACGAGCCTCCTCCCACCCCTCTTCATCTCACCCCATCAGCATATCCTTCTATTCCTTTCTCCCTCATGTGTTTATCTAGCCTCCCCTTAAATGTATCGATACTATTCGCCTCAACCACTCCCTGTGGTAGTGGGTTCCACATTCTCACCACTCTCTGGGGGAAAAAGTTTCTCTGGAATTCCCTATTGGATTTATTAGTGACTATCTTATATTTATGACCCCTGGTTTTGGGCTCCCCACAAGTGGAAACATCTTCTCTACGTTTACCCTATCGAACCCCTTCATCATTTTAAAGACCTCGATCAGGTCGCCCCTCAGCCTTCTCTTTTCTAGAGAAAAGAGCCCCATTCTGTTCAATCTTTCCCGACAGGAATAACCTCTCAGTTCTGGTATTGTCCTGGTAAAGCTTTTTTGCAACTTCTGCACTGCCTCTGTATGCTTTCGATAATATGGAGACCAGAGCAGTGCTCTATGCTTCATATCCATCAGCTCCTCAGCTCCCAGCCCAAAATGGCAAGAGGAAAAAAGCTAAAGACAGCGGGGTAGAAACTCATCGCAGGCAATAGTGCAAAGCGGGCGTTATCGAATTTGCTGCCCGTTACACACCCCGCCCGTTATACACCCGCCCGTTACACACCCCGCCCGTTATACACCCGCCCGTTACACACCCCGCCCGTTACACACCCGCCCGTTACACACCCGCCCGTTCCACACCCCGCCCGTTACACACCCGCCCGTTGCACACCCGCCCGTTACACACCCCGCCCGTTACACACCCGCCCGTTACACACCCCGCCCGTTACACACCCCGCCCGTTACACACCCCGCCCGTTATCAACCCGCCCGTTACACACCCACCCGTTACACACCCGCCCATTACACACCCCGCCCGTTACACACCCGCCCGTTACACACCCGCCCGTTACACACCCGCCCGTTATACACCCGCCCGTTACACACCCGCCCGTTCCACACCCCGCCCGCTACACACCCGCCCGTTACACACCCGCCCGTTACACACCCGCCCGTTACACACCCCGCCCGTTACACACCCGCCCGTTACACACCCCACCCGTTACACACCCGCCCGTTACACACCCCGCCCATTATACACCTGCCCGTTACACACCTGCCCGTTACACGCCCCGCCCGTTACACACCCGCCCGTTACACGCCCCGCCCGTTATACACCCGCCCGTTACACGCCCCGCCCGTTATACACCCGCCCGTTACACACCCGCCTGTTATACACCCGCCCGTTACACACCCCGCCTGTTATACACCCGCCCGTTACACACCCGCCCGTTACACGCCCCGCCCGTTATACACCCGCCCGTTACACACCCACCCATTACACACCCGCCCGTTACACACCCGCCTGTTATACACCCGCCCGTTACACACCCACCCATTACACACCCGCCCGTTACACACCCGCCTGTTATACACCCGCCCGTTACACACCCACCCATTATACACCCGCCCGTTATACAGCCGCCCGTTACACATGCCGCCCGTTATACACCTGCCCGTTATACACCCGCCCGTTATACACCTGCCCGTTATACACCCTGCCCGTTACACATGCCGCCCGTTATACACCTGCCCGTTATACACCCTGCCCGTTACACACCCGCCCGTTATACACCCACCCATTACACACCCGCCCGTTATACACCCTGCCCGTTACACACCCGCCCGTTATACACCTGCCCGTTATACACCCTGCCCGTTACACATGCCGCCCGTTATACACCTGCCCGTTATACACCCTGCCCGTTACACATGCCGCCCGTTATACACCTGCCCGTTATACACCCTGCCCGTTACACACCCGCCCGTTATACACCCACCCATTACACACGCCGCCCGTTATACACCCGCCCGTTATACACCCGCCCGTTACACACGCCGCCCGTTATACACCCGCCCGTTATACACCCGCCCGTTATACACCCGCCCGTTATACACCCGCCCGTTATACACCCGCCCGTTACACACCCGCCCGTTCCACACCCACCCGTTATACACCCGCCCGTTACACACCCCGCCCGTTATACACCCGCCCGTTACACACCCCGCCCGTTATACACCCGCCCGTTACACACCCCGCCCGTTATACACCCGCCCGTTATACACCCGCCCGTTATACACCCGCCCGTTACACACCCGCCCGTTACACACCCCGCCCGTTATACACCCCGCCCGTTATACACCCGCCCGTTATACACCCGCCCGCTACACACCCGCCCGTTACACACCCCGCCCGTTATACACCCGCCCGTTACACACCCGCCCGTTACACACCCGCCCGTTATACACCCGCCCGTTACACACCCGCCCGTTACACACCCGCCCGTTACACACCCGCCCGTTACACACCCGCCCGTTACACACCCTGCCCGTTATACACTCGCCCGTTATACACCCGCCCGTTATACACCCGCCCGTTACACACCCGCCCGTTACACACCCGCCCGTTACACACCCTGCCCGTTATACACTCGCCCGTTACACACCCGCCCGTTATACACCCGCCCGTTACACACCCCGCCCGTTATACACCCCGCCCGTTATACACCCTGCCCGTTACACACCCGCCCGTTACACACCCGCCCGTTATACACCCGCCCGTTATACACCCGCCCGTTACACACCCGCCCGTTACACACCCGCCCGTTACACACCCTGCCCGTTATACACTCGCCCGTTACACACCCGCCCGTTACACACCCTGCCCTTCATACACTCGCCCGTTACACACCCGCCCATTACACACCCTGCCCGTTACACACCCGCCCGTTATACACCCTGCCCGTTACACACCCGCCCGTTACACACCCGCCCGTTATACACCCGCCCGTTATACACCCGCCCGTTACACACCCGCCCGTTACACACCCGCCCGTTACACACCCTGCCCGTTATACACTCGCCCGTTACACACCCGCCCGTTACACACCCTGCCCGTCATACACTCGCCCGTTACACACCCGCCCATTACACACCCACCCGTTACACACACCCCCGTTATACACCCGCCTGTGGTGTATGTAACCTGTTCCACCTTAAGAGAACTTAAGCCTGTTCCACCTTAAGAGATGTACTACTTTCTCTGGCTGCTGTATACGTAATACCGGTGGTGACCACCGGTATATAAGTACGGTGTAGTGATATTGTATTTAGTATAGTCCTGACCTCCAACTAGTAAAGACCTGTTGAACTTTATTCTTGTAGTCTGTGTCAGTAATTAATCTTAATACAACTGGAACACACAGACTTAACACCGCCCGTTACACACCCGCCCGTTACACAGCCCGCCCGTTACACAGCCCGCCCGTTATACACCCCGCTGTTACACACCCGCCCGTTATACACCCGCCCGTTATACACCCGCCCGTTTTATAGCTGCCCGATATTCGGTTCCATTGATTTGATGTAACTGGGGGCCAAATTGATACCTCGTGCTTTGTGCTACCACCTGGGCGGAACTATTCCCTGTTAGTCAGCGCGAGCAAGACTTTGAAAGTCACCCGTTCTCGGAGCCGAACCCTCATCCAGATCCCGACTTCCTTTACTTGAATACACAAAGTCATGGTTGTCCCAACAACAGAGTCGCGCACCTAGCAATTGGTCAGCTGTGGATCAGTGGGTAGCATTCTCGCCTCTGAGTCAGCAGGTCCCGGCTTTGATCCACGCTCCAGACCGTCCAGGCAAGTGGAGATCGGAGCGCCGGCTTGGAATTCCGGATTGACATCCAGCAGGATCTTCGCGTCTGGTGGGTGTGGGTGACCCCGTCCCTCATCCTATGGGTTTTGGGAGCTGATCAAACCCTCCTGCTGTGCGGGACTGACCCCCTATCGGCTGGGATAAAGTTGGTCACGGCCCATGGGAGGAGGTTTCACGTCCCGGCCCGTCAGCCCGTGAATCCTCCCACTACTTCACAGGGAAGAGAGTGAAGATAGCAAAAACTAACAAAGCCAAACTGGAAAATCCCTCCTCTCTGCACCAAACAAGTGTTGGTCCAGCACACAGGATTGTAAGGTTTGGTAATGTTTGAACCTGACCCCGTC
Organism: Somniosus microcephalus; assembly: GCF_052327205.1. NCBI lineage: Eukaryota > Metazoa > Chordata > Chondrichthyes > Squaliformes > Somniosidae > Somniosus > Somniosus microcephalus. The sequence goes on from NC_141005.1 coordinate 6,503,016, forward strand.
TGCCTGTGGACTCTTTGTATCTCAAAATCTTTAGCCTCTTACACTAGGAATCTCGGCACCGGTTTAGCTCCCGCAGCAGCTCCTCTGAATGGGGAATTTTACAAAGGTGGAATTGGAATGCTGTGAACGAGGCTTTATTACCACCCGTTACAGTTAGAAAGAGAAGGGAGAATGAATCCGAATTGGAATGTGTCATTATGATGATGCTCTCTCAGTGATGTCCTGGCACTATGGAGACAACCCACCCTGAGGGACTTATGCCGGTGATTGCAGAAACGCCAGCCTATCCCCCTGACTATCGAATCCTCTCTGATCACGGCATTTCTACACTTTGCTGTGGCGCCCCCCCCCCCCCCACCCCGTGCAGTCATTTGCCCCACGGTGCCTTGGATGCGCTCCAGCCTGCACTCCACCGCGGTGTCATCACCCCATCCGCCACCTTAAACATTCACTCCCTCCACCACCGGCGCACCGTGGCTGCAGTGTGTACCATCTACAAGGTGCACTGCAGCAACTCGCCAAGGCTTCTTCGGCAGCACCTCCCAAACCCGTGACCTCTTCCACCTAGAAGGACAAGGGCAGCAGGCGCATGGGAACACCACCACCTCCAAGTTCCCCTCCAAGTCACACACCATCCTGACTTGGAAATATATCGGCCGATCCTTCATCGTCGCTGGGTCAAACCCTGGAACTCCCTCCCTAACAGCACTGTGGGAGCACCTTCACCACACGGACTGCAGCGGTTCAAGAAGGAGGCTCACCACCACCTTCTCAAGGGCAACTAGGGATGGGCAATAAATGCTGGCCTTGCCAGCGACGCCCACATCCCGTGCACAAATAAAAAATAAATCGGCTGCCATGTGTCGCTACAGTGACTACACTTTCAAAAGTACTTCATGGGTTTCCCGAGGGTGTGAAAGGCGCTTTCTAAATTCCAGAACTTTCTTTTTCTTCGTGCTGCTTCAATGCAGCCAATATTTCCAGAGTATTCTATTCAACATCTCTAGATGTTTGAATTTAATTCCATGAAATTCACTCTCCTGTCATTGCATCAATCAAGCTTGCTGACCGATGTCAATCTCTTTGTGACAACAGGTTCTGACGAAAGGTCAACGATCTGAAACGTTAACCCGACCTTCACCTTCTCTCCACAGACGCCGCCTGACTTGCCGAGTGTTTCCAGCATTTTCTGTTTTCATTATTGGCAATACTGCATTCAAGTTGGAATAAAGTGCTGGGTTTAGTTTTCTCCAAAGGAATGGTATCCGAACAATCTTCCACCTGGAATTTTATTCCGATTAGATTCATGTGCAAACTGCAAGCCAGACATTGTTCCCTCACTCCGAAAAGACTGAAGCTTCTGTAGAATTTTAAAAAAACATGCATTCTCAGAATGTAAGCATAGCTGGCAAGGTCGCATTTATTGCCCATCCCCAGTTGCCCTGAGAAAGTGGTGGTGAGCCTTTTTCTTGAACCACTGGTAATGGTTTGATACAAACTGACATGAATCAACTGAGCGGCCTGCGGGTGGCGCTGTCCAGGGAGAGTATAAATACTCGGGCACGGGCCCGGGCCCAGCTTGCGCAGGACATTCTTAACAGGAACTAGTGAAGGACACAACTAGACCGCCATGTTGTAAAACAGTTGATTAAAGCTTTGTTTAACGCTTAGACCAAGTGCCTAGTAGTTTTCTTACGTCACAAACTGAGGGGTTTTCTGGGCCACACTTCAGAGGGCAGCTAAGAGTTAACCACGTTGGTGTGGGGACTGGAGTCACCTATAGGCCCGGACTGGGTAAGGACGGCAGGTTTCCTCCCCTAAAGGATGTGAGTGAACCAGTTGGAGTTTTATGACAATCCAATAGCGTCAAGGTCATTTTTTACTGACACCAGCTTTTTAAAAATGTTTGCAAATTCTCAAAGCTGCCATGCTGGGATTTGAATTCACATCCTGTCAAAGAGCTGCCGAGAGTTTGAGGTGGACAAGGAAGGACATTACAGCATAGCCACAGGCACAGAGAATGTCTTAGGGCGGTTTCGATGCTGTGGAGGGGGAGAAACCCTGATTGGAGGTGAAGGATTCATTTGCAATGTCAGCTGGCATGGGACCCAGAAGGGAAGTTGAGTGGTCTGCAGTTTAGGGGGATTGAGGGAGCTCGAGGTCAATATCGTGGACAAAGTGAGCTCAGAGAGTACATACGAGTAGATGGGAGACAAACTAGAGAGAGACATGGGGGTTCAGGACTCAGGGAGAAGGAAGACTGGGGGAGGTTTGGCTTGTTAGCCAGGGTAAGGGGAGGAAGCAGTGGAGGCAACTGAACGGATGGCCTCCATTTAGGCCATGAAGAAATCCATGAGCTCCTCGTACTCTTTGTTATAGGGGAGGGTGGAAGTGGCATGGGAGAGGGGTTTAAGGAGTCGGCAGTACAGGAAAAGAGACAGGGGTTATCTTCGCCCCTCAGCATGTTCCTGGAGCAGTGGGTGAGTTTGGCTGAGGAGAACAAGACCCAGTAGTGATACGGACAAGCCCAATTTGGTGACAGATCCCTATAACAAGTGCACCCAAGTTTGTGTCCCTTAGACGAGGAATGAAAGGGACCAGATCAGGGGAACAACCGGGATTGGCGACAGTGAAGATTTTGCTGGGGATGAGGGCACTGAAGGTGGAGGTTCAGCAAATCAATAGGTGCTCAACTGGGCCGTGCACTGGGGGAGGCAGGCGGTGCAGGAGGCAGTGCAGGAGGCGGTGCAGGAGGTGCAGCAGGAGGCGGTGCAGGAGGTGCAGCAGGAGACGATGCAGGAGGCGGTGCAGGAGGTGCAGCAGGAGGCGGTGCAGGAGGCGGTGCAGGAGGCGGTGCAGGAGGCGGTGCAGGAGGTGCAGCAGGAGACGATGCAGGAGGCGGTGCAGGAGACGGTGCAGGAAGTGCAGCAGGAGGCGGTGCAGGAAGTGCAGCAGGAGGCGGTGCAGGAGGCGGTGCAGGAGACAGTGCAGGAGGCGGTGCAGGAAGTGCAGCAGGAGACGGTGCAGGAGGCGGTGCAGGAAGTGCAGCAGGAGACAGTGCAGGAGGCGGTGCAGGAGGCGGTGCAGGAAGTGCAGCAGGAGACAGTGCAGGAGACGGTGCAGGAGGCGGTGCAGGAGGCGGTGCAGGAGGTGCAGCAGGAGACAGTGCAGGAGGCAGTGCAGGAGGTGCAGGAGGCGGTGCAGGAGGCGGTGCAGGAGGTGCAGCAGGAGACAGTGCAGGAGGCGGTGCAGGAGGTGCAGGAGGCGGTGCAGGAGACGGTGCAGGAGGTGCAGGAGGCGGTGCAGGAGACGGTGCAGGAGACGGTGCAGGAGGTGCAGCAGGAGGCGGTGCAGGAGGCGGTGCAGGAGGCGGTGCAGGAGACGGTGCAGGAGACGGTGCAGGAGGTGCAGCAGGAGGCGGTGCAGGAGACAGTGCAGGAGGCGGTGCAGGAGGCGGTGCAGGAGACAGTGCAGGAGGCGGTGCAGGAGGCGGTGCAGGAGGTGCAGCAGGAGGCGGTGCAGGAGGCGGTGCAGGAAGTGCAGCAGGAGGCGGTGCAGGAGGCGGTGCAGGAGACGGTGCAGGAGGTGCAGCAGGAGACAGTGCAGGAGGCGGTGCAGGAAGTGCAGCAGGAGGCGGTGCAGGAGACGGTGCAGGAGGCGGTGCAGGAAGTGCAGCAGGAGGCGGTGCAGGAGGCGGTGCAGGAGACGGTGCAGGAGGCGGTGCAGGAGGCGGTGCAGGAGGTGCAGGAGGCGGTGCAGGAGACGGTGCAGGAGACGGTGCAGGAGGCGGTGCAGGAGGCGGTGCAGGAGGTGCAGGAGGCGGTGCAGGAGACGGTGCAGGAGACGGTGCAGGAGGTGCAGGAGGCGGTGCAGGAGGCGGTGCAGGAGGCGGTGCAGGAGGTGCAGGAGGCGGTGCAGGAGACAGTGCAGGAGACGGTGCAGGAGACGGTGCAGGAGGCGGTGCAGGAGGTGCAGGAGGCGGTGCAGGAGACGGTGCAGGAGGTGCAGCAGGAGGCGGTGCAGGAGGTGCAGGAGGCGGTGCAGGAGACGGTGCAGGAGGCGGTGCAGGAGACGGTGCAGGAGGTGCAGGAGGCGGTGCAGGAGACGGTGCAGGAGGTGCAGCAGGAGGCGGTGCAGGAGGCGGTGCAGGAGGCGGTGCAGGAGACGGTGCAGGAGACGGTGCAGGAGGTGCAGGAGACGGTGCAGGAGGCGGTGCAGGAGGCGGTGCAGGAGGCGGTGCAAGAGATGGTGCAGGAGACGGTGCAGGAGGCGGTGCAGGAGGTGGTGCAGGAGGCGGTGCAGGAGGCGGTGCAGCAGGTGCAGGAGGCGGTGCAGGAGACGGTGCAGGAGGTGCAGCAGGAGGCGGTGCAGGAGACGGTGCAGGAGGCGGTGCAGGAGACGGTGCAGGAGGTGCAGCAGGAGGCGGTGCAGGAGGCGGTGCAGGAGGTGCAGCAGGAGACGGTGCAGGAGGCGGTGCAGGAGACGGTGCAGGAGGTGCAGCAGGAGGCGGTGCAGGAGGCGGTGCAGGAGACGGTGCAGGAGGTGCAGCAGGAGATGGTGCAGGAGGCGGTGCAGGAGACGGTGCAGGAGGCGGTGCAGGAGGCGGTGCAGGAGGTGGTGCAGGAGACGGTGCAGGAGACGGTGCAGGAGGTGGTGCAGGAGGTGCAGCAGGAGATGGTGCAGGAGGCGGTGCAGGAGGTGGTGCAGGAGACGGTGCAGGAGACGGTGCAGGAGACGGTGCAGGAGGTGGTGCAGGAGGCGGTGCAGGAGATGGTGCAGGAGGCGGTGCAGGAGACGGTGCAGGAGGCAGTGCAGGAGGCGGTGCAGGAGACGGTGCAGGAGGCGGTGCAGGAGACGGTGCAGGAGGTGCAGCAGGAGGCGGTGCAGGAGACGGTGCAGGAGGTGCAGCAGGAGACGGTGCAGGAGGCGGTGCAGGAGACGGTGCAGGAGGCGGTGCAGGAGACGGTGCAGGAGGTGGTGCAGGAGGCGGTGCAGGAGGTGCAGCAGGAGGCGGTGCAGGAGACGGTGCAGGAGGTGCAGCAGGAGACGGTGCAGGAGGCGGTGCAGGAGACGGTGCAGGAGGCGGTGCAGGAGGCGGTGCAGGAGGCGGTGCAGGAGACGGTGCAGGAGACGGTGCAGGAGGTGGTGCAGGAGGCGGTGCAGGAGGCAGTGCAGGAGACGGTGCAGGAGGTGGTGCAGGAGGTGGTGCAGGAGGCGGTGCAGGAGGCAGTGCAGGAGATGCAGGAGGCGGTGCAGGAGGTGCAGGAGGCGGTGCAGGAGACGGTGCAGGAGGTGCAGGAGGCAGTGCAGGAGGCGGTGCAGGAGGCAGTGCAGGAGACGGTGCAGGAGGCGGTGCAGGAGGTGGTGCAGGAGGCGGTGCAGGAGGCAGTGCAGGAGGTGCAGGAGGCGGTGCAGGAGGTGCAGGAGGCGGTGCAGGAGACGGTGCAGGAGGTGCAGGAGGCAGTGCAGGAGACGGTGCAGGAGGTGGTGCAGGAGGCGGTGCAGGAGGCAGTGCAGGAGGTGCAGGAGGCGGTGCAGGAGGCGGTGCAGGAGACGGTGCAGGAGGTGCAGGAGGCGGTGCAGGAGGCGGTGCAGGAGGCGGTGCAGGAGGTGGTGCAGCTTACGGGGGACAGTGGTGTGTCGGTTATTGGATTTGCCCCACGTACACACAGGTATTTGTGGATGAGTCTTTCAGCGGTTTGACTAGAGTGAACAGAAGTGCATTATCACAGAAACTTACATCACAGAAGAGGCCATTCGGCCCATCGTGCCTGTGCCGGCTCTTTGAAAGATTCTCTCCAATTAGTCCCACTCCCCCCTGCTCTTTCCCCACAGCCCTGCAAATGTTTCCTTTTCAAGTATTTATCCAATTCCCTTTTTTAAAAAGAATTTGCATTTATATAGCACCTTTCACAACGTCCCAAAGCGCTTTACAACCAATGAAATACTTTCGAAGTGTAGTCACTGTTGTCATGTGGGAAACGCAGCAGCCAATTTGCGTACAGCAAGCACCCACAAACAGCAATGAGATAACGACCGGATAATCTATTTTTAGCGATGTTGGTTGAGGGATAAATATTGGGCCCAATATACTGGGGAGAACTCCCCTGCTCTTCTTCGAATTACTGCTGTGGGATCATTTACATCCACCTGAGAGTGCAGAACCAGCCTCGATTTAACATCTAATCTGAAAGACGGCACCTCTGACAGGGAGGCACTCCCTCAGTACAAGCCCTCCGACAGTGCAGCACTCCCTCAGTATTGCCCCCCCGACAGTGCAGCACTCCCTCAGTACTGCCCCTCCGACAGTGCGGCGCTCCCCCAGTACTGCCCCTCTGACAATGCGGTGCTCCCTCAGTACTGCCCCTCTGACAGTGCGGCGCTCCCTCAGTACTGCCCCTCCGACAGTGCGGCACTCCCTCAGTACTGCCCCTCCGACAGTGCGGCGCTCCCTCAGTACTGCCCCTCTGACAGTGCGGCGCTCCCTCAGTACCGCCCCTCCGACAGTGCGGCGCTCCCTCAGTACTGCCCCTCCGACAGTGCGGCGCTCCCTCAGTACTGCCCCTCTGACAGTGCGGCGCTCCCTCAGTACTGCCCCTCCGACAGTGCGGCGCTCCCTCAGTACTGCCCCTCCGACAGTGCAGCGCTCCCTCAGTACTGCCCCTCCGACAGTGCTGCGCTCCCTCAGTACTGCCCCTCCGACAGTGCGGCGCTCCCTCAGTACTGCCCCTGTGACAGTGCAGCACTCCCTCAGTACTGCCCCTCCGACAGTGCGGTGCTCCCTCAGTACTGCCCCTCCGACAGTGCGGCACTCCCTCAGTACCGCCCCTCTGACAGTGCGGCGCTCCCTCGGTACTGCCCCTCCGACAGTGCGGCACTCCCTCAGTACCGCCCCTCTGACAGTGCGGCGCTCCCTCAGTACTGCCCCTCTGACAGTGCAGCGCTCCCTCAGTACTGCCCCTCCGACAGTGCAGCGCTCCCTCAGTACTGCCCCTCTGATAGTGCGGCGCTCCCTCAGTACTGCCCATCTGACAGTGCGGCGCTCCCTCAGTACTGCCCCTCTGACAGTGCGGCGCTCCCTCAGTACTGCCCCTCCGACAGTGCAGCGCTCCCTCAGTACTGCCCCTCCGACAGTGCGGCGCTCCCTCAGTACTGCCCCTCCGACAGTGCGGCGCTCCCTCGGTACTGCCCCTCCGACAGTGCGGCGCTCCCTCAGTACTGCCCCTCCGACAGTGCAGTGCTCCCTCAGTACTGCCCCTCCGACAGTGCAGTGCTCCCTCAGTACTGCCCCTCCGACAGTGCAGTGCTCCCTCAGTACTGCCCCTCCGACAGTGCGGTGCTCCCTCAGTACTGCACTGGGAGTGTCAATCTGGATTATGTAATCATGTCTCTGGAATGGGGCTTGAACCCATGACCAGAGCTGACACTGAGACCAATAGTTTGGAAGGTTGAAGCTGCTTCCAGCACCCTTTCAGGCAGTGCATTTCAGATCACAAGAAGTCCACAAGATGACCGTTTATTTATTTTACTCGGTTCTTCTTCCCAGTCTTGGTTTTGTTTTGCTTTTCATTGTGCTTCTGGCTGCAGCTCACTAAAGTCGCACGTTTAACTTCAAACTAATTTGTGCAATAGATCTGAGCTGTGTCCTCTGTAACAGAGGTTACCTGAAATATACCAGGAATGATGCGGAACCAAATCAGGCCCAAAGCATTGAAAGCTTAGCACAGGAGGAGGACAACGCCCCTTCTTGCCTGTACTGTATTGTGGCCCCTCCTAGTGGTTGGCTTTATACAGCTCGCTTTCCTCTTTCGCACCAAAGAAATTTTACTTTCCCACTCACTTGCTAAAGAACGAACTTGAATTTTATACAACAACAACTTGCATTTATATAGCAACTTCAACATAGTAAAACGACCCAAGTTGCTTCACAGGAGCGATTTTGAGACAAAATTTGACACGAGCCACATAAGGAGATAATAGGACAGGCTTGGTCAAAGAGGTAGGTTTTAAGGAGCGTCTTAAAGGAGGAGAGAGAGGCGGAGAGGTTTAGGGAGGGAATTCCAGAGCTCGGGGGCCCAGGCAGCTGAAGGCACGGCCACCAATGGTGGAGCGAAGGGAGTGGGGGTTGTGTAAGAGGCCAGAATTGGAGGAACGCAGAGATCTCGGAGGGTTGTAGGGCTGGAGGAGATTACATAGATAGGGAGGGGGCGAGGAGGCCATGGAGGGATTCGAAAACAAGGATGAGAATTTTAAAACTGAGGCGTTGCTGAACCGGGAGCCAATGCAGCGCCCTTCACGACCTCAGAATGTCCCATACGAAAAATGACGGACAGGAGAAGACCTGCTCGTCCATCCCACCTGTTCCGCACAGTTGTGATGCCTTGTGCACCACGGTACAGACACCCACCCCCCACCCGGAGCCCCATCATCCCCTGGGAGAGACGAGAAACAGAAATAGCATAATAAGGACAGAAGGTATGATTTTAAAATATGGATTTAATTACGTCTGCATTCTGTGGTCCAATTCCCGATTGTCCTCTCGCTCCACTTCACCTGAAGACTACATTTGTCTTCATTCCCTTGCCTGTAAGGAGATCGACTGGGACCTCATCCATTTCCATTTCCTGGTGTGACACCTTTTGTCATTCACAGTCATTGCAGCACTCCTGTCACATTGAATAGTAAGCTGATAGCCCGTTATACCATTTTAGATTTCCAGCATCTGCAGTATTTTGCTATCATACCAGTTTAGATCCTTGCCTGGCTTTTTTGATGTTAAAATGAGATGTAAGGCTGTAATCATTCAAGATACGGTTCTGTTCAACATCGAGTGAGGCAATCTTAGCATTTCTGCATTCTCATTATCATGTAAAATCACCTTTTCTTCCTAGGGAAATTAATACACCTCAGTAGAGGTGTAGTGAAAAAGGAAAGATTTGCAGGTTTATGGATTACACAGGATATACGGCACAGAAACAGGCCATTCCGCCCAACCAGTCCATTCCGGTGTTTATGCTCCACTCGAGCTTTCCTCATCTAACTATCAGCACAACCCTCTATTCCCTTCTCCCTCAGATGCTTATCCAGCCTCCCCTTAAATGCATCTATACTATTCGCCTCAACCACTCCCTGTGGTAGCGAGTTCCACATTCTCACCACTCTCTGGGTAAAGAAGTTTCTCCTGAATTCCCTATTGGATTTATTAGTGACTATCTTATATTGATGGCCTCTAGTTTTGCTCTTCCCCACAAGTGGAAACACTCTCTTTGCAGGGCTGTGGGGAACGAGCCGGGGGGAGTGGGACTAATTGGAGAGAATCTTTCAAAGAGCCGGCACAGGCACGATGGGCCGAATGGCCTCCTCCTGTGCTGTAAGATTCTGTCATCCATTAAATTGTTCACCTCACAATGAAATCCAGCCAGATGTCGAAAATTACTCATTTACAATTTACAAATGGATATAAGACCAGGGGTGGAGAATTCAAGAAATTATCTGAGAATATTCAATCTACAAGCTAATGACTTTTCAATTTTTAATGCTCATTAATATTTACATTAATGTCTTATTTTACTCAAATCAACCCACATGACCATGCTACTCTGAAAATTAACCCCGCTTTCAGACTAAATGGTTTTTAGTTCACGTCATGTGCATGTGCCATCACTTTCTTTTTTCTGCTTATCAAGGTGAATTAAGTCTCAGTGCTCGGGACCAGAACTCTCCCCATTTCAGGCCTCCTGTATCAGCATCAAGTACTTCCTGGGTCAGGTGTGGCCAACCAGCTGCAGCGTATGTAGGAGGCCATTCAGCCCCTCCAGCCTATTCACACATTCTGTTAGACCACAGCTGATGTGCACCATAACACCATTTACTCACCTTTGCTCCACATCCCTCGATACCCTGACCTAACAAAAATCTATCAATCTCAGTCTTGAAAGCTCCAATTGACCTCCAGCATCCACGGCCTTTTGGGGGGGAGAGTTCCAGATTTCCACCACCCTTTGTGTGAAGAAGTGCTTCTTGACATCAGCCCTGAACGTCCTGGCTCTAATTTTAAGATTCTGCCCCCTTGTTCTGGACTCCCCCCACCAAAGGAAATAGTTTCTCTCTATCGACCCTATTGAATTCAGTTATCACTTTAAAGACCTCGATCAGATCACCCCTCGCCCCTCACCCTTCTAAACTCAAGGGAATACAAACCAGGTTTCTGCAACCTGTCCCCATAATTTAACCCTCTAAGTCCTGGTACCATTCTGGTGAATCTGCGCTGCTCCCTCTTCGAGGCCAATATATCGAATTTCAGGATCAGGATTGTACGCAGCGTCACAGGACTATATGAATATATATCCCTCCCCTGATTACAGCACTAAAGGACCATTCTATATCAAAATAAAATAGTGTTTAAAGTTACATAGACCTGTGATGTGTGGCTCCAGTTAGAGACCCAGCTGGTTTAATAACAACTACAGCAACAACAACTTGCATTTATACAGCGCCTTTAACGTAGTAAAACGTCCCAAGGCGCTTCACGGGAGCGATTATCAAAGAAAATTTTGACACCGAGCCACATAAGGAGATCTTGGGACAGGTGACCAAAAGCTTGGCCAAAGAGGTCGGTTTTAAGGAGCGTCTTAAAGGAGGAGAGAGAGGCGGAGAGGTTTAGGTTGCGATTTGTTTAGACTTTGAAGGATTCTGGAACCGAAATTCCTTTGCTGTTCCAATGTTCTCTTGCTGCAACTAAAGTGGGCCAAGGCTGAGATACACCTTGCCCTAGAGGTTCCTGTGGACTTGTTCGGGGGCCTGAACCTCTTCCACCCCAAATAAAGCCACTGACTGAGAGCTGGGAGAGGAATTCCCAAGGTTGGGAGTTGCCGCAGTGCCCCCAGCCTGAAGGGGGGGATGCAGCTGTCTCACAGCTGGCAGAAGCCAAGCCCCTATTGATGGACCACCCCTAGATCATATTAAACACTGGTCAGGCCTCAGTGGGATTATTGTGTCCAATTCTGGGCTCCACACTTTAGGAAGGATGTCAAGTGTCCCAGTGCTCATGCAGATTATTCCCCGCAAGACACCATCGAAAGTTAAAAGCATCTGTTTGATCACAGCAGAAAATGTTCAGCCTTGTCCAATCCTCTCAGGATTAAGCATTTCCTAACGGAGCATCTGTTAGGAGACCAGAACAAGGGGGCATAACCTTAAAATTAGAGCCAGGCCGTTCCGGGGTGATGTCGGGAAGCACTTCTTCACACAAAGGGTGGTGGAAATCTGGAACTCTCCCTCAAAAGCTGTGGATGCTGGGGGTTAATTGAAAATTCAAGACTGAGATTGATAGATTTGTGTTGGGTAAGGGTATCGAGTGCACTGGAACAAAGGCGGGTAGATGGACAGGGTGCAAAGTAGATTTACTAGAATGGTACCAGGGATGAGGGACTTCAGTTATGAGGTGAGACTGGAGAAGCTGGGGTTGTTCTCCTTAGAGCAGAGAAGGTTAAGGGGAGATTTAATAGAGGTGTTCGAAATTATGAGGGGTTTTGATAGAGTAAAGAAGGAGAAACTGTTTCCAGTGGCAGGAGGGTCGGTAACCAGAGGACAGATTTAAGATAATTGGCAAAAGAACCAGAGGCTAACATGAGGAAAAAATATTATGCAGCGAGTTGTTGTGATCTGGAATGCGCTGCCTGAAAGGGTGGTGGAAGCAGATTCCATAGTAAAAACAGGAAAAATTTGCAGGGCTACAGGGAAAGAGCAGGGTGGGAGTGGGACTAATTGGCGAGAATCTTTCAAAGAGCCGGCACAGGCACGATGGGCTGAATGGCCTCCTTCTGTGCTGTATCATTCTATGATTCCAAGATCAGAGCCTCGACCCCAAGAGGGATTCAGCTATATATTGTTTTCACAGCAGTCTCCTTGGTAAGACCCTTCTGGGTCTGTTGTAGACGCATTGATAGAGATTGATCGCTGTGATTGGTCAATAACTCCATTATTGTTGGATCATTGACGACCAGGATGGGAGAAGGCGAACTCGATGGACCTTGGTCTTTCTTGAGTCTAGCAATTCCATGTTCCCATGTAGGGAGTTCCTGAGACCCCACCCTGCCCGGCGAGCAAACCCTCATTTTGTGACCTTCTGGGACAGGCGGGTATCCAATGACACACTCCTATTGGCGCAGGTGCCTGTGGGCCTCATGCTAATCGGGTGGCCCTCCCCCTGACCCTGTGTATACCAGCGGGGCTCAGTGTCGGAGGGCACCTGCGGGCACGTTGCGAGTACGAGTACCAGGGTCACACCTCTTTCCGTCTGGTGGTTGATACACGGGCTGTGCATGGCAACAAAATCAATGGGTGCAACCGAACCGTGAATCTGCCCATTCTCACCACAGACCCTGACTGAAATGCTGAATGTTTCTGGCATTCTGCTTTGGATTTCCAGTTTCTTCGGCTTTATGCTGATGGTCCCTTCTTGTGTTCGAGTTCTTGCTGTCAGCTGTGGAGTCGTGACTAAAAGCTTGGATGAAGAGGTGGCTTCTAAGGAGGGTCTTAATGGAGGAGAAGGAGCTGCAGAAGCAGAGAGGTTCACGGAGGGAACTCCAGAGCTTAGGGCCCAGGCAGCTGAAGATGGTGAGGCGAAGTGCGGGGCTGAATGCACCAGAGACCAGAATAGAACTTGCTGAGATGTCACACATTCTGATTGAACCTGATTCTCTGGCCTGAATTTAACACACATCCTTACATGAGGGACATAGCTAGGTAATTGAAGATAGGTAATGGAGGGTTTGAACAGCTGACAGTCCATCACCATGAATACTCCCTCCAGCTAGTTTGATCAGCAACTACACGTCTTTCACTATTTCCGTAGCGAAGGCCCGATTTCATGGGACAAGACAGAGAACAGGTTTGTACCGAGTGGTATATCTCAAACAGTAAACAATTTAACACCGATCAAATTCATTGGGGCACTGGTTCTAGTTGGGATTTTAACTAGTAATGAACTATTAATTGTGGATACAGTAAAACAGAATTCTTCAACTGCTGCACAAGTTGCAGGTGCAAGTGATTCAGTCAGAGTAATAATACTTAGATAGTTCAGCCATAAAAAGGATGTATCTGACTAGATCATGGAGCAAATATGACCGTGGCTGTAAAGAAAGACTTGCACTAATACAACACATTTCATGGCCTCAGGACATCCCAAAGCGCTTTACAGCCAATGAAGTACTTTTGAAGTGTGGTCACTGTTGTAATATAGGAAACATGGCAGCCAATTTGTGCACAGCAAGCTCGCACAACCAGCAATGAGATAATCACCAGATAATCTGTTTTAATGATGTTGATTGAGGGATAAATATTGGCCCCAGGACACCGGGGAGAGCTCCCCCTGCTCTTCTTCCAATAGGGCCATGGGATCTTTTACATCCACCTGAGAGAGCAGACGGGGCCTCGGTTTACCGTCTCACCTGAAAGACGGCACCTCTGACAGTGCAGCACTCCCTCAGCACTGCACTGGGAGTGGCAGCCTGGATTTTTGTGCTCAAGTCTCTGACTTCTGACCCACTGAGCCATGGCTGACACTGCATCACTTTGTTGAATAACTAACATACCAGACATACTTTAAATAGGATATTACATTGAGCAAACAACATAAATATCCACCCATCTGTTGTGTTCTGCCCCTAGGGAAGGTCTCAACTCAAATCTCACTCATGAGGCTTTTGTGCTTTGTACTGGGGAACAGTCGCTGCGGCAGCTTCCTGTTGCCTTCCTCACAGTTTTTGCCTTCAGTCTACCTTCTTACCTTCTCCTAGTTGGGCTGCACCAAGGCTATTGAGCCCCACCTACCCTTTATGATGGAGGGGACACCTATCACAGAATGATACAGCACAGAAAGAGGCCATTCAGCCCCTCGTGCCTGTGCCGGTTCTTTGAAAGTGCTCTCCAGTTAGTCCCACTCCCCCCACCCCCCCGCTCTTTCACCATAGCACCACTCCCATTGGACACAAGGGGCAGGATTTTCATTGGGCCGTGGAGTCGGGATTGGAGGCATGTGGGGGGTAAAAATCTCGAAATTGGGGGGCACGAACCCATCCCACCCCCAACCCGCCTCCATGCCAGTTTCAAAGGAGGTGGATACCCGACCTGTGCTGGGAGCCACCTCCCCGAGGCGGGAAGGGGATTAGTGCCAATTAACTGCCTGTTAACAGGCAGTTTTTAGCTTATTTCTATTCCTGAAGTGTGGGATTCTTGACGGCTTCAAACCGCGCCAAGTTAGCGAAGCAAACCGTCGGGCTGAAGGGCTTGGAGGGTTCGAGATGTCCGGTGTTCAGGTGAGTGATGGGTGCATGAGTGCAAAGGTAAGTGTGTTTGGTCTGTGTAAAGTGTTTAAAGAAGTTTAACTTACCTTTACAGCCTTCATAAGAACATAAGAACATAAGAAATAGGAGCAGGAGTAGGTCATACGGCCCCTCGGGCCTGCTCCGCCATTCAATAGGATCATGGCTGATCCGAATCTAGACTCACGTCCACTTCCCTGCCCTCTCCCCGTAACCCCTAATTCCCTTATCTGCTAGGAAGCTGTCTATCTCCATTTTAAATTTATTTAATGTTGCAGCTTCCACAGCTCTCTGGGGTAGCAAATTCCATAGATTTACTACCCTCTGAGTGAAGAAGTTTCTCCTCATCTCAGTTTTGAAAGGGCAGCCCCTTATTCTTAGATTATGCCCCCTAGTTCTAGTCTCACCCATCAGTGGAAACATCCTCACCGCATCCACCCGATCAAGCCCCCTCACAATCTTATATGTTTCGATAAGATCGCCTCTCATTCTTCTGAACTCCAATGAGTAGAGTCCCAACCTACTCAGCCTTTCCTCATACGTCAACCCCCTCATCTCCGGAATCAACCGAGTGAACCTTCTCTGAACCGCCTCGAGAGCAAGTATATCTTTTCTTAAATATGGAAACCAAAACTGCACGCAGTATTCCAGGTGTGGCCTCACCAATACCCTGTATAACTGCAGCAAGACTTCCCTGTTTTTATACTCCATCCCCCTTGCAATAAAAGCCAAGATTCCATTGGCCTTCCTGATCACCTGCTGCACCTGCATACTAACTTTCTGTGTTTCATGCACCAGGACCCCCAGATCCCTTTGTAATGTAGCACTTTGCAGTTTCTCTCCACTTAGATAATAACTTGCTCTTTGATTTTTTCTGCCAAAGTGCAGAACCTCACACTTTCCAACATTATATTGCATCTGCCAAATCTGCCAAATCTCTGCCCACTCACTGAGCCTTCATTCCTTCAGGTCTCGGGAGTCCCTCATCTCACCGGCACAGAAAGCAGAATGGCCGCGAGCTGTCAAAATCTGCAGCATTCAGCTTTCTGTTCTGGAGAGATCTCTAAATCATCCTGAGAGGGGGGATTTAACTTAGAGTACAGATTGTCAGTGTTTGACAGCTTCAAAGAGCTGTGAAATGCTGATATTTCATCTGTCAAAAGCTCTTGACAGATGAAATGTCAATCTGTGACATCACCTGTTGCCGGGTGGCCCTTAATTGGCCTGCTGAGCCCACTGGGCGGGCTCAACAAGGTCAATCAAGTGAACATCGCGTGGATTGGCCACAACTTGATGGAGGCGGGACTACAACCCCGAAAGTTGTAGTCCCCCCTCCATCACGCCTCCAGTATCAAAATCCAGCCCAAGTACTGCGTTGGACATCACCCCAGTATTCAGAGCCAGTGCTCCAGTCTTTGCTCGCCAGGGAACAAACTCAACCCCTTCTGATCGAGAGGTGAGAACACTACTCCATGAGCCACCCTGCCCGGCTGCGAGTCCCCCGCCGGATATCAAACTTCAGTCTTATAGAGAGCCTATGCCAGTCTCCGCTCGCCAGGACTGTCTGGCGTGGGATTCGAACGCTGCACCTTCGCACCCACAGGCGGGAATGCTGCCACCTGAGCCATAGTCTGGCTCCCAAACTAACCGCATTGGCTTCTGAAGAATTCCGTTATCTGGGATTAAATTAAACCTGAGTTCAACCTGATGAATACAACTTTATTGTAGTGCTGCCAGCTGTTTCCTATAAATGAGAGCTGAAGTATTGTCGAGGGAAATCCTACCGGATTAATATTGTCAATCATTCTCATTTAAAGAGAACATCAACAAAAGCACCTTTATCTAAATAGACAATATTATTTCAATACAGTCCTGCTCCTCTATATATTGTATTAATTTATATGAATATTAATCATGTGTCAAAAGAACAAGAAGACAATTAATCTGCAGCAACAGATTTCTGAGTACAGGCAACATGAATGATTGTGTAGCTGAGGATGGATTGGCACGTTATTAACACAACAGATGGTGAGACTGAATGATGTGCTGCAGCTAATTCCTCATGTTTTAGCATAAATTCTCATGTCTCAATAAGGCTCTAAAGAGGTCCCACACCATTTCTTTTATACATAAATATTAATAGCTATGGGGTGCGCGGTGAGTTCACTGTCGTCACAAAGCTTATCCTCGGATTTTCAGTCGCTGATATTTTCTAAGAATGAGCCAACTTGCATTTCATGACATCCCAAAGCGTTTCACAACAGTCACTGCTGTAATGTGGGAAACACGGCAGCCAATTTGCGCACAGCAAGCTCCCACACACAGCAATGTGATAATGACCGGATAATTTAGTGATGTTTGTTGAGGGATAAATATTGGCCAAGGCACCGGGGAGAACTCCCCTGCTCTTCTTTGAAATAGTGGCCATGGGCACTTTTACGCCCACCTGAGAGGGCAGACGTGACCTCAGTTTAACGTCTCATCCGCAAGACGGCACCTCTGACAGTGCAGCACTCCCTCAGCACTGCACTGGGAGTGTCAGCCTGGATTTTTGCACTCAAATCTCTGGAGTGGGATTTGAACTCACAACCTTCTGACTCAGAGGGGAGGGTGCTGCCCACTGAGTCACGGCTAACAGCGGGCTGACTTATACATTAAGTATCAACATTACGTCACAACAAATGCTATCTGGTGATGACTGGAATACAATAAGGAGTTTCAAAGTGCTTAATGCACAGCTGCACTGATATGCTACGATAGCAAAATACTGCGGCTGCTGGAAATCTGAAATAACTTCCCTTCCCTTCCTCGACTTCTCTGTCTCCATCTCTGGGGATAGGTTATTGACCAACATTCACTACAAGCCCACTGACTCCCACAGCTACCTGGACTACACTTCCTCCCACCCCGCCTCCTGTAAGGACTCTATTCCCTTCTCCCAGTTTCTCCATCTCCGCCGCATCTGCCCCGACGATGCCACCTTCCATACCAGTGCTTCCGACATATCTTCCTTTTTCCTCAACAGAGGATTCCCTTCTACTGTGGTTGACACGGCCCTCGACTGTGTCCGTTCTATCTCCCGCACTTCTGCCCTCACCCCTTCCCCTCCCTCCCGGAACCACGATAGAGTTCCCCTTGTCCTCACCTTTCACCCCACCAGCCTCCACATTCAACGCATCATCCTCTGCCATTTCCGCCACCTCCAACGTGATGCCACCACCAAACGCATCTTCCCCTCCCCTCCCCTTTCAGCATTCCATAGGGACCGCTCCCTCCGAGACACCCTAGTCCACTCCTCTATCACCCCCAGCACCCCTTCCCCTTCACCCGGCACCTTCCCGTGCAAGCGCAGTAGATGCAATACATGCCCTTATACCTCCCACCTTCCCACTGTCCACGGTCCCAAACAGCCCTTCCAGGTGAAACAGCGATTTACTTGTACTTCTTGCAATCTAGTATACTGTATTCACTGCTCACAATGCAGTCTCCTCTACATTGGGGAGACCAAACGCAGATTGGGTGACCGCTTTGTGGAACACCTCCGTTCAGTCCATAAGGGTGACCCCGAGCTTCCGGCCGCCTGTCACTTTAATTCACCGCCCCATTCCCACTCGGACCTCTCCATCCTCGGCCTCTTGCATCATTCCACGGAAGCTCAGCGTAAACTCGAGGAACAGCACCTCATCTTCCGTTTAGGCACTTTACAGCCTTCCGGACTCAATATCGAGTTCAACAATTTCAGATCATAACCTCGGTCCCTATTACATTTATATATATATTTTTTATCCACACCTTTGGTTTGTGCCTTTTCTTTATTTTCTCTCCCACATGGCAGCTGTCTTCCATTTTGCCGGCGCATTTCACACTTCATCTAGAGCCGTCCTTTGTCTCTTTACCTGTCCTATTACCATCTCGTCTCGCCTTGAATATCTCTTAATGTCTCTTCACCTCTCAGACCTTCCCTTTTGTTCTTTCATCCCCTCCCCCATTTCCCAGCCCCCCAACTTGCTTTTTCATCTGTCTCATTTCCTGCTTTTTTCTCAGTTCTGACGAAGGGTCTTCAACCTGAAACGTTAACTCTGTTTCTCTCTCCACGGATGTTGCCTGGCCTGCTGAGTTTTTCCAGCTTTTTCTGTTGCACTGATGCTGATAGTTTTAATCAGATAACAAAGGTTAGTTTCTGAGTTTAAGCAACAACAACAACTTGTATAGCGCCTTTAACATAGTAAAACGTCCCAAGGCACTTCACAGGAGTATTATAAGACAAACAATTTGACACCAAGCCACGTAACGAGATATTAGGACAGGTGACCAATAGCTTGGTCAAAGAAGTGAGTTTTAAGGCACGGTAAAATATATTGTAAAATGACCATTTCTGTATCTTGGCTATGACAGTTTCATTCTTTACTTTTTTTTTAACACTGCGTTCTTACAGATGTGAGGCGTTAGTGCCAGGGAGCGGAACCAACTACAGAGCACAGATAGACATACAACTGTCATTTTAGAACTAATTTTAATCAATGGACAATCTAGTTTAGATTTTGTGCTCAAGTCTCTGGAGTGGGATTTGAACCCACAACCTTCTGACTCAACGTGCTACTGACTGAGCCACGACTGACTCCAGTATATGCAAATAGGGGGTCTAACTCCTGTTCCAGGCACCCCCCTTTCAAAATTCGTCAGCAACTTCACCAATTTCTAGGCCAGAATGAAGCAGAAGAGGAAAGAGATTGAAGGAGAGAGAGGCAGAGGGAGAAGGAGAAAGAGAGAGAGTGAGAGAAGGAGAGAGAGAGGACTGAGAGAGAAGGATAAAGGGAGAGAGAGATAAGGAGAGAAACAGGATGTCCGAAGGAGAAACAGAAAAGAAGAGAAAGAGGAGCGAAGAAGAGAGAGGGGTAGAAGCATAAGAGGAGAGGCAGAGACAGAAGCAGCAATGCAAAGATGAAGAGGAAGGTAAGCGAGATTGCCTGCTCTGGCTTCCTGTGAGCAACGCTAGTAAATGCAATTCTTGGAACGTTTAAACTGATCCAAGGTTAGGTTGAGGTTCAAACCTGAGATAGTTTCAGGAGTACTGGCCACGAATCCAGGCAGCTCATTTATCAGCACACACTCAAATCAACCAGCTCTGAATTCCCTACCACACAACAGCACTATTCTTTTTTTTTTATTCATTCATGGGATGTGGGTGTCGCTGGCAAGGCCAGCCTTTATTGCCCATCCCTAGTTGCCCTTGAGAAGGTGGTGGTGAGCCGCCTTCTTGAACCGCTGCAGTCCGTGTGGTGAAGGTACTCCCACAGTGCTGTTAGGGAGGGAGTTCCAGGATTTTGAACCAGAGACGATGAAGGAACAGCGATATATTTCTAAATCAGGATGGTGTGTGACTTTGAGGGGAACTTGGAGGCGATGATGTTCCCACGCGTCTGCTGCCCTTGTCCTTCTAGGTGGAAGAGGTCGTGGGTTTGGGAGGTGCTGCCGAAGAAGCCTTGGCGAGTTGCTGCAGTGCATCTTGTAGATGGTACACACTGCAGCCACGGTACGCTGGTGGTGGAGGGAGTGAATGTTTAAGGTGGTGGATGGGGTGCCAATCAAGTGGGCTGCTTTATCCTGGATGGTGTTTGTTGTGTATGTACCTTTAAGGGAAGAACTGATTTTATACTGCAGTACCGGCAGTGACCACCCCTGTATAAAAGGCCCTAGCAGGCTTCGGTATTTCAGTCTGACGTCACCCTCTGTTCACCGGG
The DNA here is from genome assembly GCF_052327205.1 of Somniosus microcephalus. Classification (NCBI taxonomy): domain Eukaryota; kingdom Metazoa; phylum Chordata; class Chondrichthyes; order Squaliformes; family Somniosidae; genus Somniosus; species Somniosus microcephalus. Next base: position 6,523,084 of record NC_141005.1, read on the forward strand.
CAGTCGAGGGGGTCGTCCGGCCGGATTGCCTGCCTCTCTTCCGCGGCCATGTTCGCGCCCGGGTGGCCCCGGAGATGGAGCACGCGGTGTCCGCCGGCATGCTTGAGTATTTCCGCGACCGGTGGGCACCGCGGGGACTGGAGTGCATCATCAACCCGGAAGACCAAATTTTAATTTGATTTGTTAAGTTTTAGTTGAACTTTTTTTAATTTACAGTCCAATTTGTTTTTTTTTTCTGGGTCCAAACAAAAGAGTACCCTCTGTTCAATAAAATACCTGTTAAACTGTTCTCCCGAAGTCCGTGTATTATTGAGGCGCGGACTTTACAGTGGCGACGAGCAAGTTCGAACTCACCGGCAGTTACATCACCTCACGGGGATCTCACCCTGAGAAGAAGCTTCTTGGAGGTCAAAGTCTGAGCAACGGGCGTCGACCGCGGGCAACCGCCCAAGGATCCATCGGTGTTCGGAGAATTGCGGGAGAGGCTGTGGAGAGCTGAGCTTGGCTCCCCAGTTAAGATGTTCCAGCAAATCATGCTGGTAGCAGGTAGTGCGCTGACCCTTCCGGACTGTGGCGGGCTTGAGCTCGATCGAGCAGTTCTGCAAAAGGGGCCGCGCAGCGTCGCCGGGAGGAGAAAGAGAGAGAGAGGGTGGAGCACACAGGGCGCGGTCGGTGCTCAAGAACCGGGCAGCGGAGAGAAAATAAACGAGGGGAAGGAAAGTGAGACGCGCCGAAGCCGCGGGTCGCCGCCATTACCCTGTAGAACGCTAGGAGCAGCGTGGCAGCAAGGGGAAGAAGGAAAAGCGTGGGAGGCGCCATTTTATTCCATTGGGGAAGAAGGAAAAGCGCGGGAGGCGCCATTTAATTCCATTGGAGAAGAAGAAAAAGCGCGGGAGGCGCCATTTTAAATCACCCAAGATGCCGAAAAGTGGCAGTATCACTGCTTTCGACAACGAGGTAGAAGACTGGACCACGTATGTGGAAAGAATTGAAGTGTACTGCAAGGCAAATGAGGTGGCCGATGGAAAGAAGGCGTCGGTATTATTAAATTTGATGGGCGCGGGAACGTACGGCCTATTGCGGAATTTAATTACCCCAGCTAAACCAATGGAGAAAAGTTTTAAGGATATTGTTAATATCTTACAGGAACACCTAAACCCTACACCGCTGCTGATAGCAGAAAGATTCAAGTTCCATAAAAGAAACCAGCACAAAGATGAGAGCAATGCTGACTATCTTACAGAACTACGCAAGTTATCGAAGCAGTGCCAGTTCAGAGCAGGACTGGCAGACACCTTACGGGATAAGTTTGTCTGCGGGCTCCAGAGTGAAGGAACCCAGAAATGACTACTTTCAAAAAAGGACCTGACGCTAGAACAGGCTTTCAGCGTGGCAGTATCCTACGAAGCAGCAGCACGGGGAGCTGCGGAAATACAACAGAAACCACAAGAATACAGCGCTAACGAAATGGCGTATAGAGCAGAAAAGTGCTATCGCTGCAGCAGAACAACCCATGATCAGAAGGACTGCTGGTTTAAGGACAAAGTATGCAGGCAATGTGGAAAAATGGGACATATAGCAAGAGTCTGCAGGTCGGGAAAGAAAACCAACACTACAAGAACTACTAAGGAAAAGTACAAGAAAGTAAACAAAATGACAGACAGTAGTTCGGAAGATCAGGAGAGTGATAATGACTCCGGGAGCAGGAGACTAAGTTGTCTAAAGTTACACAACGTGATTGCAAAGAAGGATCACCGAACCATTTGGGTCACTCTCATGATAGCAGGGTCCCAAGTAAAGATGGAATTAGATACAGGATCAGCTCTAACTGTCATGAATCGACGAGACTATGAGCGGCTATTCTCACACATACCCTTAAAGGACACGTCCATTGTATTGAAGACATACACGGGGCAAAAAGTCTACCCCAGAGGAAAAATAAGGGTGCCAGTTAAATATAATGGCAAGGAAACACAGAAACTGTATCTATATATACTACAAGATGGAGGACCACCATTATTGGGACGTGAATGGATCCGAAAAATACAATTGGATTGGCATTCCATTCAGGCGCTAACTGTGACTGACAAAAAGGATGATGACGTCGCACCTGGACGTCTGTCACAAATTCTAACTGACGCGAAAGAGGTGTTCCAACAAGGACTTGGGACTCTAAAAGGAGTAAAGGCAATGATAAAAATCAAAGATAACGCAAACCCAAAATTTTTTAAGGCCAGACCGGTGCCGTACGCGATCCACCCAGCCATTGAAGCAGAACTGGAGAGTCTGGAGCGTTCGGGTGTGCTGTCCAAGGTGGACTGGAGCGAGTGGGCCACACCCATCGTTCCTGTAATGAAGGAATGATTGAGCAGCACGCCTGGGGAGCCGAAGAAGGTTCGCATCTGTGGGGACTTCAAGGTGACTGTGAACCCAGTCCTGCACACAGTACAATATCCACTTCCACGGATAGAAGACATTTTCGCCTCAATATCTGGAGGGAAACGTTTTACGAAGATTGATCTGGCCCAAGCGTATCTACAAATGGAGGTGGAAGAAGCATCTAGGAAATACCTCACGATAAACACTCACAAAGGCCTTTACCAGTACAATCGACTGGTATTCAGGGTAGCATCAGCCCCAGCTATTTGGCAGAGGGCAATGGAACAAGTCCTGCAAGGGATCCCAGGGACCCAGTGTTATTTGGATGACATCCTGGTGACGGGCGAAAATGACAGTGAACACCTTGCCAACCTGGAGCAGGTGCTCACTAGATTGCAGGAATATGGGCTACGAGCCAACTGCCCCAAATGCGAGTTCTTCAGGAGACAAATCTCGTATTGTGGCCACATGATTGATGAGGAAGGGTTGCATAAGTCGCCAGACAAGATTGAGGCTGTAGTCAAGGCTCCAGCACCGGAAAATGTGTCACAACTGAGGTCGTTTCTCGGGCTGGTGAACTACTACCATAAGTTCTTGCCGAATTTATCTACAATTCAGCACCCACTGAACGCCCTGCTGCAAACTGGAGTAACATGGAAATGGAGTGATGAGTGTAAGCGTGCCTTTCAGGAATGTAAATGCCTAATCACTTCAAAAGAAGTATTGGCCCACTACAACCCAACACTACCGATTCGGTTGGCATGTGATGCGTCACCCTACGGCATTGGAGCGGTGCTGTCACACAAATTCCTTGACGGTTCAGAGAGGCCAATAGCCTTTGCGTCGCGCTCGTTAATCTCAGCCGAGCGGAATTACGCCCAGATTGACAGGGAGGCCCTCAGCCTGGTGTGGGGGGTGAAGAAGTTCAATCACTATCTGCACGGGCAGAAATTCACCCTACTGACTGATCATCAGCCCCTGGTCTCCATTTTTAACCCAAAGAAGGGCGTTCCGGTGATGACGGCGCAACGGCTGCAAAGATGCTCACCTTTCCAAGGGGCACATCAGTACGACATAAAATACAAGGGTACGAAGCAGCATGGAAACGCTGATGGGCTGTCGCGCCTACCGTTGCCTACAGTAGAGGAAGCACCTGCAGTGGACCCTGTTGAGATATTCCATGCGACCATAGTCAAATGTCTGCCTGTTACAAACTCAAGTATAGAGAAGGAAACCCGAAATGACCCGACACTCTCTCAGGTCTATGATTTGACGGTGAAGGGATGGCCAGCATATGGTGACTCACTGTTGCCAGCATTCTCGCCAAGGAGAGAACAGCTGTCAGTGTGCCGGGGGACCTTGATGTGTGGATCCCGAGTGGTAATTCCACCCAAGTTGAGAGACAGAGTGCTCAATGAGCTTCATGAAGGTCATCTGGGAGGGGTAAAAATGAAAAGCCTAGCCAGGGTTTATGTGTGGTGGCCGGGAATCGATAAAAAAATCGAGGACCTGACCAAGAGCTGCTCAGGATGCCAGAAAGTCCAAAATGCACCACCACAGGCCCCTCTACACCCATGGGAGTGGCCCTCATCTCCATGGCAACGGGTACACATTGATTTTGCTGGTCCATTTATGGACTCAATGTTTCTAATCGCCGTGGACGCCCATTCGAAATGGCCAGAGGTCATCAAAATGCCCTCCACCACCACGGAGAAAACTATTGCAGTCCTACGGACCATCTTCGCCAGGAATGGTTTGCCAGAACAGATTTGCTCCGACAATGGGCCACAGTTTGTGTCCGAGGATTTCCAGAGGTTTCTGAGGAATAATGGGGTGAAACATTACACATCTGCCCCATATCATCCAGCCACAGATGGATTGGCTGAAAGGTTTGTTCAGACCTTTAAAAAGGCAATAAAGGCGATGTATAATGACGACATACCACTACAACACAAGGTAGATAATTTCTTGTTTGCTTACCGGAATGCGACACATGCAGTCACCAACCAAGCTCCAGCCATAATGTTCTTCAACCGAAGGCTAAGATGTCGCCTGGATTTGCTCAAACCAAACATAAGACGAGATGTTGAGGATAAGCAATTCCAGCACATCAATGAGAGGCCAACCAGGAGCTTCAAGATAGGGCAACCAGTCTTGGCCCGTGACTACCGAACAGAGAAATGGCAGCCAGGAACGATATGCACACAGCAGGGACCACTAATGTACACAGTGGACGTTGGAGAGAGCATCGTGAGACGCCATGCTGACCAGATTCTAGAGTCACAGGAACAAGCCAAACCTATACCACGAGCATGTGCACCTGGTAATGAGCCCGAAGTACAGATTGCGTCTACCTCAGAAGCAGTGGTATTGGAAGCTGACGAACCAACCAATGACAATGAGCCAGAATCGACTCCACCGCAAGAACAGGATACTCGAGAAAGGCGCTATCCAGTCAGGATTAGGAAGCCTCCTCTAAGACTGAACTTATAAATGATTATTTCAGTTGATGTATATAGTACCGAGAAAATTGTAATTGTAATTAGTTATTATTTAGTTGTTAAATGAATGTTATGTACTGTTTATCTAAAAGGGGAGGAATTGTTGTGTATGTACCTTTAAGGGAAGAACTGATTTTATACTGCAGTACCGGCAGTGACCACCCCTGTATAAAAGGCCCTAGCAGGCTTCTGTACTTCAGTCTGATGTTACCCTCTGTTCAGTAAAATACCTGTTAAACTGTTCTCCCGAAGTCCATGTATTACTGAGGTGCGGACTTTACAGTGTTGAGCTTCTTGAGTGTTGTTGGGAGCTGCACTCATCCAGGCAAGTGGAGAGTATTCCATCACGCTCCTGACTTGTGCCTTGTAGGTGGTGGAAAAGCTTTGGGGAGTCAGGATGTGAGACACTCGCCGCAGAATACCCAGCCTCTGACCTGCTCTTGTTGCCACAGTATTTATATGGCTGGACCAGTTAAGTGACTGGTCAATGGTGACCCCCAGGATGTTGATGGTATTCAACTCCTAAGTCCCATGGTAACCCAGGCCCCATCATATACACCATCAGGCCCCTCGTGCCCCAGTGCCTTGCTACATGTGCTGCAGACAGGTTAGTAGCTGAGCAAGGGATAGCCGTTGAACTAGATGGTCATTCTACCTTGCAGTGTCCTTTAGTCTATGTTACTGCAGTCTATAAGACGCTCCTTAAAATATGCCTCTTTGACCAAGCTTTTGGTCATCTGCCCTAATATCTCCTTTTGTGGCTCGGTATCAAATTTTGTCTGATTTACGCTCCTGTGAAGCGCCTTGGCGCTGTATAAATGCAAGTTGTTGTTGCTGTCTCGTTCATTCTGCACCATTGTTCAGCCTTCCTAGAAGTCTAACCCCCCTCATGTAGCCTCCGATATATTTGATGCCATTAGCTTTGTATCATTGCCTATTTGCAGTGTTGCTGCCCAAGTTCACTTGCCTAATGGGAATTCTGCTAAATCAGATTGGAGATAGGCTGAGCAGAAGCGAGCAGGCCTCGCTCAGCCTGCGAACTGAGGGACAGGAAGATAGCAACATGTTGGCCAGAGAATTCCCGAGCTGTCGGTCAGCAACACTCGTAAAGAGGTGGGTTTAGTGGAGGAGTATAGTCCCTTGTTTACAGAGCAGTGTTCGTGGCTTGTACACTGGGTTTCGCTATTCTGATTGCTGCATCCAGCTGGATTTCACTCAGTGTAAACAAATTCCACCAGTAAACAGCAATGTTACATCGAGCCTACAGCACCGAAACAGGCCATTCGGCCCAACCCATGCTGGTGTTGGTGCTCCACACCAGCCTCCTCCCACCCCTCTTCATCTCACCCTATCAACATATGCTTCTATTCCTTTCTCCCTCATGTGTTTATCCAGCTTCCTCTTATGCACAAAATATACACCCAATTCTAACTTGGTAATTATGAAGTACAGTGGAGTCCAAGGCATTAGATGCCATTGTTGGGCTGGAGATACCTTTTAAGAGAGTTTTATATTTAATTTTACTTCTTTATTACAGTTAATCATAAGACAGGCCACATGTTACCATAACGACAGTCTGCCCTCTCAGGTGGATGTAAAAATCCCCTGGCACTATTTCGAAGAAGAGTTGGGGAGTTCTCCCCGGTGTCCTGGGGCCAATATTTATCCCTCAACCAACATCGCTAAAACAAATGATCTGGTCATTTTCACATTGCTGTTTGTGGGAGCTTGCTGTGCGCAAATTGGCTGCCGCGTTTCCCACATTACAACAGTGACTACACTCCAAAAGTACTTCATTCGCTGGTGATCAGGTGATCTAACATTCCCACAAGTTCTGACGAAGGGTCATCGACCTGAGACGTTGACTCTGTTTCTCTCTTCACAGATGCTGCCTGACCTGCTGAGTGTCTCCAGCATTTTCTGTTTTTATGTCAGTTTTCCAGCATCCGTTGCGCTTTGCCTTTGACTGGCTTTCGTCTTTCTTTTTAAAGATTATTTTGCAACTGTAATAAAGTGTAACGTCTGGGGTGTGACACCTGCTCTGTGACAGATGTGTGCCAGAAGCAAGACGTTTATATACAATAGAAAAATGCCGGCCTTTGCAGCCCTCCCTTTTAATATTGTTTTTGTGGTTTTGCTATTTCTCTCCCAGACATATTAGCCTTGAAGAAATTCTGTTCTCTTGTGATTTCTGTTTGTCTCATTCAAGCTGTTCACCTACATTGTTATCCCTGTGGGGGAGTCCAGAACAAGGAGGCACAACCTTAAAATTAAGAGTGAGGCCGTTCAGGGGTGAATTCAGTGTCAGTGTCACTGGTAGCACTCTCGTCTCTGAGTCAGAAGGTTGTGGGTTCAAGTCCCACCCCAGAGACTTGAACACAAAGATCCAGGCTGACACTCCAGTGCAGTACTGAGGGAGCACCTCACTGTCGGAGGTGCCATCTTTTGGATGAGATGTTAAACCGAGGCCCCATCTGCCCCTTCAGGTGGGCGTAAAGACCCCATGGCACTATTCCGAGGAAGAGCAGGGGAGTTCTTCCTGGTGTCCTGGGGTCAATATTTATCCCTCAACAACATCACTAAAAACAGATTATCTGGTCATTATCACATTGCTGTTTGTGGGAGCTTGCTGTGTGCAAATTGGCTGCCGCGTTTCCTACATTACAACAGCGACTACACTTCAAAAAGTAATTCACTGGCTGTAAAGCGCTTTGAGACGTCCAGTGGTCGTGAAAGGTGTTAGATCCGTGATTCTGAGAGTATGATGTTTTCCAATAACTACACGGATGCTGTAACTTAACAATCAACAGGTGTTTACTGGAGTAGGGTAGTCTCAAGACTGGGGGTACAGAGGCATGCTCAAGGCTTATATACAGGTGTGGTCACTGCCGGTACTTTACAGTATACAGGAGCTGTAAAAGTAGTTCTCTCTTAAAGGTACATACACTACAAAAGGCGGTATAGAAATGCAAGTCTTTCTTTCTTTCAATCAACATAACAAAAACAGATTATCTAGTCATTATCACATTGCTGTTTGTGGGATCTTGCTGTGTGAAAATTGGCTGCCGCGTTTCCTACATTACACAGTGATTGCACTTCAAAAAGTACTTCATTGGCTGTTGATAGCACATCTGATGTTGATGTGCTCTGTCAGTGACTTCCTCCCTAACTGGCCTGCTGAGCCCGCAGGGCGGACTTAACAAGCTCAATCAGGGGGAAATCCCTCTGGTTGGTCAGGCGAGGATGGAGGCGGGACATTGACACGACAAGCAGCAGTCCTGCCTCCAACTCACCTCCATTCACAAAATCCAGCCCAGAGAGCCTGCGAAGGGATATCGAGAGGCTCAGTGAGTGGACAAGAATCTGGCAGATGGAGTATAATGTGGGAAAATGTGAAGTTATCCACTTTGGTAGGAAGAATAAAAAAGCAAATTATTATTTAAATGGAGAGAGACTACAGAATGCTGCGGTACATGAAACACAAAAAGTTAGCATGCAGGTACAGCAAGTAATTAGGAAGGCAAATGGAATGTTGGCCTTTATTGCAAAGGGGATGGAGTATAAAAGTAGGAAGTCTTGCTACGACTGTACAGGGCGTTGGTGAGACCACACCTGGAGTACTGCGTACAGTTTTGGTCTCCTTATTTAAAGAGGGATATACTTGCATTGGAGGCAGTTCAGAGAAGGTTCACTAGGTTAATTCCTGAGTTGAAGGGGTTGTCTTATGAGGAAAGGTTGAGCAGATTGGGCCTACACTCATTGGAGTTTAGAAGAATGAGAGGTGATCTTATTGAAACATAAGATTCTGAAGGGGATTGGACAGGGTGGATGCTGAGAGGATGTTTCCCCTGGTGGGGGAATCTAGAACTAGGGGCATAGTTTCAGAATAAGGGGTCGCCCATTTAAAACGGAGATGAGGAGGAATTTCTTCTCTCAGAGGGTCGTGAATCTTTGGAATTCTCTACCTCAGTGAGCTGTGGAGGCGGAGTCACTGAATATATTCAAGGCTGAGATAGACAGACATTTGAACTACAGTGGGGTCAAGGGGTGTGGGGAGCGGGCAGGGAAGTGGTGTTGAGGCCATGATCAGATCAGCCATGATCTCATTGAATGGCGGAGCAGGCTCGAGGTGCCGAATGACCGACTCCTGCTCCTATTTCTTATGTTCTTATGTAAAGCGCTTTGAGACGTCCTAAAGCTCTATCGAAATGCCAATTCTTTCTGTTTCTATTCTTCCCCTCCTTTCCTGCGACTCTGGATTTTGCTGAAATTGCTGCATCTGCTGTCTTTCCTCCCCTGGTGATGCTCTCTCTATTTTCCCGATCTCACTCATCTGCCTGTCAGTCAGTCTGAAGTGTAAAAACCCAAAGGCCGGGAATTTCCTGGGAGATTGCCCTCCCTAAACTCCACCAGTGTGGCAGAAACCCAGCAACATGAGCTAACGCTGAAGGAGCAGGGCCTCCTTGGAGGAATTCCCCGGCCAAAATTCTCAAAACGGTCTTTCCTCTACACAGGTGCTGACTGGCCTCCTGTTTATTGCCAGCACTTTCTGTTGGTATCACAAGTCTGGCCTGGTGAGTTGGAGAGTTGAAGGATTTGCTGTTCTATATCTCTCGATTGTTTAAGCCTGACTTACAATGACTGAATAGGTCAAAATCTGTTTTTAATTGCCTGGTATTCTGGGATTTTTATTGGTGCTTTGGGGATTGGATGCCTTGACTTTGTCCATTACTCAATGAGAGCAGTAACTGAGTGAGTGCCCTTTGTTTTATGTCCTTCCCCTCGTGTTGCACATTGTAGGGCAAAGAAAGCAGGTGTTGAGTTTCCGCAGGAGTTCTCCGGCTGTAACATTAGTGGGAGATCCGCAGAGACCTCGGGGAAGCAGCACACGCCCCACACTGTCTCCCTACAGTTTCTCTCTATCTGTCAGTCTGTCTCTCTCTTCCTGTTTCCTTTGTTCTTTCGCTGTGTTGCTCTCTGATTTCTCTCCATCTGCCGCTCTCTCTGTCTCCTTCTGTTTCTCCTTGTGCCTTCTTTTTCTCCTCGCTCTGCTTCTGTTTTTTATCTGTCTCCCGCTCTCTTCTTGTCTCTCTCTCTCGCTCTACCCCTCTCAGTCTCTCTCTGTCGATTCATTCTGAAAGATAGACCCGTGTGTGTTGCCTCAAGTGGCAGTTACATCCCTCTGGCCCTGGTTAATGCTTCTGCCGTGGTGGAGACACTGTCATTTGTGTTTGCGATGGTGCATTTTGCTAGTGCTAATTCATAGCGAGAGGATTCGAGTACAAGAACAAGGATGTCTTGCTGCAGTTGTACAGGGCCTTGGTGAGACCACACCTTGAGTATTGTGTGCAGTTTTGGTCGCCTTATCTGAGGAAGGATGTTCTTGCCATGGAGGGAGTGCAGCGAAGATTCACCAGGCTGATACCTGGGATGGCAGGAATGACGTATGAGGAGAGATTGGGTCGATTGGGCTTATACTGGCTGGAGTTTAGAAGAATGAGAGGGGATCTCATTGAAACTTATAAAATTCTAACAGGACTGGACAGACTGGATGCAGGAAGGATGTTCCCGATGGTTGGGGAGTCCAGAACCAGGGGTCACAGTCTAAGGATAAGGGGTAAGCAATTTAGGACTGAGATGAGGGGAAATTTCTTCACCCAGAGAGTGGTGAACCTGTGGAATTCTCTACCACAGAAGGCAGTGGAGGCCAATTCATTAAATATATTCAAGAAGGAGTTGGATATATTTCTTAAGGCTAAAGGGATCAAGGGATATGGGGAGAAGGCAGGGACCGGGTACTGAATTTGGATGATCAGCCATGATCTCATTGAAGGGTGGAGCAGGCTCGAGGGGCCGAATGGCCTACTCCTGCTCCTATCTTCTATGTTTCTATGTTTTGTACTTGTTGGTTATGCTGGTAAAAGATCCCATGGTGCTATTTTGAAGAAGAGCAGGGGAGTTATCCCCGGTGTCCTGGGGCCAATATTTTTCCCTCAATCAACATCACTAAAACAGATTATTTGGTCATTATCACATTGCTGTTTGTGGGAGCTTGCTGTGCGCAAATTGGCTGCTGTGTTTCCAACATTTCAACAGTGACTACACTTCAAAAATACTTCATTGGCTGTAAAGCGCTTTGGGACGTCCTGAGTTTGTGAAAGGCGCTATAGAAATGCAAGTCTTTCTTTCTTTTTGGTATTTGTGCTTTTAGTTGTGCTTGTGTTTTTGCTGGTTTTGCTGGTGGTTGTGCTGGTTTTGTTGGTGGTTGTGCTGGTGTTTGTGCTGGTTTTGCTGGTGGTTGTGCTGGTGTTTGTGCTGGTTTTGTTGGTGGTTGTGCTGGTGTTTGTGTTGGCTGTGCTGTTATTTCCTCAGGATATCCTTGCGAAGTATCATATTTACATATATTTCCAATATTGGAATAGATTGGGCCGATATTCCCTAGAATTTTGAAAGAATGAGAGGTGATCTCATTGAAACATACACGATTCTGAGGGGGATTGACAGGGTAGATGCGGAGAGGTTGTCTCCCCTGGCTGGAGAGTCTAGAACCAGGGGTCACAGTCTCAGGATAAGGGGTCGGCCATTTAGGACTGAGATGAGGAGGAATTTCTTCACTCAGAGGGATGTGAATCTTTGGAATTCTCTGCCCCAGAGGGCTGTGGGGGCTCAGTCGTTGAGTATATTCAAGGCTGAGATCGATAGATTTTTGGACTCTAGGGGAATCGAGGGATATGGGGGTCGGGCGGGAAAGTGGAGTTGAGGTCGATGATCAGCCAGGATCTTATTGAATGGCGGAGCAGGCTCGAGGGGACGTATGGCCGACTCCTGCTCCTATATCTTATGTTCTTATTTGCTACATGTGAATTAAAAGATGATTAAATGTGTGCAGATTGGTCAGAAGCAAATGTATCATTTTATATTGTTCTATTGTACATGAATGTATAGTCACTGAAATTAGCAGAGGAACGCTAACACATTTAAATCAAATACCTCTGACATAATGACTGGGACATAATAAATGGGTTAAGGCCTCCACTGAAAGAAAAAAGAAAGACTTGCATTTCTATAGCGCCTTTCACAACCACTGGATGTCCCAAAGCGCTTTACAGCCAATGAAGTACTTTTTTTTTGGAGTGTAGTCACTGTTGTAATGTAGGAAACGCGGCAGCCAATTTGCGCACAGCAAGCTCCCACAAACAGCAATGTGATAATGACCAGATAATCTGTTTTAGTGATTTTGATTGAGGGATAAATATTGGCCAGGACTCCAGGGAGAACTCCCCTGCTCTTCGAAATAGTGCCACGGGATCTTATACGTCCATCTGGGAGAGCAGACGGGGCCTCGGTTTAATGTCTCATCCAAAAGACAGCACCTCCGACAGTGCGGCGCTCCCTCAGTACCGCACTGGAGTGTCAGCCTAGCTTTATGTGCTCAAGTCCCTGGAGTGAGACTGGAACCAACAACCTTCTGACTCAGAGGCAAGTGTGCTACCCACTGAGCAATGGCTTGGACAGCGAGTGTCACATGAACGCAATATACGTTTGCCTGAAAATATGGCCAACTGTAATTTCTACCCTTTTATGCTGAGTGCCGGACATTGTTAGATAGAATCATAGAAGATTATGGCTGTGCCGGCTGACAAAGAGCTCTCCAGCCTAATCCCACTTTCCAGCTCTTGGTCCGTAGCCCTGTAGGTTACGGCACTTCAAGTGCATATCCAAGTACTTTTTAAATGTGATGAGGGTTTCTGCCTCTACCACCCTTTCAGGCAGTGAGTTCCAGACCCCCACCACCCACTGGGTACTTAGAGATTTGGTACAATTTATGGTAATTAAACCACGATGTCCTTCAAACACTCCATGGCATTGAGCACACTCTCTCCTCATTAAAAGCCAACTCTCTACGGTTGAATGCTCCTCCTGACCCTCATGGTGTTTCGTGTCTCAAGCTGATGTTTTCCTTGGCTCCCCTCCTCGTGGCATTAAAGCAGTTCCTGTCATCTTGCCAGGTTCCTTTATCATGTGGCATCGTGTTTGCCCGCCTATCATGCTCTGCAACTTGTTCTACAATGGACGTGATTGGGGCAGTCATCTCAAACATGGCATTCCTCTTACAAAAGCAAAATACTGCGGGTGCTGGAAATCTGAAATAACAACAGAAAATGCTGGAAAAACTCAGCAGGCCAGGCAACATCCGTGGAGAGAGAAATAGAGTCAATGTTTCGGGTCAAACCCTTTGTCAAGACTGGAGAAGCACTGGAAATGAATCAGATTAAAAGGCCAGTTTGGGGGCTGGGAGAGAACAAAAGAGAAGTGAAGAGACAGTAAGAGGTATTCAAAACCAGACGAGATGGTGATAGGACTAGTGGAGACAAAAGACAGCTGTTCCTCATCTTCCGATTAAGCACTTTACAGCCTTCCGGACTCAATATCGAGTTCAACAATTTCAGATCATAACCTCGGCCCCCATTACATTTTCATTTATTTTTTATCCACACCTTTGTTTTGACCCTTCCCCCTTTTTCTCTCTCCCACATGGCAGCTGTCTCCCATTCTGCCAGCGCATTTCACACCTAATCTAGAGCCGTCTTTTGTCTCCACTAGTCCTATCACCATCTCGTCTCGTTTTAAATACCTCTTAATGTCTCTTCACTTCTCTTTTGTTCTCTCCCAGCCTGGCCTCTTAATCTATTTCATTTCCTGTGCTTCTCCAGTCTTGACAAAGGGTTTGACCTGAAACGTTAACTCTGTTTCTCTCTCCACGGATGTTGCCTGGCCTGCTGAGTTTTTCCAGCATTTTCTGTTGTTATTTCGGATTTCCAGCATCTGCAGTATTTTGCTATCATAAAATGGCATATTTGCTCCTGATCAATGTGTGCATTTTTTAACCTTTTATTTGACGTGTAGCAAATATTAGAAACATTTGCCAGTATGATACTTCTCAAGGAAATACCATACATTGAACTTTAGATATTGCATGACTTGGGGAGCCAATGGTGTGACTTGGATCAGAAGCAGGCTGTGGAAATGCCAGCGCACCCAGCAGAAGAGAAAGCACGCGCTCCTGTAGCAGTGAAATGCTTCTGTGCAAACATTATCACACGGCCAATGGCTTGGCTTGTTTCTGACATGCTAATCAGTCTGTAACAATGATCAGGGCCACTTCTAACTCAGGTAGTTTAACTCACCATCATTGGCCAATTAACATTCTGCCCTCGATTTGTTCTCCAGCCACTCCGGCACTCAAACAATGAGTGCTGCGTCGGCAGAAGGACGCAAGGATCCAAATTAGTAACTAGTTCTGTGAGCAGGATGGCTCATCGAGGCTGCACAGATGTGTGTGAAATAATCTGCGTCAGAGGGGTCACTCTCTGAGTTGAAAAGGCTTTTGTTACATCAGATGGTGTCTTAGCACCTTGATTAAATCAATGTTATTGTCTGCACAGACACACTAACCTCAGTACCCCATCATTGTCTACACACCAACTAACCTCAGTACCCCGTCATTGTCTGCACAGACACACTAACTAACCTCAGTACCCCATCATTGTCTGCAGACACACTAACCCCAGTACCCCATCATTGTCTGCAGACACACGAACCTCAGTACCCCATCATTGTCTGCACAGACACACTAACCTCAGTACCCCATCATTGTCTGCAGACACACTAACCTCAGTACCCCATCATTGTCTGCAGACACACTAACCTCAGTCCCCCATCATTGTCTGCAGACACACTAACCTCAGTACCCCATCATTGTCTGCAGACACACTAACCTCAGTACCCCATCATTGTCTGCAGACACACTAACCTCAGTACCCCATCATTGTCTGCAGACACACTAACCTCAGTACCCCATCAGTCTGCAGACACACTAACCTCAGTACCCCATCATTGTCTGCACAGACACACTAACCTCAGTACCCCATCATTGTCTGCAGACACACTAACCTCAGTCCCCCATCATTGTCTGCAGACACACTAACCTCAGTACCCCATCATTGTCTGCACAGACACACTAACCTCAGTACCCCATCATTGTCTGCAGACACACTAACCTCAGTACCCCATCATTGTCTGCAGACACACTGACCTCAGTACCCCATCATTGTCTGCAGACACACTAACCTCAGTACCCCATCATTGTCTGCACACACACTAACCTCAGTACCCCATCATTGTCTGCACACACACTAACCTCAGTACCCCATCATTGTCTGCACAGACACACTAACCTCAGTACCCCATCATTGTCTGCACAGACACACTAACCTCAGTACCCCATCATTGTCTGCACAGATACACTAACCTCAGTACCCCATCATTGTCTGCAGACACACTAACCTCAGTACCCCATCATTGTCTGAACAGACACATGAACCTCAGTACCCCATCATTGTCTGCACAGATACACAAACCTCAGTACCCCATCATTGTCTGCACAGACACACTAACCTCAGTACCCCATCATTGTCTGCAGATACACTAACCTCAGTACCCCATCATTGTCTGCAGACACACTAACCTCAGTACCCCATCATTGTCTGCACAGACACACTAACCTCAGTACCCCATCATTGTCTGCAGACACACTAACCTCAGTACCCCATCATTGTCTGCAGACACACTAACCTCAGTACCCCATCATTGTCTGAACAGACACACGAACCTCAGTACCCCATCATTGTCGGCAGACACACTAACCTCAGTACCCCATCATTGTCTGCAGACACACTGACCTCAGTACCCCATCATTGTCGGCAGGCACACTAACCTCAGTACCCCATCATTGTCTGAACAGACACACGAACCTCAGTACCCCATCATTGTCTGCACAGATACACTAACCTCAGTACCCCATCATTGTCTGCAGACACACTAACCTCAGTACCCCATCATTGTCTGAACAGACACACGAACCTCAGTACCCCATCATTGTCTGCACAGATACACAAACCTCAGTACCCCATCATTGTCTGCAGACACACTAACCTCAGTACCCCATCATTGTCTGCACAGACACACTAACCTCAGTACCCCATCATTGTCTGCACAGATACACAAACCTCAGTACCCCATCATTGTCTGCAGACACACTAACCTCAGTACCCCATCATTGTCTGCACAGACACACTAACCTCAGTACCCCATCATTGTCTGCAGACACACTAACCTCAGTACCCCATCATTGTCTGCAGACACACTAACCTGAGTACCCCATCATTGTCTGCAGACACACTAACCTCAGTACCCCATCATTGTCTGCAGACACACGAACCTCAGTACCCCATCATTGTCTGCAGACACACTAACCTGAGTACCCCATCATTGTCTGCAGACACACTAACCTCAGTACCCCATCATTGTCTGCAGACACACTAACCTCAGTACCCCATCATTGTCTGCAGACACACTAACCTCAGTACCCCATCATTGTCTGCAGACACACGAACCTCAGTACCCCATCATTGTCTGCAGACACACTAACCTCAGTACCCCATCATTGTCTGCAGACACACTAACCTCAGTACCCCATCATTGTCTGCACAGACACACTAACCTCAGTACCCCATCATTGTCTGCACAGACACACTAACCTCAGTACCCCATCATTGTCTGCACAGACACACTAACCTCAGTACCCCATCATTGTCTGCACAGACACACTAACCTCAGTACCCCATCATTGTCTGCAGACACACTAACCTCAGTACCCCATCATTGTCTGCACAGACACACTAACCTCAGTACCCCATCATTGTCTGCAGACACACTAACCTCAGTACCCCATCATTGTCTGCACAGACACACTAACCTCAGTACCCCATCATTGTCTGCAGACACACTAACCTCAGTACCCCATCATTGTCTGCAGACACACTAACCTCAGTACCCCATCATTGTCTGCAGACACACTGACCTCAGTACCCCATCATTGTCTGCAGACACACTAACCTCAGTACCCCATCATTGTCTGCAGACACACGAACCTCAGTACCCCATCATTGTCTGCAGACACACTGACCTCAGTACCCCATCATTGTCTGCAGACACACTAACCTCAGTACCCCATCATTGTCTGCAGACACACTGACCTCAGTACCCCATCATTGTCTGCAGACACACTAACCTCAGTACCCCATCATTGTCTGCAGACACACTAACCTCAGTACCCCATCATTGTCTGCACACACACTAACCTCAGTACCCCATCATTGTCTGCAGACACACGAACCTCAGTACCCCATCATTGTCTGCAGACACACGAACCTCAGTACCCCATCATTGTCTGCAGACACACTAACCTCAGTACCCCATCATTGTCTGCACAGACACACTAACCTCAGTACCCCATCATTGTCTGCACAGACACACTAACCTCAGTACCCCATCATTGTCTGCACACACACTAACCTCAGTACCCCATCATTGTCTGCAGACACACTAACCTCAGTACCCCATCATTGTCTGCACAGACACACTAACCTCAGTACCCCATCATTGTCTGCAGACACACTAACCCCAGTACCCCATCATTGTCTGCAGACACACTAACCTCAGTACCCCATCATTGTCTGCACACACACTAACCTCAGTACCCCATCATTGTCTGCACAGACACACTAACCTCAGTACCCCATCATTGTCTGCAGACACACTAACCTGAGTACCCCATCATTGTCTGCAGACACACTAACCTGAGTACCCCATCATTGTCTGCACACACACTAACCTCAGTACCCCATCATTGTCTGCAGACACACTAACCTGAGTACCCCATCATTGTCTGCACAGACACACTAACCTCAGTACCACATCATTGTCTGCAGACACACTAACCTCAGTACCCCATCATTGTCTGAACAGACACATGAACCTCAGTACCCCATCATTGTCTGCACAGATACACTAACCTCAGTACCCCATCATTGTCTGCAGACACACTAACCTCAGTACCCCATCATTGTCTGCAGACACACTAACCTCAGTACCCCATCATTGTCTGCAGACACACTAACCTCAGTACCCCATCATTGTCTGCAGACACACTAACCTCAGTACCCCATCATTGTCTGCACAGACACACTAACCTCAGTACCCCATCATTGTCTGCACAGACACACTAACCTCAGTACCCCATCATTGTCTGAACAGACACACGAACCTCAGTACCCCATCATTGTCTGCAGACACACTAACCTCAGTACCCCATCATTGTCTGCACAGATACACTAACCTCAGTACCCCATCATTGTCTGCACAGACACACTAACCTCAGTACCCCATCATTGTCTGCAGACACACTAACCTCAGTACCCCATCATTGTCTGCAGACACACTAACCTCAGCACCCCATCATTGTCTGCACAGATACACTAACCTCAGTACCCCATCATTGTCTGCAGACACACTAACCTCAGTACCCCATCATTGTCTGCAGACACACTAACCTCAGTACCCCATCATTGTCTGCACAGACACACTAACCTCAGTACCCCATCATTGTCTGCAGACACACTAACCTCAGTACCCCATCATTGTCTGCAGACACACTAACCTCAGTACCTCATCATTGTTTTCAGACACACTAACCTCAGTACCCCATCATTGTCTGCAGACACACTAACCTCAGTACCCCATCATTGTCTGCAGACACACTAACCTCAGCACCCCATCATTGTCTGCAGACACACTAACCTCAGTACCCCATCATTGTCTGCAGACACACTAACCTCAGTACCCCATCATTGTCTGCAGACACACTAACCTCAGTACCCCATCATTGTCTGCAGACACACTAACCTCAGTACCCCATCATTGTCTGCAGACACACTAACCTCAGTACCCCATCATTGTCTGAACAGACACATGAACCTCAGTACCCCATCATTGTCTGCACAGATACACTAACCTCAGTACCCCATCATTGTCTGCAGACACACTAACCTCAGTACCCCATCATTGTCTGCAGACACACTAACCTCAGTACCACATCATTGTCTGCAGACACACTAACCTCAGTACCCCATCATTGTCTGCAGACACACTAACCTCAGTACCCCATCATTGTCTGCACAGACACACTAACCTCAGTACCCCATCATTGTCTGCAGACACACTAACCTCAGTACCACATCATTGTCTGCAGACACACTAACCTCAGTACCCCATCATTGTCTGCACAGATACACTAACCTCAGTACCCCATCATTGTCTGCAGACACACTAACCTCAGTACCCCATCATTGTCTGCACAGACACACTAACCTCAGTACCCCATCACTGTCTGCACAGACACACTAACCTCAGTACCCCATCATTGTCTGCAGACACACTAACCTCAGTATCCCATCATTGTCTGCACAGACACACTAACCTCAGCACCCCATCATTGTCTGCACAGACACACTAACCTCAGTACCCCATCATTGTCTGCAGACACACTAACCTCAGTACCCCATCATTGTCTGCAGACACACTAACCTCAGTACCCCATCATTGTCTGCAGACACACTAACCTCAGTACCCCATCACTGTCTGCAGGCACACTAACCTCAGTATCCCATCATTGTCTGCACAGACACACTAACCTCAGCACCCCATCATTGTCTGCACAGACACACTAACCTCAGTACCCCATCATTGTCTGCAGACACACTAACCTCAGTATCCCATCATTGTCTGCACAGACACACTAACCTCAGTACCCCATCGTTGTCTGCACAGACACACTAACCTCAGTACCCCATCATTGTCTGCAGACACACTAACCTCAGCACCCCATCGTTGTCTGCAGACACACTAACCTCAGTACCCCATCATTGTCTGCAGACACACTAACCTCAGCACCCCATCGTTGTCTGCAGACACACTAACCTCAGTACCCCATCATTGTCTGCAGACACACTAACCTCAGTACCCCATCATTGTCTGCACAGACACACTAACCTCAGTACCCCATCATTGTCTGCAGACACACTAACCTCAGTACCCCATCATTGTCTGCACAGATACACTAACCTCAGTACCCCATCAATGTCTGCAGACACACTAACCTCAGTACCCCATCATTGTCTGCAGACACACTAACCTCAGTACCCCATCATTGTCTGCAGACACACTAACCTCAGTACCCCATCATTGTCTGCAGACACACTAACCTCAGTACCCCATCATTGTCTGCACAGACACACTAACCTCAGTACCCCATCATTGTCTGCAGACACACTAACCTCAGTACCCCATCATTGTCTGCAGACACACTAACCTCAGTCCCCCATCATTGTCTGCACAGACACACTAACCTCAGTACCCCATCATTGTCTGCAGACACACGAACCTCAGTCCCCCATCATTGTCTGCAGACACACTAACCTCAGTACCCCATCATTGTCTGCACAGACACACTAACCTCAGTACCCCATCATTGTCTGCAGACACACTAACCTCAGTACCCCATCATTGTCTGCAGACACATGAACCTCAGTACCCCATCATTGTCTGCAGACACACTAACCTCAGTACCCCATCATTGTCTGCAGACACACTAACCTCAGTACCCCATCATTGTCTGCAGACACACTAACCTCAGTACCCCATCATTGTCTGCAGACACACTAACCTCAGTACCCCATCATTGTCTGCACAGACACACTAACCTCAGTACCCCATCATTGTCTGCAGACACACTAACCTCAGTACCCCATCATTGTCTGCAGACACACTAACCTCAGTACCCCATCATTGTCTGAACACACACTAACCTCAGTACCCCATCATTGTCTGAACACACACTAACCTCAGTACCCCATCATTGTCTGCAGACACACTGACCTCAGTACCCCATCATTGTCTGCAGACACACTGACCTCAGTACCCCATCATTGTCTGCAGACACACTAACCTCAGTACCCCATCATTGTCTGCAGACACACTAACCTCAGTACCCCATCATTGTCTGCAGACACACTAACCTCAGTACCCCATCATTGTCTGCACAGACACACTAACCTCAGTACCCCATCATTGTCTGCACAGACACACTAACCTCAGTACCCCATCATTGTCTGCAGACACACTAACCTCAGTACCCCATCATTGTCTGCACAGACACACTAACCCCAGTACCCCATCATTGTCTGCACAGACACACTAACCTCAGTACCCCATCATTGTCTGCACAGACACACTAACCTCAGTACCCCATCATTGTCTGCACAGACACACTAACCCCAGTACCCCATCATTGTCTGCACAGACACACTAACCTCAGTACCCCATCATTGTCTGCACAGACACACTAACCTCAGTACCCCATCATTGTCTGCAGACACACTAACCTCAGTACCCCATCATTGTCTGCAGACACACTAACCTCAGCACCTCATCATTGTCTGCACAGATACACTAACCCCAGTACCCCATCAATGTCTGCACAGACACACTGACCTCAGTACCCCATCATTGTCTGCAGACACACTAAACTCAGTACCCCATCATTGTCTGCAGACACACTAACCTCAGTACCCCATCATTGTCTGCAGACACACTAACCTCAGTACCCCATCATTGTCTGCAGACACACTAACCTCAGTACCCCATCATTGTCTGCAGACACACTAACCTCAGTACCCCATCATTGTCTGCAGACACACTAACCTCAGTACCCCATCATTGTCTGCAGACACACTAACCTCAGTACCCCATCATTGTCTGCACAGACACACTAACCTCAGTACCCCATCATTGTCTGCACACACACTGACCTCAGTACCCCATCATTGTCTGCACAGACACACTAACCTCAGTACCCCATCATTGTCTGCACAGACACACCAACCTCAGTCCCCCATCATTGTCTGCAGACACACTAACCTCAGTACCCCATCATTGTCTGCAGACACACTAACCTCAGTCCCCCATCATTGTCTGCAGACACACTAACCTCAGTCCCCCATCATTGTCTGCAGACACACTAACCTCAGTACCCCATCATTGTCTGCAGACACACTAACCTCAGTACCCCATCATTGTCTGCAGACACACTAACCTCAGTACCCCATCATTGTCTGCAGACACACTAACCTCAGTACCCCATCATTGTCTGCAGACACACTAACCTCAGTACCCCATCATTGTCTGCAGACACACTAACCTCAGTACCCCATCATTGTCTGCAGACACACTAACCTCAGTACCCCATCATTGTCTGCAGACACACTAACCTCAGTACCCCATCATTGTCTGCAGACACACTAACCTCAGTACCCCATCATTGTCTGCAGACACACTAACCTCAGTACCCCATCATTGTCTGCACACACACTAACCTCAGTACCCCATCATTGTCTGCACAGATACACTAACCTCAGTACCCCATCATTGTCTGCAGACACACTAACCTCAGTACCCCATCATTGTCTGCACAGACACA
This sequence comes from Somniosus microcephalus, assembly GCF_052327205.1. Lineage (NCBI taxonomy): Eukaryota > Metazoa > Chordata > Chondrichthyes > Squaliformes > Somniosidae > Somniosus > Somniosus microcephalus. Next base: position 6,545,401 of record NC_141005.1, read on the forward strand.
CTAACCTCAGTACCCCATCATTGTCTGCAGACACACTAACCTCAGTACCCCATCATTGTCTGCAGACACACTAACCTCAGCACCCCATCATTGTCTGCAGACACACGAACCTCAGTACCCCATCATTGTCTGCAGACACACTAACCTCAGTACCCCATCATTGTCTGCACAGACACACTAACCTCAGTCCCCCATCATTGTCTGCAGACACACTAACCTCAGTACCCCATCATTGTCTGCACAGACACACTAACCTCAGTCCCCCATCATTGTCTGCAGACACACTAACCTCAGTACCCCATCATTGTCTGCAGACATACTAACCTCAGTACCCCATCATTGTCTGCAGACACACTAACCTCAGTACCCCATCATTGTCTGCAGACACACTAACCTCAGTACCCCATCATTGTCTGCACACACACTAACCTCAGTACCCCATCATTGTCTGCAGACACACTAACCTCAGTACCCCATCATTGTCTGCACACACACTAACCTCAGTACCCCATCATTGTCTGCAGACACACTAACCTCAGTACCCCATCATTGTCTGCACAGACACACTAACCTCAGTACCCCATCATTGTCTGCAGACACACTAACCTCAGTACCCCATCATTGTCTGCACAGACACACTAACCTCAGTACCCCATCATTGTCTGCAGACACACTAACCTCAGTACCCCATCATTGTCTGCAGACACACTAACCTCAGTACCCCATCATTGTCTGCACACACACTAACCTCAGTACCACATCATTGTCTGCAGACACACTGACCTCAGTACCCCATCATTGTCTGCAGACACACTAACCTCAGTACCCCATCATTGTCTGCACAGACACACTAACCTCAGGACCCCATCATTGTCTGCACACACACTAACCTCAGTACCACATCATTGTCTGCAGACACACTGACCTCAGTACCCCATCATTGTCTGCAGACACACTAACCTCAGTACCCCATCATTGTCTGCACACACACTAACCTCAGTACCCCATCATTGTCTGCACAGACACACTAACCTCAGTACCCCATCATTGTCTGCAGACACACTGACCTCAGTACCCCATCATTGTCTGCACACACACTAACCTCAGTACCCCATCATTGTCTGCACAGACACACTAACCTCAGTACCCCATCATTGTCTGCAGACACACTAACCTCAGTACCCCATCATTGTCTGCAGACACACTGACCTCAGTACCCCATCATTGTCTGCACACACACTAACCTCAGTACCCCATCATTGTCTGCACAGACACACTAACCTCAGTACCACATCATTGTCTGCAGACACACTGACCTCAGTACCCCATCATTGTCTGCACACACACTAACCTCAGTACCCCATCATTGTCTGCAGACACACTAACCTCAGTACCCCATCATTGTCTGCACACACACTAACCTCAGTACCCCATCATTGTCTGCAGACACACGAACCTCAGTACCCCATCATTGTCTGCACAGACACACGAACCTCAGTACCCCATCATTGTCTGCAGACACACTAACCTCAGTACCCCATCATTGTCTGCACAGACACACTAACCTCAGTACCCCATCATTGTCTGCAGACACACTAACCTCAGTACCCCATCATTGTCTGCAGACACACTAACCTCAGTACCCCATCATTGTCTGTACACTAACTAACCTCAGTACCCCATCATTGTCTGCAGACACACTAACCTCAGTACCTCATCATTGTCTGCAGACACACTAACCTCAGTACCCCATCATTGTCTGCAGACACACTAACCTCAGTACCCCATCATTGTCTGCAGACACACTAACCTCAGTACCCCATCATTGTCTGCAGACACACTAACCTCAGTACCTCATCATTGTCTGCAGACACACGAACCTCAGTACCCCATCATTGTCTGCACAGACACACTAACCTCAGTACCCCATCATTGTCTGTACACTAACTAACCTCAGTACCCCATCATTGTCTGCAGACACACTAACCTCAGTACCCCATCATTGTCTGCAGACACACTAACCTCAGTACCCCATCATTGTCTGCACAGACACACTAACCTCAGTACCCCATCATTGTCTGCACAGACACACTAACCTCAGTACCCTATCATTGTCTGCACAGATACACTAACTAACCTCAGTACCCCATCATGTATTGTAGATAAAACTACATAGAATGTACAGCACAGAAACAGGCCATTCGGCCGGTTGTGCCGGTGTTTCTGCTCCACACGAGCCTCCTCCCACCCCTCTTCATCTCACCCGATCAGCATATCCTTCGATTCCTTTCTCCCTGACGTGTTTATCGAGCTTCCCCTTAAATCCATCTCACCTCAACCTCTCCCTGTGGTAGCGAGTTCCACATTCTCACCGCTCTCTGGGTAAAGAACTTTCTCCTGAATTCCCTGTTGATTAGTGACTACCTTATATTGATGGCCCCTAGTTTTGGACTTTTCTGCAATCGATAGATTTTTGGACTCAAGGCATATATGGGGATCGGGCGAGAAAGTGAAGTTGAGGTTGATGATCAGCCATGATCTTATTGAATGGCGGAGCAGGCTCGAGGGGCCGAATGGCCTACTCCTGCTCCTAATTCTTATGCACTTAAGTGGAAACATCAGTATAATGGCCCAGAAATTCGGGTCGTGGGCTTCCCGCGGGTGCAAGCCTCTGACCTGCACTTACCTTGCGCGCCGGCCGTTGAGCTGTGGGCCCGCATGGTATTCCGATCCTGGGCCTCCTCCAACTGCCGGCGTGCAGTGCTTGCGTATCCCAGTGGCGCAGTTAGTTCGAAGCGTCCCCTGGGATCACATGGGCCATGGAGAGCCAATGGTAGCAGGGAATGCTTCATTCATAAATTTGACAGGAAGAGCTGTCAAACCTATAAATACAACCTATAAAGCCCCAGAACATCACTAAATCTTCAAATACATTTTTAAAAAAACATCACATTTTTAAAATAACTATAAATTACAAAAAATAACTAATTTAAACAATAATTTAAATTTTTGAAAAAATTAATTACATTTCCTGACGGGGCTAAAAATAAACTTACCTTTCTTTAAAGTATTTAAAAATAATAAACCTGTGGAAAAAATGTTTTAATTTTAATTAATTCACCACTTACCTTGTTAAAAGCAGGCCTTGCGCCTGCTTTTTAAAAGTGTAACTGCTGGAGACTTACCCTCCCGGAGAACCCTGGGAAAAAAACGTAAGTTCGATGCGCACGCGCTGCCTCTCCGGCGCACGCGTTCCACCTCTCAACCCCTTCTTTCAGGGGAACGGAAGTTCCGGTTTCCCACGCATGCACAGTGCATGCACGAAACCGGCACTTTCGTTGGGCCTATGCGTGAGTACCCAACGCGTTCTCACCTGTGGGGACCCGAATTTCTGGGCCAATATAAACCAGGAAAATGTGCAATTGGATAAACTTAGATAAAATCATCTGGTCTGTAATGCCATCCAGGAGATTTCACCTTACAAGGTGAATTATGGCTGTAACTGTTCTGAGTCTTAATAATCACGTGGTAGTAAAGATTTTGCAATTTTTTCTGTAACAAAAACATCAATAAATAGTTTGCCTTTCCTATAGAAGTGCATCCAGCTAATTCAACACTAAGTGACAACTATCAGGGTACACGTAAACGTTCCCATTCTTCTTCGCCTTGCTGTCAACATGCCTTCAGATATATCAGTTTTATTTATAATTAAATTTGAAGCAAGACAATGAATACCCAAATTGGAAATGCGTTGGTGGAATTCCAAGAGGCCAATTAAATGACTAGGAATTTAAAGGTTTCTTTCTTGAATAATGAGCTGTTTGCCACATTAATGTGACCTCTCTTTCTTGATTAACTTTGCACAACTAGCGGGGGCAAGTGTGACACACGCTGGCTGAAGAGCTGGGACTGCCTTCTTCTGGGTGCAGGCGAACATATCCCCGGCTAACTCAGTTACCACCACACGTGCTGGGTCGCATCAATTCTCACAATCGGGTCGGCTGCACCAAGGTGGAGTGAATCGGTACAGATTGAGGGCCCGAATCCTGCTGTCTGACCAAGTGGTCTTGGTGGAGCCCATAGTCTATCGGTCAACCGAGCAATCAGATTTAAGGTTGAATTGTTCCTCTCAAACCACCCTGCTCAATTTTAAAGGCAACCAGATCCTACAGTCATAGAATCATACAGCACAGAAGGAGGCCATTCATCCCGTTGTGCCTGTGCCGGTTATTTGAAAGAGCGATCCACTTTAGTCCCACTCCCCGCTTTTTCCCTGTAACCCTGCAAATCAGTTCTCTTCAAGTACACGTCCAATTGCCTTTTCAAAGTTCCTATGGAATCTGATTTTTTTTTTAATTCGTTTATGGGATGTGGGCGTCGCTGGCAAGGCCAGCATTTATTGCCCATCCCTAGTTGCCCTTGAGAAGGTGGTGGTGAGCCGCCTTCTTGAATCGCTGCAGTCCGTGTGGTGAAGGTGCTCCCACAGTGCTGTTAGGGAGGGAGTTCCAGGATTTTGACCCAGCGACGATGAAGGAGCGGCGATATACTTCCAAGTCAGGGTGGTGTGTGACTTGGAGGGGAACATAGAGGTGGTGGTGTTCCCATGCGCCTGCTGCCCTTGTCCTTCTAGGTGGAAGAGGTCGTGGGTTTGGGAGGTGCTGCCGAAGAAGCCTTGGCGAGTTGCTGCAGCGCATCTTGTAGATGGTACACACTGCAGCCACAATACGCCGGTGGTGGAGGGAGCGAATGTTTAAGGTGGTGGATGGGGTGCCAATCAAGCAGGCTGCTTTGTCCTTGATGGTGTCGAGCTTCTTGAGTGTTGTTGGAGCTGCACTCATCCAGGCAAGTGGAGGGTATTCCATCACACTCCTTACTTGTGCCTTGTAGATGGTGGAAAGGCTTTGGGGAATCAGGAGGTGACACACTCGCCGCAGAATACCCAGCCTCTGACCTGCTCTTGTTGCCACAGTATTTATGTGGCTGGCCCAGTTAAGTTTCTGGTCAATGCTAACCCCCAGGATGTTGATGGTGGGGGATTCAACGATGGTAATGCCATTGAATGTCAAGGGACGGTGGTTAGACTCTCACTTGTTGGAGATAGTCATTGCCTGGCACTTCTGTGATGCGAATGTTACCTGCCACTTATCAGCCCAAGCCTGAACGTCGTCCTGTAGGAGTCTCTGCACTCCTAGCAAAGAATCTGTAAACTCACTGGAAGTTAACAAACTGAGTTTAATGTATTAAAACTTTACAAAACAAGAAAATGCAGGAGAAGCTCTAAACAGGTCTTTACTCTATATCTCCACACGAGGACTGGCTGGCCACGCCCTCTACCTCTGGCCCACGTGATGACGTCATCGCGTCAGATCGCGATTTTGTCGATCTAGCTCTGTTTAACCAGAGCTAACACTGAAAGGTAATAATCATGATTAAAGGGAATTATACAAATCACTGTGAGAGTCTCTTAGTGGCTTTGCCACATACGCCCCCCCAGAATTGTCTTTAACGGAAAGAGTCAATCGCTGAGGAGGTCGGACAAGTCCATTGGACCGACTCCTAAATTCCCGGAGGGGAAAACGTTGAGCGGGCGGCGAGCTGGTAGGTAGCACGGCGCTGTCAGGTGTGGCGGCGGCTGGCGGCCGGCCGTGGCGCAGAGGCTGCGCCAGCTCGATCGGTTGTTCGAGGTCCAGGTGCGCAGGCTTGAGGCGATCGACAGAGATGTGATCTGGCTTGCCCCCGACGTCAATCACGAAACTCTTGTTCCCTGCCTGCAAAACCTTGAAAGGCCCGGCATAAGGAGGTGCGAGCAGGGTACGATGGCCGTCTTGGCGCACAAACACGAACTTGGCTTTCGACAACTCCCCCGTGCTGTGAGGTCGGAACTGGGCAGAAACAGCGGGCCGCATCCCGGTGGGTCTCTCGTTGCCTGGCCGCGGACCATGGACGCGTAGTGGATGGCAGGAATTCACCTGGGACTCGAAGCGGTTGCCCGTAAACCATCTCCGCCGCCGCCGACTGGAGATCTTCCTTCGGTGCCGTGCAGAGTCCTAACATCACCCACGGCAGTTTGTCGACCCAGGATGCATCCAGCAGGCTGGCCCTGAGCGACGCCTTCAAGGAACGGTGGAACCTCTCGCTCAAGCCGTTCGCTTGCGGGTGATAGGCCGTAGTGCGGTGGAGCTTAACGCCCAACACGGAAATCACTTCATTCCACAGTTCGGACGAAAATTGCGGCCCCCGATCCGACAAAATATCCGCAGGGACACCAAAACGGGCCACCCATGATGAAACGAAAGCTTGAGCAACATCCGCAGATGTGGTGGACGTCATGGGGACTGCCTCCGGCCACCTCGTGGTGTGATCCACCATCGTCAAAAAGGTACGTAAAGCCCCGGGAAGGTGGAAGCGGGCCCACTAAGTCGATGTGAATGTGATCAAATCGCCGCTCCGGAACCTCGAAAGTGGCGAGCGGGGCCCTGACATGCCGCTGCACCTTGGCCCGTTGGCAAACAACACAAGTGTTTGCTCAGTCTCTGACGTCTTTGCGTATTCCCCTCCATACGAATTTGGAGACCAGCAGCTTTTGCGATGCCCACACTCCAGGATGCGATAGGCCGTGTATGGCGTCGAAAACCGCTCGGCGACATTTAGACGGAACGATCGGACGGGGTGCACCCAGCGAAACATCGCAGAGCAGAGTAGTACCTGTGGAATGGAACGGCACATCCCTCAGCTGGAGGCCGGTTGGAACCGAACGAAAACCCTGGGTCTCCGGGTCGGCCGCTTGGTCAACCGCCATCTGTGTGTAGTCAATGCCCAATTGGACGGCCTGGACGGCGGCACGGGAGAGGCAGTCGGCGACGACATTGTCCTTACCGGCCACATGCCGGATGTCGGTGGTGAACTCCGATATGTACGTCAACTGCCGTTGCTGCCGAGCCGACCATGGTTCCGCAGACTTGGCCATTGCGAACATCAATGGCTTGTGGTCCACGAACGCGATGAAACGTCGTCCTTCGAGGAGGAAACGAAAATGGCGGATGGCCAAAAACAAAGCCAACAGCTCTCGATCGAAAGTACTGTACTGGCGCTCGTGCCGTTGTAGCTGGCGGCTAAAAAAGGCCAGAGGTTGCCACGCGCCATCGACCCACTGCTCCTGGACGGCCCCCACCGCGTAGTCTGACACGTCCATCGTGAGGGCGATGGTGGCTCCCGGCAGGGGGTGTGCTAACATGGTCGCATTGGCGAGCGCAGCTTTCATCTCCTCGAAGGCGCGATCCATGTCTTGCGACCATACCACTGGCTCCTTTCCCGTCGTGCCTCTGAGGGCCTCGTAGAGCGGACGCATGAGCTGTGCTGCCCTGGGGATGAAACGATGATAGAAGTTCACCATCCCCAGGAACTCCTGGAAGGCTTTCACGGATTTCGGTTTCGGGAACGCCGCGATTGCCTCCACCTTGACTCGAAGAGGCATAGCCCCAGCGGGGGTTATGCGGTGGCCCAGGAAATCAAGTTGCGCTAGGCCGAAACGGCATTTGTCCGGGTTAACGATGAGGCCGTGCTGCTGCAGTCGTCGGAAAAGGACCCGAAGGTGCTCGAGGTGTTCCTCCTTGGAGGTGCTGGCAACCAGAATATCATCTAAATAAACAAATAAAAAGTCAAGGTCCCGCAGGACTGAATCCATGAGGCACTGAAACGCCTGCGCCGTGTTCTTAAGCCCAAAGGGCATTCGCAGGAATTCAAAAAGTCCAAAGTGGGTAATTACCGCTGTCTTTTCGACATCTTGAGGGTGCACTGGCACCTGGTGGTAACCACGGACGAGGTTGACTTTCGAGAAGATTGACGTCCCCGCCAAATGGGCTGAGAAGTCCTGTATATGGGGAATGGGGTAGCGGTCGGGCGTCGTTATCTCATTAAGGCGGCGATAATCACCACAGGGCCGCCATCCCCCGCTGGGCTTGGGGACGATGTGGAGTGGGGAGGACCAGGGGCTACTGGATCGACGGATGATCCCCATTTGCTCCATCATGGCGAACTCCGCCTTCACTGCCGCTAGCTTGCTGGGCTCTAAACGTCGCGCCCTGGCGTAAACGGGAGAGCCGGTAGTCGAAATATGATGCTCCACCCTATGCTTGACGGTCGAAGCCGAAAAGGTGGGCTTCGTCAGCTTGGGGAACTCCCCGAGGAGGCGGGCGAAATCGCTGGGCTGTGGCTGTGCACATGAAATCGTGTGTGACGCAGACGTGCTGCGCGCCCCTGAAATATCGTCGAGTGTGGCGGCGCGAATGAGGCGTCGATTTTTGACGTCCACCAAGTCAGCACCCAACAGGGCCTGCGAGATTTGAGCGGTGACGAAATTCCAGGTGAAAAACTGTCCACCGAAACATACTTGGACGAGCCGCGTTCCGCAAGTGCGGATCGAACCCCTGTTGGCCGCTTGCATGGGGGGACCCCGTCCGCCGGAGCGAAGGTCGATGACCGAGGCGGGAAGAATGCTGCATTGTGCCCCCATGTCGCATAGAAAACGACGGCCCGAGATGGAGTCGGTTAAGTAGGTGAGATTCCCGGAAGCGCCGATCGCCATTGTGGCCGCGGGGGAAGTACCGGGACCGGCGTGCTTGACTCGTGGCGGTCTATTCGACGGTCTGGTAACGAAACTGCACGGTGGGCGGCAGCAGCGGGCCTTCGGTCCAAAACGAGCGTGGTAGTAGCAATAACCGGTCGTCGGAGGCGCCGTGGTCGGAGCCGGGGCCGGGCTCCTCGTGGCGGGGCGTTGCGCGAGGGCGCAGTACTGTTGCCGGACCGCATAAATCTTATCCGCCTCTTCGGCGAGCGCGACGCAGTCTGCGGTTTCTGCTCGGGCGAGGGCCGCCTGGACTTGCTCGGGGAGTTGAGTAAGGAACAGCTCGCGAAACAGAAAGCACTGGGGCTCGGACCCCAGGAGAGTCAGCATGCGGCTCATAAGCTCCGAGGGTTTGGAGTCACCTAACCCTGGTAGCGTCAGTAACCGGCGAGCGCGCTCCGCTTTGGTAAGACCAAATACCTGCAGCAATCGTGTCTTGATGGCAACATACTTGTCAGCATTCGGGGGACTCTCCAGAAGGCTGATGATTCTCGACGCCGTCGAGCTCTCGAGGGTGGAGACCACGTGGAGATATCTGGTCTGGTCCTGTACGATGTTGCGGAGCTCAAATTGCGCCTCATCTTGCACAAACCAAGAGGCCGCCTGTTGTTCCCAGAATTGGGGGAGCTTCAAGGCCACTGCATTGGCCTCCATTACTGGCCCGTTCTCTGTGTTCACCGCGAAAAACGATCGCGAGGATTCGGGGTCACCAATGTAGGAGTCTCTGCACTCCTAGCAAAGAATCTGTAAACTCACTGGAAGTTAACAAACTGAGTTTAATGTATTAAAACTTTACAAAACAAGAAAATGCAGGAGAAGCTCTAAACAGGTCTTTACTCTATATCTCCACACGAGGACTGGCTGGCCATGCCCTCTACCTCTGACGTCATGACGTCATCACGTTTCCCGCCGTTGGAGACGTCACGTGACCCACGTGATGACATCATCGCGTCAGATCGCGATTTTGTCGTTCTAGCTCTGTTTAACCAGAGCTAACACTGAAAGGTTATAATCATGATTAAAGACAATTATACAAACCACTGTGAGAGTCTCTTAGTGGCTTTGCCACAGTCCAGGTCTTGTTGCATGGGGGCATGGACTGCTTTATTATCTGAGGAGTTGCGAATGGCACTGAACACTGTGCAGTCATCAGCGAACATCCCCATTTCTGACCTTATGTTGGAGGGAAGGTCATTGATGAAGCAGCTGAAGATGGTTGGGCCTAGGGCACTACCCTGAGGAACTCCTGCAGCGATGTCCTGGGGCTGTGATGATTGACCTTCAATCACTACAACCATCTTCCTTTGTGCTAGGTATGACTCCAGCCAGTGGAGAGTTTTCCCTCCGATTCCCATTGACTTCAGTTTTACTAGGGCTCCTTCATGCCACACTCGGTCAAATGCTGCCTTGATGTCAAGGGCAGTCACTCTCACCTCACCTCTGGAATTCAGCTCCTTTGTCCATGTTTAGACCAAGGCTGTAATGAGGTCGAGAGCAGAGTGGTCTTGGCAGAACCCAAACTGGGCATCAGTGAGCGGGTTATTGGTGAGTAAGTGCTGCTTGCTAGCAGTGTCGATGACACCTTCCATCACTTTGCTGATGATTGAGAGTAGACTGATGGGGTGGTAATTGGCCGGATTGGATTTGTCCTGTTTTTTGTGGACGGGACATACCTGGGCAGTTTTCCACAACTCTGTCAGGTAGTGTGTTCCAGAACTCAACAACCCTCTGTGTGAAAAGATTCCACACGATACCAGAACTGAGAGGTTATAACTATCAGGAAAGATTGAACAGGCCGGGGCTCTTTTCTCTAGAAAAGAGAAGGCTGAGGGGTGACCTGATCGAGGTCTTTAAAATTATTACATAGTATCTACAGCACAGAAACAGGCCATTCGGCCCAACTGGTCCGTGCCAGTGTTTATGCTCCACACGAGCCTCCTCCATCTCACCCTATCAACATATCCTTCCATTCCTATCTCCTCATGTGTTTATCCAGCTTCCCCTTAAATGTATCTCTGCTATTCACCTCAACCACTCCCTGTGGTAGCGAGTTCCACATTCTCACCACTCTCTGGGTAAAGAAGTTTCTCCTGAATTCCCTATTGGATTTATTGGTGACTATCTTATATTGATGGCCCCTAGTTCTGGTCTCCCCCACAAGTGGAAACATCTTCCCTGTGTCTACCCTATCGAACCCTTTCATAATCTTAAAGACCTCGATCAGGTCACCCCTCAGCCTTCTCTTTTCTAGAGAAAAGAGCCCCGGCCTGTTCAGTCTTTCCTGATAGGTTTAACCTCCCAGTTCTGCCATCATCCTTGTAAATCTTTCTTGCACCTTCTCCAGTGCCTCTATATCCTGTTTATAATATGGAGACCAGAACTGTTCACAGTGCTCCCAGTGTGGTCTAACCAAGGCTCTATGCAAGTTTAACATCACTTCTCTGCTTTTCAATTCTATCCCTCGAGAAATGACCCCCAGTGCTTGGTTTGATTTTTTTATGGCCTTATTGACCTGCGTCACTACTTCTGGTGATTTATGAATCTGTACCCCCAGATCCCTCTGTTCTGCTAACCCATTTAGACTCTTATTTTCCCAGGAGTATGTGGCCTCCTTATTCTACCAAAATGTACCACCTCACACTGAGCTATATTGAAGTTCATTTGTCAATTACATGCCAATTCTGCAAGTTTACGAATACCTTCCTGTATTTTGCCGCAGTCCTCTTGCATTAACTACACCGTCCAATTTGGTGTCATCCGCAAATTTTGAAATTGTACTTCCGATTCTTGAGTCCAAGTCGTTTATGTAAATGGTGAAGAACAGTGATCCCAGCACCGATCCTTGTGGAAGTCTGAGTAAATACCTTTAACCCCTACTCTGTTTTTTGGTTTGTAGCCAGCTCGTTTCTCCAATCTGCTACTTGCATTGTCCTTGTTCACTCTTTCTGTTACTTCTTCAAAGATTTCAATAAGGTTGGTCAAACATGACCTTCCCGTTTGGAATCTGTGCTGGCTACTCTATTATATTTTCAGTTTTGAGATGTTTTTCTATTACATCTTTGAGTAAGGATTCCATTATCTTTCCTACCACCAGTATTAAGCTAACTGGTCTATAGTTCCTGGACTTGCTCTATCTCCCTTTTTAAATATAGGAATCACATTAGCTGTCCGCCAGTCCTCTGGCACTATTCCCTTTTCTAATGTATTTTTACATAAATATAATAGTGTCTCTGCTATCTCTTCCCCAACTTCTTTTATGAAAGGGTTTGATTGGGTAAATGCAAAGAAGATCTTTCTACTTGTGGGGAAATCAAAAACTAGGGGTCATAAACAATGTTTCCCCTAATTTTTCTTTGGGTGCGTGGTCCCTTTTAGGGGCTACGCAGATCATTCATGCATGCGTGACACTTAACATTGGAAAAGCTGGTCCCGGGCTGCACGGGACCTGCAGAGAGCTGTGCGGTCATAAGATAGTCATTAATAAATCCAATAGGAAATTTAGGAGAAACTTCTTTACCCAGAGAGTGGTGAGAATGTGGAACTCGCTGCCACAGGGAGTGGTTGAAGCGAATAGTATAGATGCATTTAAGGGGAATCTGGATAAACACATGAGGGAGAAAGGAATAGAAGGATGAGCTGTTTGGGTTAGATGAAGAGGGGTGGGAGGAGGCTGGTGTGGAGCAGAAACACCGGCACAGACCAGCTCTATCTGAGACTGACTGAGATTGATTGATTTTTCTTGGGTAAGGGTATCAAGGGATATGGAGCAAAGGCGGGTAAATGGAGTTAAGGTACAGATCAGCCATGATCTAATAGAATGGCGGAACAGGCTCGAGGGACTGAATGGCCTCCTCCTGTTCCTAGGGGCCATCAATACAAGATTAAATGTAAGAGATTTAGAACAGAGAGCATATAATCATAGAATAGTACAGCACAGGAGGCCATTCGGCCCATCGAGTCTGCACCGGCTCTTTCGAAGAGCAATCCAGTCAGTCCCACTCCCCGGCTCTTTCCCAATATCCCTGCAAATTTTTTTCTCCTTCAAGTATTTATCCAATTCCCTTTTGAAGGCTGTTATTGAATCTGCCTCCACCGCCCTATCAGGCAGCGCATTCCAAATCCTAACCACTCGTTGCGTATAAACGTTTTTCCTCCTGTCGCCTCTGGTTCTTTTGCCAATCACCTTAAATCTGTGCCCTCTGGTTATCGACCCTTCACCCACTGGAAACAGTTTCTCTTTATTTACTCTGTCTAAACCCTTCGTGATTTTGAACATCTCTTATCAAATCGCCTCTTAGCCTTCTCTGCTCTAAGGAGAACAACCCCAGCTTCTCTACTCTCTCCACATAACTGAAATCTCCCATCCCTGGAGCCATTCTGGTAAATCTCCTCCGCACCCTCTCCAAGGCCTCGACATCCTTCCTAAAGTGCGGTGCCCAGAATTGGACACAATACTCCAGCTGGGGCCGAACTGGTGTTTTATAATGGTTTGGCAGTCACCTCAGCGCACTGTCGATCATCTGGGGCCAAGCAGCTGACTATTCCTGGAACAGATTCTACCGGCATTGTGCACTGCGGTTACGGTCTGTACGTGTACGCCAACAGATATTCACAACCGTGTCCCCTAACGTGGATAGGTACGGTACTTGCAACTTCCTAACTGGGCACGTGATGTCCCTCTTGATGGAGTAAGCACATCACAGCGATTACACCTCTCTTGGATTCCTTTGTTATTCTTTGACGGAATGTTATTTATTAAAAAAAAAGGCTGCCTTTAGTGACTCCACAAATCCCGGCCAGAATGGAGATATTTGGGTAATTCCCCCATCGCCAGTGCTCAGTGAGTGGCTGGGATTGATTTCACGCACATTTGTATTGTGTAACTATCCTCCACTCACTGCATTTTGCTGGAGAGATAATCCTGCTTTTATCGGGAGACTCTGCTGCAGTTTCGGCCAGGAGTTCAGTTTGCTGCAGTTCATGAGACTCTGGGTTAGAAATGAGTCTTGGGCGATGGCGGAAAATGGGCGGTATTGGATCGACCGGCTGTTCTACGCAACGCCTGACATTGCAGTCAATGGCCGATCCCACACCGCCCGAGACTAATTTCTACCCCTGTTTAAACAGACTCTGTTTGCTGTAAAATAGACTCTGTTTGCTGTGAGTCCGGCCGTAAGTCCTGCCCCAACTCAACTCCTTGGCTGAAACAGTGGCGTCACTACTCACTCCGAATAAAAAAAAGTTTTATTACACCAATGCGAGTGTTTATTCGAACATAACAAACCTTTCTGCGATACTTCGTTTGCAATTGTTTGCTTAAATTTGAATGGTACTCCTGTTTGACCTCTCTCTGCCTTGCTGATTCCCTCTCTTTATTGCACTTTCTATTTTTCTTACAATTCCAATCTTTGATTCATTCCCTTTCTTCCTGTCTGTCATGCCTACTCTCCTGGTCTCTCTGATTTCCCCTCCCTGTCTCTGATTCCCATGTTTCTCCCTCTCTCATCATCTTTCAGTCTTTCATTTGCCCTCATTCTGTTTCTGTGTCTGTTGTGTCTCCTTGTGTTCTTATATACTATACTAGCTGAAGTGCCCGGCGGTGATGAGGGTTTTTTGAGGGCATGTTGTTGTTGGAAGAGAGAGAGAGAGCGACTGGGGGGAAGAGAGAGAGCAACTGGGGGGAAGAGAGAGAGTGACTGGGGGGAAGAGAGAGACCGACTGGGGGGAAGAGAGAGAGCAACTGGGGGGAAGAGAGAGAGCGAGAGACTGGGGGGAAGAGAGAGAGCGAGAGACTGGGGGGAAGAGAGAGAGCGACTGGGGGGAAGAGAGAGAGCAAGAGACTGGGGGGGAAGAGAGAGCGGGAGACTGGGGGGAAGAGAGAGAGCGAGAGACTGGGGGGAAGAGAGCGAGAGACTGGGGGGAAGAGAGAGAGCGACTGGGGGGAAGAGAGAGAGTGACTGGGGAGAAGAGAGAGAGCGAGAGACTGGGGGGAGAAGAGAGAGAGAGAGACTGGGGGAGAAGAGAGAGAGAGAGACTGGGGGAGAAGAGAGAGAGAGGGACTGGGGGGAGAAGAGAGAGACAGAGAGACTGGGGGGAGAAGAGAGAGACAGAGAGACTGGGGGAGAGAGAGAGAGAGAGACTGGGGGAGAGAGAGAGAGAGACTGGGGGAGAGAGAGAGAGAGAGAGAGACTGGGGGGGAGAGAGAGAGAGAGGGGGGAGGGTGGGTGCAGAGAGGGGGAGGGAGGGGGCAGAGAGGGGGAGGGAGGGGGCAGAGAGAGGGAGGGAGGGGGCAGAGAGGGGGAGGGAGGGGGCAGAGAGGGGGAGGGAGGGGGCAGAGAGAGGGAGGGAGGGGGCAGAGAGGGGGAGGGAGGGGGCAGAGAGGGGGAGGGAGGGAGGGGGCAGAGAGAGAGGGGGAGGGAGGGGGCAGAGAGAGGGGGAGGGAGGGGGCAGAGAGAGAGGGGGAGGGAGGGGGCAGAGAGAGAGGGGGAGGGAGGGGCAGAGAGAGAGGGGGAGGGAGGGGGCAGAGAGAGAGGGGGAGAGAGAGAGGGGGAGAGAGAGAGGGGGAGGGAGAGGGCAGAGAGAGAGGGGGAGAGAGAGAGGGTGAGGCAGGGGGGAGAGAGAGGGGAGGGGAGGGGGAGAGGGGAGGGGAGAGAGGGGAGGGGAGGGGGAGGGGGGAGAGGGGAGGGGGAGAGGAGAGGGGGGGAGAGAGAGGGAGGAGGGAGAGGGGGAGAGGGGAGGGGGGGAGGAGAGGGGGGGAGAGAGAGGGAGGAGGGAGAGGGGGAGAGGGGAGGGGGGGAGGAGAGAGAGACAGAGGGAAGGAGAGAGAGAGGGCGAGTAGCCCGCGGCCGCAAATGGAGCCAAGCCCCGGGAATGGGCGTGAGCCGGCTTGAGGCTGTGAGAGCCGGCCGGGCCCGGTTGCCGGGGTAACCCTTCCCCCCCTTCCCGTCCTCCCGAGCCCCACCCTCCACCCTCCTGAGCCCCGCCCTCCTGAGCCCTGGCCCCCCGCCCGAGCCGGCTTCAAGACCGCCGATTGCGGTTGGGTCTGCGCTGGAGCCAAACCCCAGGAACGGGCGTGAGCCAGCTTGAGGCTGTGAGAGAGGGCCGGGCCCGGTTGCCGGGGTAACCCTTCCCCCCCTTCCCGCCCTCCCGAGCCCCGCCCTCCCGAGCACCGGCCCCCCGCCCGAGCCGGCTTCAAGACCGCCGATTGCGGCTAGGGCTGCACGCCGCGCGGGGAAGAGTGAGAGAGAGACACCGCCGCTCATCAGCGCCTCAGAGCCGGCCGGTGCGTGACATAGCGCGTGAGGCCCGGCCGGACTCAGTTCGCGCTCTGGGTCGACGTTGACGCGCGCTCTGGGTCGACGTTGACGTGCGCGCTGACTCCCGCCCCGCCCGCCTTTACTAAGATGGTGGTGATGGCTACGCTCGCCTCAGTCCCGCGCCGCCAGCCTTTAGAAAGATGGCGGCGATCGCGGGCTGCTTGTTGAGCAGGATGGGAGGTGCCTAGCTCGGGCGTGGCTGGGCAACAGAGGCCCAGGCTTCGAGGCCTGCAAAAACGGTGAAAGGTAGGAAAATTATAGAGGTTAGAGAAAAGAATTACAAATTAATTAACTTTTTTAAAAAACAATTTGTGTTTTAAAAGCAACTTTTTTTTTTACTGGAAATCTAGATTTGAAAAGAAACACGCAGAAAGTGGGAAAAAGGAATGAAGAGTTTGGAATCAAGATGGCGGCCACTCACCTCAGCTCAGAAGGATTAGGCCCGCCCTCACACGCACCGATTGGTCAACCGTCAGGTCACTGAAGTGTAGGATTGGTCAATCGTCACGTCACTCGACTCTAGGATGGCCCGCCCGCACGCGCTATGAACCTGCCCCCGTGACGCAGCGATTGGTCGACCATCGGGTCGCTCGACTGTACTCTCCATGGCCTCATGTAGGTGCATGTCATGGTCTCTTCCATCTGCTCCATAGATCTGAATATCATCAGCTATTCCTATAGCTCCTTCACAGCCTCTGTATGTCTTGTCTATTTTCTGTTGAAAGATATCTTGACTGACTTTAACCCGAATGGTAGCCGCAGGAATTTGTAACACCCAAATGGTGTGTTGAATGTTGTCAGTGTTGTTGATTCCTCATCCAACTTCACGTTCCAATATCCATTTCTGGCATCTAGTTTTGAGAAAACCTTTGCTCCTGCCAGTGATGGTGTAATCTCCTCTAGCGTTGGGGTGGGATAGTGGTCCCTCTTTATCACCTGGTTTAGATCTTTGGGGTCCAAACATATTCTGAGACGCCCATTTGGCTTTTCTCGTACCACAATTGAGTTTACCCAGTCTGTGGGTTCAGTGACCTTTACGATCACTCCCTTTTCCTCCATCTCCTTTAGCTCTCTTTCAAGCTTTGTCTTCAGCTCGATGGGTACTTTTCGTGGAGCATGGATAACAGGCTTTACCTCTGGGTCGATGGTGATGTGGTATTGGAAATCTCCGAAACATCCCACTGTATCATCGAAACATTCTGGATACATGTCTATCAAGTCTTTTTTACTCTTGATTTGTGGGCGGTTCTCCAGTGGGGTGTTGCTGTCTATCTTCAGTGGCGTTTCCGTCAGCTCATGATGCACTGAGATCAATCTCAACTTCTCGCAGCTGTTTAATCCCAGGATCGCTGGCCCCTCAGTGTCGGTGACATAGAACATGCAGTTGATGTTCTTTCTTTTATGTGTCCCTTTGATAAAGGTTATTCCGAGTTGTTTAATCTCACTCCCCCCGTATGCTGTCAGCATGACATTACTTGCCTTTAAACAACCATTTTTCGGGTAGCCATCTTCTCTCAGGTTTTCGGGAAAGATCTGCTGATACAGTCTCAATGGGAGAATGTTGCTCTGAGCCCCTGTGTCCAGCTTTAACTTTAAGTTGATGGTTGTGGGCCGACCTTTGACCTTTTTTTTGATTTGGATGATGGTGTGCAATTCTCTCCTCGGAATATTTTCCGCTCTGGACATCTCGTGAAGCTGTATCTTTATGGTTTCGATGTTTAGTGCATTGTCGTGATCATCATCATCATCCTGCTCATCCATGGCATGGATATTATGTTTCTTTCTCTGGTTTTGCTGTCCGCCTTTGTTTTTGATGTATGTTCCTTCTTTCTTCGTTCTACACCTCTTTTCCCAATAGTTTAGTTTGCCACATGCATTGCAGCTTGTTCCATATGCTGGACATTTCCTCTTGTCTGTGTAATCGTGCGGTCTTCCAGAATTTCTGCACATGTTTCCCCCATTGTCATGTGCATGTCTTTGTGTGTTGTACTTTTCTCTCACTGCATCCACTCTGTTGTCCGTCTCAGAAGCCGTCCGCATGTCAGCCGTTTGAGAAATCAGCGTTTTCATTTGCTGCTTCATGAGCTCTCGCAGTATCTATAGCCTCTGTTATTCTGAGCTTTTCTTTTCCTATCAGGGCTTTTTGTACCTCTACATGCGCTGACCCCCATATTAGCTGGTCCACAAGCCTTTCCTCCATTTCCTTAAATTTACACTTGCTGGCTTCATTTCTCAGCCTTGTCAGGAAATTGTCAGCTGTTTCACTGGGTTCCTGTCTTAGACGCTGGAATTTGTATCTGTGTATACGGTGATTGGATTTAGGCTCTAGATGGTTGCTGAATTTATCAAAAATTGTCGCAGAGTTTTCCTTTTCCTCTTCAGTCAAACTCCAGCTTTTATACAAATCTAGACCTTTTTCTCCTGTCCACAACAGAATGTAACTAACCTTTTCCCCATTGGTAGTACCCTTCAGGAAGCTTTTGAATGTAAGCTCACATTTCTGTTTGAACTTGCGGAATGCTTCTACTATATCGTCGGCTTCCCAGTTCATGAGGGGTTGCATTTGCACAGTCAGTGCAGCGGCAGCCGTCATTTTAGTTTCCCGTACGATTCACTCTCAATCACCGCAGACACCGGCACTCACAATCAGCTCATAAAATCACTTTTCGTCTTATTCGTAGTTCGTATAGCACAATTTTGTACTCACTTATACCGCTGCCACCATGTGTGTCTCCTTGTGTTCTTTATACTATATATATTACAGACGCTTTTAGTTCATTTTTGTTAGTGCTTTTACTTAGCTGTATTCTTGCTTTGTTACAGTGCTGCCGCATGGTGCGGAGTGATACAAGATGTCCGACGCTGCACTGTGCACTGCCCGTGCACAGTGTGCCACATAGCAATATGACTACACCATACCAAAGTAGTTCCATACCAAAGTAGTTCCATTTAACGATGTGATACTATAACAATGTAACAGTGTCTCTCTCGGTCCCTCTCTCTTTTATTCATTCCATCTCCCCAACGATGACCCAGGGCAAGACACTCCCACTCAAAGTCTGTGGCAGTAGATTGTGAAATCGCAAGTTGGAACGCAGCGCCTGGCACCAGATTAATTACTGAGCATTAAAGCTTAATAACAGTAGATTGTGTAGTTTGAAAAAAGAGAAACAACTTAAACAAACCATTTTATAGGCAGTTTTTGTGGCTATAACCTGTAAACAGCTCAGGGAACCTCAGTGAAATCAAGAACGACCATCTGTGCTTGAGATAAAAATGTTGCAATTAAGGCTTTAACTGCTTAAAAAAACCCGCTATAATGCAACATGTTGGGAGTTGCAACTTGCATAAGAAGCGCATAAAGTTTATTCCCTTCAAATATACATTCAGCATGAAATGAAGGAAGGTATTATGTTTGAGAAAGGTGCAAGTTTAGGATCCCAATTCTATTAGTGTTTATCGCCAAAACCTGTAACCTCTTCCACCTAGAAGGACAAGGGCAGCAGGTGCATGGCAACACCACCACCTCCAAGTTCCCCCTCCCAAGTCACACACCATCCTGACTTGGAAGTATATCGCCAATCCTTCATCATCGCTGGGCCAAAATCCTGGAACTCCCTCCCTACCAGCACCGTGGGAGTATCGTCACCACACGGACTGCAGCGGTTCAAGAAGGCGGCTCACCACCACCTTCTCAAAGGCAACTAGGGATGGGCAATAAATGCTGGCCTTGCCAGCAATGCCCACATCCCAAGAAAGAATGAAGATGGGATTTTCACAAGGACGCGCTAATGTTGCGCAGCACGATCTGATGTATGTGGTTTCAATACCCACATTGCACTTTCTAAATAACTTGCGTGAAATGTTTTGAGATGTTCTGCTGTGAGAAGGAATTGGATAAATGCGAGTTGTACCATCACATATCAAGGCCTAGAAATTCGGGCGCGCCCATATTTGGCTGTGCAGGGGGTGGGGGTGGGGATGCAGGATTGATCCCCGTGGCCATGGGATCTTTTGGTCCACCTGAGAGGGCAGACGGGTCCTTGGTTTAACGTCTCATCTGAAAGACGGCACCTCCGACAGTGCAGCACTCCCTCAGCACTGCACTGGGAGCGCCGGCCTGGATTTTTGTGCTCAAGTCCCTGGAGTGGGACTTGAACCCACAACCTTCTGACTCAGAGGTGAGAGAGAGTGCTACCCACTGCACCACGACTAACTCTGCAAACTGTCAAAATCTGTGCGATAATGGGAAGCGAGAATTTAATTCTGTGACAATATTTTTACGTGTGTTGCAACCAAAACATTTTTGAAGATTTTGTGCAATTACTAACATTTTATAAAGTGCTCCTAATGAGCTGCTGATGTTTTCTTCATGATCTGTTTTCCCAGAAGTGGTTGATGCAGCATTCTTATACCGCGGTTGTTATAAATCTCATCATTCATCAAGAAACTACTCATGAAATAACACTGGATGGCCAGCTGGTGGCGCCGTCCAAGGAGTATAAATACTCGGGCGTGGGCCCAGCTTGTCCAGGGACATTTTGTAAGACAAGGGACTAGTGAAGTACAACTAGACCTCCATGTTCTGAAACAAGTTGATTAAAGCCTTGCTTTATGCTCAAACCAAGTGCGTAGTGAGTTTTATTACATCAGGGGTCAACTCTGTTAGCACACTTTCAAAACGCTGAAAAACTGTTGGCATTTCGAGCCAAACCTCGGCTCCCCACTGACCCCTTTCACTGTACTTGGCCTTAAAAGCAGAAACTCAAAGAGATTCTGCTCAGGGTATCAACCGTTTCTCAGCACAGTAAAGAATATACTCACGGGTGGGTTTTATATAGATACAAGCTTGGGTAATGGTCACTGTGAGTGCAAGTGTACATATAAGATACAAGCTTGGGTAATGGTCACTGTGAGTGCAAGTGTACATATAAGATACAAGCTTGGGTAATGGTCACTGTGAGTGCAAGTGTACATATAAGATACAAGCTTGGGTAATGGTCACTGTGAGTGCAAGTGTACATACATGGAAGCCAGTAAATGGTGAGGTGAAACGCCAAGGGCGTACAGCGCACTCGGGGGGGGGGGTGAAATTGGGCTCTGTAACGCATGTTTTTTGGGCGCTATGAAGCCTCTTAAAGTACCAAAATGGCGTCCGTGATGTGCGCACACTTCCGATGGGAAGCGCGCCGGATGCCATATTTGTAAAGGGGTTAGTGCGTTGCACCTAACGACCACCAGCAGCATGCAGAGCAGGCAGATCGTGATGTCAATCAGCGTGTAATGCTGATTTGACGCCAGCCCTGCCATTTTGGAGCTCCATGCTCCAGCCTACGCCCTCTCTTAAGCTCGCACACGCATTCAAAGGCAGGAAGGACCGGCCCCACCGGCACTATTTAAAGGCATCATCAACTACTTGCAGGTTAGTTGCTTCCAGACATAGGCGGCTTAGTAGGGCTTCCTCTTGGCATTGAGCATGACCGGGAGGTTGAGCAGAGGCCATGCAGAGCTGCTAGAAGAGGGAGGAAGAGCAGGAGGGGGGGAGGGAAGGGCTCTCAGCAGGAGGCCCTATCCGCAGAGTGTCTTTAGGGAGCAGATCTGTTGGGGAACAGATTGCTGGAGTGCTGCGGCGCCCTCAAGCCGCTTTGCACACTGGTATCCAGAGCCATGATGGCAGCAGTCCGAACTTCCAACACAACACTCAGGCATTGGGTTGATGCTGCCCGTGCTGCAATGGAAGCTGAGACATCGGCATCATGGTTGGCTCCACAGGTGTGCTGATGGAGGTGACCACCCGGTTCCATGCTGCAAAGGGTGGGCTCCAAGTCTTGCGCAAAGCCTTGTGCCAAGTGGGTGCTGAACGCCTCCATGCTCCTTGACATTGAACCCAGGCTTCCCAGTGCAACAAGCGTTTGATTGTCTACATCAAAGTCCTCACCCGAGTCCTCTGCAGCAGAACCCACGTGCGACCCTGCCCTCCAGTGAGCTGACACCTGGGCTATCCTTTCCCCCAGCCATGGCTCCAGTGCACTTGTGCCCGGTGTCTCACCAAGTGCAGATCCCATCTCTATCCTATCCTCTGAATTACGCAAAGTGTCAGTATCTGAGCTGGTGGCTGCAACTGTGAAATCGAGTGACTGTGTCCTTTCAGCTTCACGTTCTTCTTGCTCATCCTCCACTGCCTGGCCAGGTTCCAGTTCTTGAGTATCTGAAATGAAAAAGGGACAAGGATAGGGTTGTGGTGAGGGGAGAGCAGAAAGTAAGAAATGCATGCTTATATCATCTGCAGCTTGTAAATCAGAAGAGACTGTGGGATGAGAGAGAAGTGGGATGAGAGGAGAATTCGGTATGTGGACAACCTCATCTTCAATGGCTTCAGTCCTGCCGGTGGCCATGGCCTCAGCAACAGCCCTTCCCAGAATGGCCAGTACCGTCTCCTCCATGGGGGTTAGAGCATGTACACGTGCCTCTCCCCCTCCAGTTAGTTCCTGCTGCCTCTGGTTGTGAGCCACCTTCTCCTGCAAGAGAGAGGGAAGTTTTCAGTGAGTGTGGTGCAATTTGTTTGGGTGAAGTGGCTGTCATAGATACATAGATACGTACATAGAAGATAGGAGCAGGAGTAGGCCATTCGGTCCCTTGAGCCTGCTCCGCCATTCAATGAGATCATGGCTAATCATCCAAATTCAGTACCCTGTCCCTGCTTTCTCCCCATATCCCTTGATCCCCTTAGCCTTAAGAAATATATCTAACTCCGTTTTGAATATATTTAATGAATTGGCCTCTACTGCCTTCTGTGGTAGAGAATTCCATAGGTTCACCACTCTCTGGGTGAAGAAATTCCTCCTCATCTCTGTCCTAAATGGCTTACCCCTTATCCTTAGACTGTGACCCCTGGTTCTGGACTCCCCGACCATCGGGAACATCCTTCCTGCATCTAGTCTGTCTAGTCCTGTCAGAATTTTATAAGTTTCAATGAGATCCCCTCTCATTCTTCTAAACTCCAGCGAGTATAAGCCCAATCGACCAATCTCTTCTCATACGTCATTCCTTCCATCCCAGGTACCAGCCTGGTGAATCTTCGCTGAACTCCTTCCATGGCAAGAACATCCTTCCTCAGATAAGGTGACCAAAACTGCACACAATACTCAAGGTGTGGTCTCACCAAGGCCCTGTACAACTGCAGCAAGACATCCTTGTTCCTGTACTCAAATCCTCTCGCTACGAAGGCCAATATACCATTTGCCTTCTTAACCGCCTGCTGCACCTGCATGCTTACCTTCAGTGACTGGTGCACAAGGACACCCAGGTCTCGTTGCACTTCCCCTTCTCCCAATCTATTGCCATTCAGATAATAATCTGCCTTCCTGTTTTTGACACCAAAGTGGATAACCTCGCATTTATCCACGTTATATTGCATCTGCCATGCTTCTGCCCAATCACCCAACCTGTCCAAATCATATTGGAGTTTCTCAGCATCCTCCTCACAGCACACACGCCCACCCAGCTTTGTGTCGTCTGCAAACTTGGAGATATTACATCTAGTTCCCTCGTCTAGATCATTAATATATATTGTGAATAGCTGGAGTCCTAGGACCGATCCCTGCGGTACCCCACTAGTCACTGCCTGCCACTCGGAAAAAGACCCGTTTATCCCAACTCTTTGCTTTCTGTCTGCCAACCAGTTCTCTATCCAAGTCAATACCTTGCCCCCAATCCCATGTGCCTTAACTTTACACGCTAATCTCTTATGCGGGACCTTATCGAAAGCCTTCTGAAAGTCCAAATACACCACATCCACTGGTTCTCCCTTATCTATTTTACCAGTTACATCCTCAAAAATTCCAGTAGATTAGTCAAGCATGATTTACCTTTTGTAAATCCATGTTGACTTTGTCCGATCCTGTCACTGTTTTCCAAGTGCTCTGCTATTACATCTTTTATAATGGACTCTAGCATTTTCCCCACTACCGATGTCAGGCTTACCGTAATTCCCCGTTTTCTCTCTACCACCTTTTTTGAATAGTGGGGAAACATTAGCTACCTTCCAACCCATGGTTAAATAGATGTCAGTGTGTGCAAGTTGTGAGAGGTGGGTTTGAAGTCTGCAACAGTGCTAAGTGCGTGAGGGTGAGGTAAAGCATATAAATGTTAGCCATGAGTCCTGATTGATAGAGATTGTTGGTAGGTGAGTGATGGGGGTGTGGTGAATTGAGCAGTAGCTGAGGCTAGTGGGATATGTCATTTCAAGATGCATTCACTGACCACTCATGTGAGATCATTAAACTTCTTCCTGCACTGCATCCATGTTCTTGGAACTATATACCTGACATTGATCTCCTCCGCGGGGCATCAGTTCAATGTCTCATCCGAAAGACGGCACCGCCGACAGTGCAACACTCCCTCAAGCACTGCACTGGAGTGTCAGCCTAGATTTTTGCACTCAAGTCTCTGGGGTGGGACTTGAACCACATGACCTTCTGACCCAGAGGAGACAGTGCTACCCACTGGGCCAAGGCCGAGACCTCATTAAATTCTTATTAGCTTGACTGCTCCTCTAAAGTGAAGTAATGCTGCCCACAGTGAGAAATTAATGAGAAACGGGTTGCACCCAGTGCACAAGACATCCAAACATAAGAACATAAGAAACAGGAGCAGGAGTCTGCCATTTTGGCCCCTCGAGCCTGCTCCACCATTCAGTAAGATCATGGCTGATCTTTGACCTCAACTCCATTTTCCCACCCGATCTCCATATCCCTTCATTCCTCTAGAGTCCAAAAATCTATCGATCTCTGTCTTGAATATACAATGACTGAGCCTCCACAGGCCTCCGGGGTAGAGAATTCCAAAGATTCACCACTGTTGAATCCGTGATTCTTAAAGTATGGTGTTTTCCAATAACTAGACGGAGGCTGTGAATTAACAATCAACAGGTGTTTACTGGAGGAGGGTAGTCTAAAGACTAACAGTACAGATGCCTGCTCAAGGCTTATATACAGGTGTGGTCACTGCCGGTACTACAGTATACAGGAGCTGTAAAAGTAGTTATCTCTTAAAGGTACATACACTACAGTTCCTCCCCTTTTAGATTAACAGTACCCATAACATTCAAATAACAATTAACACTTTAACATGCACATTAAACTGAAATAGTCCATTTACAGATTCAGTCTTTGGGGCGGCTTCCTGATCCTTTCTGGATAGCGCCTTTCCTGAGTGTCTTGTTCTTGGTGCGGAGGCGATTCTGGCCCCCTTTCGTCGGTTAGTTCATCAGTTTCCGCTGCTACTGTTTCTGGGGTAGATGCTACCGGTATGTCGGGTTCATCCCCAGGTACTCGAGACATGGGGTTGACTCGTTCCTGTGACGCTAGGATCTGGTCGACATGGCGTCTCACAATGTTCTCCCCGACATCCACTGTGTACATTAGTGGCCCCTGCCGTGTGCATATCATTCCGGGTTGCCATTTCTCTGTTCGGTAGTCGCGGGCCAAGACTGGTTGTCCTACATTGAAGCTCCTTGTCGGCTTCTCATTGATGTGCTGGAATTGCTTATCCTCAACATTTCTTCGCACATTTGGTCTGAGCAAATCCAGACGAGATCTCAACCTTCGGTTAAAGAACATCATGGCCGGGGTCTGGTTGGTAACTGCATGTGTCGCATTTCTGTAGGCTAACAGGAAGTTGTCCACCTTATGCTGTAGTGGAATGCCTTCATCGCACATGGCCCTTATCGCCTTTTTAAAGGTTTGTACGAACCTCTCAGCCAATCCATTTGTGGCTGGATGATACGGGGCGGATGTGTAATGCCTTACCCCATTCCTTCTCATAAATTTCCAAAACTCTTCGGACACAAACTGTGGTCCGTTATCAGAGCAAATCTGCTCTGACAAGCCGTTCCTGGCAAATATGGTCCGTAGGACTGCAATCATTTTCTCTGTAGTGGTGGAGGACATTTTGATCACCTCAGGCCATTTCGAGTGCGCATCCACTGCTATTAGGAACATTGAGACCATGAATGGACCAGCAAAATCAATATGCACCCATTGCCATGGAGAGGAGGGCCACTCCCATGGGTGTAGAGGGGCATGTGGTGGTGCATTTTGGATCTTCTGGCATCCTGAGCAGCTCTTTGTTAGGTCCTCGATTTGTTGATCGATCCCTGGCCACCACACATAAGCCCTAGCAAGGCTTTTCATTTTCACCCCTCCCAGATGGCCTTCGTGAAGCTCATTGAGCACTCTCTCCCTTAACTTGGGTGGAATTACCACTCGGGATCCACACATCACTGTCCCCTGGCATACTGACAGCTGTTCTCTTCTGGATGAGAATGCTGGCAACAGTGAGTCACCATGTGTTGGCCATCCCTTCACCGTCAAATCATATACCCGAGACAGTGTCGGATCATTTCGGGTCTCCTTCTCTATATCCGCGTTAGTTACTGGCAAGCGTTCAATTATCGACGAATAAAATATTTCGATAGGGTCCACTGCTGGTGCTTCCTCCACAGTAGGCAGTGGCAGGCGTGATAGCCCATCAGCGTTTCCATGCTGTTTCGTGCCCTTATACTCTATTTCATATTGGTTCGCCCCTAGAAAAAGGGACCATCTTTGCAGCCGTTGTGCAGTCATCACCGGAATGCCCTTCTTTGGATTAAAGATGGAGACAAGTGGTTGGTGGTCAGTCAACAAGGTGAACTTCTGCCCATGCAGATAATGGTTGAATTTTTTCACTCCCCATACTAGGCTGAGGGCCTCCCTGTCAATCTGGGCGTAGTTGCGCTCGGCTGAGGTTAGTGACCGAGACGCAAAGGCTACTGGCCTCTCCAACCCGTCTGGGAATTTGTGCGACAGCACCGCTCCAATACCATAGGGTGATGCATCACACGCCAACCAAATTGGTAGTGCTGGGTTGAAATGGGCCAACACCTCTTTTGATCTGATCAATTCATTGCACTTCTGGAAAGCTCGTTTACATTCGTCATTCCACTTCCATGATACTCCTGTTTGCAGTAGGGTGTTCAGTGGGTGTAGTACTGTAGACAAATTTGGTAAGAACTTATGGTAGTAGTTCACCAGCCCGAGGAACGACCTCAGTTGTGACACATTTTCCGGTGCTGGAGCCTTGACTACTGCCTCAATCTTTTCAGGGGACTCATGTAACCCCTCTTCATCAATAACGTGGACACAATACGAGATCTGCTTCTGAAAAAACTCGCACTTGTGGCGATTAGCTCGTAGCCCATATTCCTTCAATCTAGTGAGCACCTTCTCCAGGTTGGCGAGGTGATCACTGTCATTTTCGCCCGTGACCAGGATGTCGTCCAAATAACACTGGGTCCCTGGAATCCCATGCAGGACTTGATCCATTGCCCTTTGCTAAATAGCCGGAGCCGATGCTACCCCGAACACCAGCCGGTTGTATTGGTAGAGACCTTTATGAGTGTTGATCGTGAGGTATTGTTTCGAGGCTTCTTCTACCTCCATTTGCAGGTACGCCTGGGCCAGATCTATCTTAGTGAAGCGTTTACCTCCAGATAGCGAGGCGAAAATATCTTCAATCCGTGGAAGCGGATATTGTACCGTGTGAAGGACTGGGTTCACTGTCACCTTAAAATCCCCACAGATGCGGACATTCTTTGGTTCCCCAGGCGTATTACTCAATGACCTCTTCATTACAGGAACGATGGGTGTAGCCCACTCGCTCCAGTCCACTTTGGACAGTACTCCTGAACGTTCCAAACCTTCCAGCTCTGCTTCAACGGCTGGTCGGATCGCATAAGGCACCGGTCTGGCCTTAAAAAACTTTGGGCTTGCATTTTCCTCTATTTTAATCGTCGCTGTTATGCTTTTTAGTGTTCCGAGTCCCTCCTGGAACACTTCTTGTGCGTCAGTTAGCATTTTTGACAGTCGTCCAGGTGTGACGTCGTCATCCTTTTTGGCCTCAACCTTCAGTGCCTGTATGGAATGCCAATCTAATTGTATCTTCCGGACCCATTCACGTCCTAGTAGTGGTGGTCCTCCATCTGGCAATACATATAGGTCCATTTTTGGTATTTCCTGGTCTTTGTATATCACATTCACCCTTATTTTTCCTTTGGCGTAGACTTTTTGCCCTGTGTACGTCTTCAAGACAATCTCTGTAGCTTTCAAGGGTATATGTGAGAATAGCCGCTTGTAGTCCCTTCGGTTTATGACTGTTAGGGCTGATCCTGTGTCCAATTCCATTTTCACTTGGACTCCGTCTATCTTGAGCGTGACCCAGATAGTCTGGTGATCCTCCATTTTGATTACCTTATGTAGTTTCAGACAACCCAGCTCCTTGCTTCTGGAGTCTGTATCACTTTTCTGTTCGTCTGAACTACTGTCCATCACCTTATGTACCTTTTTGTACTTCTCCTGTGGAGATTTCTTGCTGCTGGTTTTCTTCCCTGACCTGTAGACTCTTGCTATGTGTCCAGTTTTTCCACACTGTCTGCACACTTGGTCCTTGAACCAACAATTCTTCTGGTCGTGTGTTGTTCTGCCGCAGCGATAACACTTCCTTGCTCCATATGACATTTCATTGGTGCCATATTCTTGCGGTCTCCGTTGTATCTCTGCAGCGCCCCGTGCGGCTGCTTCGTGTGATACTGCCATGCTGAAAGCCTTGTCCAGCGTAAGATCCTTTTCTGATAGAAGCCGTTTCTGGGTTCCTTCACTTTGAAGCCCACACACAAACTTGTCCCTTAACGTATCTGCTAGTCCCAGTCCAAACTGGCAGTGTTTCGATAGCTTGCGCAGTTCCGTTAAATACTCAGCATTACTTTCGTCTTTATGCTGGTTCCTTTTGTGGAACTTAAATCTTTCTGCTTTCAGCAGTGGTGTGGGGTTTAAGTGGTCCTGTAGGATTTCCACTATGCTTTCGAAATCCTTATCCACTGGCTTCTCTGGGGTTATTAGGTTTCGCAGTAAACCATAAGTTTTTGCACCCATGGAATTCAACAAAACCAGTGCTTTCCTAGCATCTGGCACTTCATTCGCCTTGCAGTACACCTCAATGCGTTCCACATGTGTCGCCCAATCTTCGACTTCATTGTCGAACGCAGTGACACTGCCACTCTTCGGCATCCCTGGGTGTGGTTAAACTGTCTAAAATGGCATCTCCCGTGCTCTCCCTTCTTCTCTGCTGGCTCAAAATGGTGTCTCCCGCGCTTTCCTTTCTTCCCGCGCTCGCCCTTCTTCTCCGCTGCGGCTTCTAAAATGGCACCTCCCGCGCTCTCCCTTCTTCTCCGCGGCTCAAATGGTGTCTCCCGTGCTTCCTTTCTTTCCCCGCGGACGCTGCTCAGCCCTTGAGCCCTGGCTGCGCTCTGCGCGTTCTCCTGTGCGTCTCTCTCGTTGCCGCCGCTCGGTCCTGAACCCCGGCTGTGCTTTACCCTCTCTGTCTTTTTGTTTTCCGTCGACGCCGCTCGGTCTTCAACCCCCGGCTGCGCCCTGTACGCTTTACCCTCTCTCTTACCCCGTCGACGCTGCACAGCCTTTTCTGTGCCGTTGGTCGGCTCCAGCCGCCGCTGTCCGGGAAGGGTCTGCGCTGTACCTGTTGCCAGTCTGTTGCTGGATCGTCGTGGCTGGAGAACCAAGCCCAGCTCTCAACAGCCTCCCCTGCGATGTTCACTCTCTGCCGGATGACTGGGCGGTTGCTCGTGGTCGACGCCAGTGCTTCTGGCCTCGACTTTCTTCCACCGTCCTCCCGGAGCGAATCCTTGAAGGGAAATGCAGAGTTGCAGGTAGATTCGAATCGACCTCGTCGCCACTGTTGAATCCGTGATTCTTAAAGTATGGTGTTTTCCAATAACTAGACGGAGGCTGTGAATTAACAATCAACAGGTGTTTACTGGAGGAGGGTAGTCTAAAAACTAACAGTACAGATGCCTGCTCAAGGCTTATATACAGGTGTGGTCACTGCCGGTACTACAGTATACAGGAGCTGCAAAAGTAGTTCTCTCTTAAAGGTACATACACTACAACCACCCTCTGAGTGAAGAAATTCCTCCTAATCTCAGTCCAAAATGGCCGACCCCTTATCCGGATACTGGTTCGAGACTCTCCAGCCAGGGGGAAACAGCCTCTCAGCATCTACCCTGTCAAGCACCCTCAGGATCTTATGTTTCAAATAAAAATTTCAAAAGCTGCTAAAATGTCAGCTGATTGCCACTCCTTACAGCCCATTTCCCAGCAATTTCGTTCTCCAAGAGCCAACTGATTGTGTTTTATATAAACCTGGCGAGTCAAGCTGTGGCGCTCTGCACTGTCCTCAGCTCGTTTCATCTGGGAGCAATAGGTCAAGGGAAAAGAAGGAAACACAAACAGTTTAATTGCAAGACAGTTGGTGGTTCCAAGGGCTGGAGCGAAGTGGAGATGGAGCCATGTTTTGATTAATTAATATAAGAAGCACTCATCGCTCGGGTTCAATCAGATCCACTAACATACCCTGTAATCAAACTGCTTACTGAAGTCGAGAGGGTCCTTTCGCTTTGAAGATGTCAAGGGCTGCACAAAGCACTCAGCGTTCCATTTGTAAGGTGAACAATGTTGTTTTCAGTGCAGAGGCGAACGGAAAATCTTAGCACTCGTTTACATCGGACTGCAATATAAGGGCCGACTCGCTGATCTGAGGGGACTGTGGCTGCAACTTGGAGGGGACCCCTGCCCCTGCTGGAACTATCTGTTTTTAAATATTGTCGACACGCTCCCTGAGTATTCTGCTTGATGTGTAAGAAGCAGTACAGAACTCGCACTTATACAGCACCTTTCACCACCTCGGGACATCCCAAAGCGCTTTACAACCAATTAGCCAAGTGTAGTCACTGCTCTAATGTAGGAAACGCAGCAGCCAATTTGCACACAGCAAGCTCCCACAAACAGCAATGAGATAAATGACCAGATCATCTGTTTGTTATTGTTGTTGTTGTTTTAGTGAAGTTGGTTGAGGGACAAATATTTGCCAGGACACCGGGGAGAACGCCCCTGCTCTTCTTCTAAATAGTGGCCGTGGGATCTTTTACGTCCACCTGAGAGGGCAGACAGGGCCTTGGTTTAACATTTCATCCTCCGACAGTGTAGCACTCCCTCAGTACTGCCCCTCCGACAGTGCGGCGTTCCCTCAGTACTGCCCCTCCGACAGTGCGGCGTTCCCTCAGCACTGCCCCTCCGACAGTGCGGCGCTCCCTCAGTACTGCCCCTCTGACAGTGCAGCGCTCCCTCAGTACTGCCCCTCTGACAGTGCGGCACTCTCTCAGTACTGCCCCTCCGACAGTGCCGCGCTCCCTCAGTACTGCCCCTCCGACAGTGCCGCGCTCCCTCAGTACTGCCCCTCCGACAGGGCGGCGCTCCCTCTGTACTGTCCCTCTGACAGTGCAGCACTCCCTCAGTACTGCCCCTCCGACAGTGCCGCGCTCCCTCAGTACTGTCCCTCCGACAGTGCGGCGCTCCCTCAGTACTGCACCTCCGACAGTGCGGCGCCCCCTCAGTACTGCCCCTCTGACAGTGCCGCGCTCCCTCAGTACTGCCCCTCTGACAGGGCGGCGCTCCCTCAGTACTGCCCCTCCGACAGTGCGGCGCCCCCTCAGTACTGCCCCTCTGACAGTGTAGCGCTCCCTCAGTACTGCACTGGAGTGTCAGCATGGATTTTGTGCTCAAGTCTCATGGAATTGGACTTGAACCCATGAGCTTATTTTAGTAGTATTTTAGCGTATATATTGATCTTAAATTACAGGAGCTCCTGTCTCTCGGTGGATTCCAGTCTAACATTGAATCAAAGGTTCCATACTTACTGTCGATCATTCATTCTACCAAAAATACTGTTTCCCTGCTAAATGAAGCAGTTGGAATGCCGGCAAGTGTTATTATTTTGAGAAGATGGTGCATGCAACAGATATATCGCTCTTACTGAGAAAATACTGCGACTGTAATATTCACTGCTTTGTTTTTTTGTATGCTGAATTCTAATTAGATGTTAATAGCAGATAATTGCTGCAATATAATACAGCCTGGGATTTACATTTGCAGAATTTACAGTCAGCTGTTATTTTTTTGTCTGCGACAAAATTTAGCAGTTTCATTTAAGTCTAGTATATTTTGCTGTGATTCGCTGTATTCTTGATGCAGTGTGCAAATATTCTACAGGCCTATTCCTTCAACAACAACAACTTGTATTTATACAGCGCCTTTAATGTAGTAAAACGTCCCAAGGTGCTTCACAGGAGCGATTATCAAATAATATTTGACACCGAGCCACATAAGGAGATATTAGGACAGGTGACCAAAAGCTTGGTCAAAGAGATCGGTTTTCAGGAGCATCTTAAAGGAGGGGAGAAAGGCGGAGAGGTTTAGGGAGGGAATTCCAGAGCTCGGGGCCCAGGCAGCTGAAGGCACAGCCGCCAATGGTGGAGTGATGGAAATCGGTGATGCGCGAGAGGCCAGAATTGGAGGAGCGCAGAGATCTCGGAGGGTTCTAGGAGGTTAGAGAGATAGAGAGGGGCATTACTACAGGTTTGTGCTATAATGGGGAGGGGCTTTGCGAAGGGACCCTGAATTCCAGTTTAGCAATGGGATGGACTGCGCTCAATCTGCGCAGGCGTTGGTCCTGCTGCTAAACTCATGGGGCCCGTATTTTAGGCATCCCAAGCAGATGTCTGAACCAGACATTGGGACCCTTGTAGACATTATTTGGGTGGCCCAACGCCTGTTGAAGGACCAGGATTCACGATTAATTCCCGAGGAGTTCCTGTCCCACTCAGGATATTTCAGCAGTCCTCTGCGGCTGTCAAGCCAAAGGTAAATTTGAGAATAAGTTTTTAAAAAGAAAACTGCTTCCTGTGGAGCCAGTAGGGGCAGGATTCCCCCCACCCCGCAACATCGTCCTGTCTCCACAGGAGTGGCGATTAAACCCCCTCCTCACCCCCATTCATAGCCCGCTCCAACAACCCCCTCCCCTCCCCTCCCGGGACTTACCTGAGGCTGCTATTGCCTGTCCCTGCAGAGTGCGCTGACTGTTGAGGCGTGACCGGCCCTGCCAGCTCGATTTCCATCGATACCTTGGGCTTATTATTTCGGATGCGCGGCCTGCCTCTGCAGCACCATCTCTAGGCCCGAGAAACCATCTTAAACGGGTCAAATCGGGAAATGAGAAAAACACCACAAGTGAATAGCAGGGGAAGAAAAGAGCCATTGGACAACAGGTTTGGGCTGGATGCTGCAGGTGTCCTTCCCAGAAACTATGAACTGTGACATAAGAACGTAAGAAATAGGAGCAGGAGTCGGCCATTCGGCCCCTCGAGCCTGCTCCGC
Organism: Somniosus microcephalus; assembly: GCF_052327205.1. NCBI lineage: Eukaryota > Metazoa > Chordata > Chondrichthyes > Squaliformes > Somniosidae > Somniosus > Somniosus microcephalus. The sequence goes on from NC_141005.1 coordinate 6,578,661, forward strand.
CATTCAATAAGATCATGGCTGATCATCGAACCTCAACTCCACTTTCCCACCCGATCTCCATATCCCTTGATTCCTTTAATATTCAAAAATCTGTCGATCTCTGTCTTGAATATACTCAATGACTGAGCCTCCACAGCCCTCTGCGTTAGAGAATTCCAAAGATTCACCACCCTCTGAGTGAAGAAATTCCTCCTCATCTCAGTCCTAAATGGCCGACTCCTTATTCTGAGACTGTGACCCTTGGTTCCAGACTCCCCAGCCAGGGGGGAAACAGCCTCTCAGCGAGTGACCCCGCCACTTCTTTGAGTTCAGGGGGACTGTTATTTAGTGACCCTGACCCAATAATCACTCCCGCCTGTCGCAGGATCACCCACTCTGGTTGGACGTATACCTGGAGGTTTCATCACATGACCTCCCAGCTCCAAACCACCGTCATTGGCCGCCCAACACGTTCTATCTTGTGGTGCCCCGCCTTCCCACGGCCAATCGGAAAGCGAACAGACTCTTCATTAATTCCCCAGTTGGATGACTCTTGACTGTCAATCAAACGAGGCTTTTTTCCCTCATCTCCAATATTTTTATAACTGAAAAACAAAATTGTTCAAAGAAGATGAAAAAAACACACCATTTTTCTATTGCCCCGGTGATGTTTCTCCGGGGTTTTTGCTGGCGGCAGTTTCCTGGAGATTAATTTTGAATTCCGGGAGACTCCAGGCCAATCCTGGAGGGGTGGTGTAGTGTCTGTGTGTTGATAAAGACACTGAAGACAGGAGTTGGTTCATAGGTATTACTAAGCAAAGTCTGGGGGGGGGGGGTTCTAACGGATATACACAATACACAGGCTTATATAGCCCGAGTGGCAATCACCGGCACCACAGCACACCTGGGGCTCTTAAAGGCACATACACTACAATTCCTCCCCTTTTAGCTAACCAGTACATCATATTTTAAGTAATTATTAATTACATGTTATAAGCAAAATAATATACATTGCTGTAGTTAATTAATTATAAGTCAGTCTCTCAGGAGGCTTCCTGACTCGGTCCGGATAACGCCTCGGGGGTGTAGTAGTTTCTGGTGGTGTAGTAGGTTCTTCTGGCAAGGCTGATTCGGCTTGAATGCCAGTGTCGGGTTCATCGGGTTCCAGTATCACCGGATCGGAGGTGGATATGGGTATCTCTACTTCATCGTTAGATGTATAGAGTTGTGGTGTAGGTTGTCCCTTTTCGGATGACTTTATGATTTGGTCAGCATGGCGCCTTATTATGCTTTCTCCGATGTCCACGGTATACATCAGTGGTCCTAGTCGTGTGCAGATAGTTCCAGGCTGCCATTTCTCGGTACGGTAGTCCCGGGCCAAAACTTGTTGACCTATCTGGAAGGTTCTAGTTGGCCTTTCATTCATGCCTTGAAACTGCCGGTTCTCCACGTCCCTTCTGATGTTGGGCTTGACCAAATCCAGCCGGCATCTTAGGTTTCTATTGAAGAACATCATGGCGGGAGTTTGGTTGGTGACCAGATGTGTTGCATTCCTGTATGCGAATAAAAAGTTATCCACCTTGTGCTGAAGTTTTATTTCTTCATTACCCATGGCCTTTATGGCCTTCTTGAAGGTCTGGACAAACCTTTCAGCCAATCCATTGGTGGCGGGATGGTATGGGGCGGACGTGTAGTGCTTAACCCCATTGTTTTTTAAGAACTTTCTGAATTCTTCGGACACAAATTGTGGTCCATTATCAGAACAGATCTGTTCAGGCAGCCCATTCCTGGCAAATATGGTCCTTAATACTGTGATGGTTTTTTCCGTGGTGGTGGAGGACATCTTTATTACCTCCGGCCACTTGGAGTGTGCATCAACCGCGATTAAGAACATTGAGTCCATAAATGGACCAGCAAAGTCGATGTGTACCCTTTGCCAGGGAGATGAGGGCCACTCCCATGGATGTAGAGGGGCCTGTGGTGGAGCGTTTTGGACCTTCTGGCATCCTAGGCAGCTCTTGGTCATTTCTTCGATGTCTCCATCGATACCTGGCCACCATACAAACACCCTGGCTAGGTTCTTCATTTTCACTCCACCCAGATGCCCCTCGTGAAGCTCCTTTAGCACTTTATCCTGGAGTTTGGGTGGAATCACCACTCTGGATCCACACATCAAGGTTCCTCGGCACACTGACAGCTGTTCTCTTCTTTGCGAGAATGCTGGCAACAGTGGTTCGCCATGTGCTGGCCATCCCTTCACTGTTAAATCGTAGACCCGTGAAAGAGTCGGGTCATTTCTCGTTTCCCTTTCAATGGCAGAATTTGTTACTGGTAGACATTCCACTATGGTAGAGTGGAACATCTCCATTGGGTCTACTGTAGGTGCCTCTTCTACCGTTGGCAACGGTAGGTGCGATAAACCGTCAGCATTCCCATGCTGTTTTGACCCTTTGTATTCTATGTTGTATTGGTGTGCCCCTAGAAAAAGGGACCACCTCTGTAGCCTTTGTGCTGTCATAATGGGAACACCCTTTTTAGGGTTGAATATGGAGATGAGGGGTTGATGGTCAGTCAACAAGGTAAATTTTTGTCCGTGTAGGTAATGGTTGAATTTCTTTACTCCCCATACCAGCCTGAGTGCTTCCCTGTCGATTTGGGCATAGTTACGTTCAGCTGAGTTCAATGAGCGTGATGCAAAAGCTATCGGCCGTTCCGAGCCATCAGGGAATTTATGCGATAATACTGCTCCTATGCCGTAAGGGGATGCATCGCACGCCAGTCGGATTGGCAGTGATGGGTTGTAATGAGCCAAAACTTCTTTGGATGTGATTAAGTCTTTGCATTTATGGAAGGCACTTTTGCAGTCTTCGTTCCATTTCCAAATTACTCCTGTTTGTAGCAGTTCATTAAGAGGGTGTAGAAGAGTTGATAAGTTCGGTAAAAATTTATGATAGTAATTTATTAATCCCAGGAACGACCTTAATTGTGAAACATTTTCAGGTGCTGGGGCTTTTATGACCGCCTCAATTTTTTCAGGTGACTTATGCAACCCTTCCTTATTTATTATGTGGCCACAATATGATATTTGATTTTGGAAAAATTCGCACTTGGGGCGATTTGCTCATAGGCCTCGTTCTCTCAGCCTAGTGAGCACCTGCTCTAAATTGGCAAGGTGCTCGTTGTCGTTTTCTCCTGTTACAAGGATGTCGTCTAGGTAGCATTGAGTCCCCGGAATCCCTTGGAGGACTTGCTCCATAGCTCTTTGCCAGATAGCTGGAGCGGATGCTACTCCGAAAACCAGTCGATTGTACTGGTACAGACCCTTGTGTGTATTTATCGTGAGATATTTTTTAGAGGCCTCTTCAACTTCCATCTGTAGATATGCCTGTGCTAAGTCAATTTTGGTGAAACATTTCCCTCCGGATAGTGAGGCAAAAATATCTTCTATCCTCGGAAGAGGATACTGTACCGTGTGAAGGACCGGGTTTACAGTCACCTTGAAGTCTCCACAGATGCGAATTTTTCTCTGTTCTTCAGATTTATCATTCTTCAATGCTTTCTTCATGACTGGGACGATGGGTGTTGCCCACTCGCTCCAATCTATTTTAGATAATACGCCATTCCTTTTCCAAATTCTCCAGCTCTGCCTCGACTGCTGGACGAATTGCGTATGGCACCGGTCTTGCCTTAAAAAACTTGGGAATTGCTGCATCTTCCACTTTTATTGAGGCGGTGATGCCTTTCAAGGTTCCTAGTTTCTCTTGAAATACTTCCTTGGCGTTGGCCAAGATGTCTTTTAATCGTTCAGGTATGACGTCATCATCATTTTTTTCCTTACTGGTCACCGTCAGTGCCTGAATGGAGTGCCAGTCTAAACGTATTTTTCTGATCCATTCACGTCCCAACAGCGGTGGACCACCATCTTGTAGAACGTATAAATACAGCTTCTGTATTTCCTTGCTGTTGTATACAACAGGCACCCTTATTTTTCCTTTTGGGGTATACTTTCTGCCCCGTATATGTTTTCAAGATAATGGATGTGTCTTTTAAAGGTATATGCGGAAATAGCCGCTCGTAATCCCGTCGATTTATGACGGTCAGAGCTGATCCTGTATCTAGCTCCATTTTAACTGGGGACCCTGCTATTGTGAGGGTAACCCAAATGGTCTGGTAATCTTCTTTGGCAATTACATTATGTAATTTGAGAGAGCTTAGTCTCTTGTTCCCGGAGTCGCTATCGCTCTTCTGGTCTTCGGAGCTACTGTCCGTCATCATTTGTACCTTTCTGTGCTTTTCCTTATTGATTCTTTTCCCGTTAGTGGATTTTTTGTTTTCAGATCGGCACACACGTGGAATGTGTCCCATCTTTCCGCATCGCCTGCATGCTTTTTCCTTGAACCAGCAGTCCCTCTGGTCATGGGTGGATCTGCCGCAGCGATAACATCTCTCAAAACCCCGTGTCATTTCATGGGTGCCGAAGTCCTGTGGCCTTTGCTGTATCTCTGCAGCTCCTATTGCACTGAAAGCCTTGTCCAGTGTTAAATTTTTCTCAGAAGATACCTTTTTTTGTGTTTCTACTCTTAGGGGATCGCAGATGAATTTGTCTCGCAGAGAATCTGCCAGTCCTGCCTCGAATTGGCAGTGTAGGGTATCAACAATTTCTTCAAAATTCTTGTCCATCGGTTCGGCTGGAGTGATTAAGTTTCGTAACAGCTTGTATGTCTTTGCGCCCATTAGATCCAGAAGCACTGAAGCTTTTTTTTCATCTTCTATTCCATTTGCGGTGCAATATACCTCCACTCTTTCCACATATGTGGTCCAATCCTCTATCTCGTTATCAAAAACATCAATATTGCCAAAATTAGACATCTTAGAAAAGATATGGCGCTTCCCGCGCTTTTCTTTCTTTTCTGTAGAAAAGATATGGCGCTTCCCGCGCTTTCCTGCCGCTGCTGCCGATGACAACGCTGTTTACTGCGGTTTCCGTTTGTTTTATTTATTTTTTTTAAAATTTACTGTTGGAGACTCGTTCCCGCCGGAGTTTCTCTCCAGGTCTGAACGCTGATCTGCTTGCCGCGCCGGCCGTCTCCCGAGTGCTCCCTCCCAGTCCGTTATTGCTTGCCTCCGATTTCGCTGCCTGTCTCAGCTGTAGAGCCAGCCGCTGGAGCCCCAGCCTGACGCCCAGGAAGGATTAGCGCAGTACCTGCCACCAGCTTGGCCAGCTGGTGAAACCACAGCTTTTCTCACTTCCTTGAGTCTTCAGGACGCCCGAGGAATCGATGTCCTTGAGGTGCTGCCGAATTGCAGGTAAGTCCGTTTCCACTTCATCGCCACTCTAGTGTCCGTGTGTTGATAAAGACACTGAAGACAGGAGTTGGTTCATAGGTATTTACTAAGCAAAGTCTGGGGAGGGGGTTCTAACGGATATACACAATACACAGGCTTATATAGCCCGAGTGGCAATCACCGGCACCACAGCACACCTGGGGCTCTTAAAGGCACATACACTACAGGTGGCAACCCCCACCCTGCAACCCCCCCCCCCGTTTCAGAGCCCCCCCTCCTATCCCCCCCTTGCCCACCTGATCAGAAAAGCAGGTTAAAATTCCAGACTGTGGGAAGGGAGCAGGACATCATCAGGCAGCCTCCCGGCTGATTTTAACTGCTTGCATAATCGTAACCTTATTAAAGACTAAAAGGGAAAAATGTAATTTAATTAGCACAGCAGCAGCTGTACCGAGCTCTGGTCAGACCCCACCTGGAGGGACTGCGTTCAGTTCCGGGCCCCGCACCTCAGGAAGGATAGACTGGCCTCGGAGGGGGAGCAGCGCAGATTCACCAGAATGATACCGGGGCTAAAAGGGTTAAATTATGAGGACAGGTTGCACAGACTGGGCTTGTATTCCCTCGAGTATAAAAGATTAAGAGGTGATCTAATCGAGGTGTTTAAGATGATTAAAGGAGCTGATAGGGTGGATAGAGAGAAACTAGTTCCTCTGGTGGGGGGAGTCCAGAACAAGGGGGCATAACCTTAAAATTAGAGCCAGGCCGTTCAGGAGTGAAATGAGGAGGCACTTCTTCACACAAAGGGTAGTGAAAATTTGGAACTCTCTCCCCTAAAAGGCTGTGGATGCTGGGAGACAAGTGAAAATTTCAAAACTGAGATCGATAGATTTTTATTGGGTAAAGGTATCAAGGGTTATGGAACCAAGGCGAGTAGATGGCGCTGAGGTGCAGATCAGCCATGACCTCGTTGAATGGCGGAGCAGGCCCGAGGGACTCGCTGGAGTTTAGAAGAATGAGAGGGGATCCCATTGAAACTTATAAAATTCTAACAGGACTAGACAGACTAAATGTGGGAAGGATATTCCCGATGGCCGGGGAGTCCAGAACCAGGGGTCACAGTCCAAGGATAAGGGGTAAGCCATTTAGGACAGAGATGAGGGGGAATTTCTTCACCCAGAGAGTGGTGAACCTGTGGAATTCTCTATCACAGAAGGCAGTTGAGGCCAATTCATTAAATATATTCAAGAAGGAGTTGGATATATTTCTTAAGGCTAAAGGGATCAAGGGATATGGAGAGAAAGCAGGGACAGGGTACTGAATTTGGATGATCAGCCATGACCTTGTTGAATGGCGGAGCAGGCCCGAGGGACTGAGTGGCCTCCTCCTGCTCCGATGATCCGAGTGTCTAGTTGCTGAAGATGGAATGATTCCGAGCCTGTAGGAACACTGCGTTCAACAGAAGTGGTCGGAAAATATAACCGACAGTTTTATTAATGACAGTCAAGGGACACGAGTTCTGCTTCGAATAATTTATAGTGCAAAAGCATTGGGAACAATACTTAATGCCACTTCATAAATAATTTATCACATCCAAACAATATCACTACAATACTCACAGTGCTTTACAATCTTTAGTTGGGAGCCTACATTGAATATCAGAATCTGTAACAGTCTTGATTCACTAACTTTACTTCCTATTTTTAGCTAATTCTAAAGCCAAATATTACCCAGACAGAAGGGGGAAAGAATGTATATTCAGAGATAAATGCGTCACCACAATAGAATGTCCAACAACACGATGGTCTGCTGGGATTTCAGTGTAACTAAACTGCCAGGATTTTTGGGTTAGAGAGAAAGACTTGCATTTCTATAGCGCCTTTCATCATCTCGCGACGTCCCAAAGCACTTTACAGCCAATGAAGTACTTTTTGAAGTGTGGTCCCTGTTGTAATGTGGGAAACACGGCAGCCAATTTGCGCACAGCAAGCTCCCACAAACAGCAACGTGATAAATGACCAGATCATCTGTTTTTAGTGATGTTGGTTGAGGGATAAATATTGTCCCAGGACACCGGGGAGAACTCCCCCCCCCGCTCTTCTTCCAATGGTGACCGTGGGATCTTTTACATCCACCTGAGGGAGCAGACGGGGTTTATACCGAAATAACGTCTCATCCCGAAAGATACTGTTACAGACATTTAAACGCTAATCCCACTGAACAGATTTGAAAGAATTCTGCTGCCAGACTTTTTTTTAGTTTCTGGAACCTTCCTTTCGTTGACAGCGTCATTACCGTGAGTGACACATGATTCTGGAAATAAAAGCTTGTGAAAACTACCAATTAACCATGTCACTGAGAAGCCTTTTATTATGAACCACTTGGGAAGATCAGCTATATTAACCTAATTTGAGTAATGTGAAAAAAAGTCTATTTAAATTACTCATTTAATCAAGTGTGACCGTCGGAGAGATTGCATTTACCATGTGCCTGGATTTTGGTCTCAACCCTCCTTCAACAGACTCTTTAAAGGTTAAAATGCAACTCACTTCCAGTTCTCGAATTCAGACTCTTTATTTAGACTCTTCAAACCCTGTATCTACTGGAACTGCAATGTGAACATCTGACAGCAAGCTGCTCAATGACTCCAGCAAAGGCTTTTCATATTGTTTCTTGGATAAAGTAAAACATTGTTATTATCTCGTCCCTCAGGCTGATTTCTACTTTTTAAACCGATGAATTCTCTAGCTTGTACTCAATAGGTTCTGTCTCTCTCTCCTGACTCTGTCTCTCTCTCTCTCTCTCAGTTTCTCTCTCTCTCCTGACCCTCTCTCTCAGTTTCTCTCTCTCTCCTGACCCTCTCTCTCTGTCTCTCAATCTCACTTTTGCCTCTGTGTGTGTGTCTCACATGCTCACGCTCATGATCTCTCTGCCTCTCTCACTCTCTGCCTCTCTCACTGCCAATGATGGGTCAAAGGTACTTCAGAACATACAGCACCACATTTACACAAATTGAAAGCTTTTAATGGTTGAACTCTCGCATCATTGCACGTGGGGAGTCGAGACATTTAGGGGTAGATTTTTCGGTGTGGGGTACACCAGTGGGCATTGGGTGAAGTGACTGTGATGGCCGCCCAATGAGAGGCCTGAACCATACTTCAGTTACGTGGAGAGACTGGAGAAGCTGGGGTTGTTCTCCTTAGCGCAGAGAAGGTTAAGGGGAGATTTGATAGGGGTGTTCAAAAATTATGAAGGGTTTTGATCGAGTAAATAAGAAGAAATTGTTTCCACTGGCAGGAGGGTCGGTAACCAGAGGACACAGATTTGATAATTGGCAAAAGAACCAGAGGGGAGATGAGGAGAATTTTTTCATGCAGCGAGTTGTTGTGATCTGGAACGCGCTGCCTGAAAGGGCGGTGGAAGCAGATTCAATAGTAACTTTCAAAAGGGAATTGGATAAATACTTGAAAAGGAAAATATTGCAGGGCTGTGGGGAAAGGGCAGGGGGGAGTGGGACTAATTGGAGAGCTCTACCAATTGTATTACCTTCCATACCACTCCTTTCGTAATACTTTTCTGTGTGAGTGCATTTCTTGTTTACATCTACAATAGCTCCAGTTTTAAATATTTCAGCCCTTCGCCTCCATATTAAGACAGGCCGAACTCCAAACCATCGTCAACACCTTCGCTGAAGCGTACGAGAGCATGGGCCTTACATTAAACAGCCGTAAGACAAAGGTCCTCTACCAACCTGCCCCCACCACACAGTACTGCACCCCCGATTATCAAAATCCACGATGAGGCCTTGGACAACGTGGACCACTTTCCATACCTCGGGAGTCTACTGTCAACAAGGGCAGATGTCAATGACGAATTCCAACACCGCCTTCAGTGTGCCAGTGCAGCCTTCGGTCGCCTGAGGAAAAGAGTGTTTGAAGACCAGGACCTCAAAACCGGCACTAAGCTCATGGTTTACAGAGCAGTAGTGATACTCGCCCTCCTGTATGCTTCAGAGACATGGGCAATGTACAGCAGGCACCTCAAAGCACTGGAGAGGTACCACCAACGCTGCCTCCGCAAGATCCTGCAAATCCATTGGCAGGATAGGCGCACCAACGTCAGTGTTCTCGCTCAGGCCAACATCCCCAGCATCGAAGCTTTGACCACGCTCAATCAGCTCCGATGGACAGGCCACATCGTCCGCATGCCCGATACGAGACTCCCAAAACAAGCGCTCTACTCAGAGCTCCGGCACGGCAAGAGAGCCCCAGGTGGGCAGAAGAAACGCTTCAAGGGCACCCTCAAAGCCTCCTTGAAAAAGTGCAACATCCCCACCGACACCTGGGAATCCCTGGCCCAAGACCACACAAAGTGGAGGAGAAGCATCCGGGAAGGCGCCGAACACCTCGAGTCTCTTCGCCGGGAGCAAGCGGAAGCCAAGCGCAGGCAGCGCAAGGAGCGCACGTCAACCCAAGCACCCCACCCACCTGCCCCTTCAACCACTGTCTGCCCCACCTGTGACAGAGACTGTAGGTCCCACATTGGACTCATCAGTCACCTGAGAACTCATTTTTAATGTGGAAGCAAGTCATCCTCGGTTCCGAGGGACTGCCTAAGAGAGAGAGAGAGAGAAGAGAGAAGAGAGGATGATATTCTCACCTTACCTTGCTGCTCTTTTTCAATTTAAGATACTTCTTTCGCTAAAAAAAGATACTTCTTTCACGCCTCCCAACTTCTTTTGTCATCATTATGACCTCCTCCAGCCCGACAACCCTCTGAGTTCTTCAATCCTGGCCTCTCGCACATCCCCGATTTTAATCGCTCCACCATTGGCGGCCGTGCCTTCAGCTGCCTGGGCCCTAAGCTCTGGAATTCCCTCCCTAAACCTCTCCGCCTCGCTCTCTCCTCCTTTAAGAAGCTCCTTAAAACCAACCTCTTTGACCAAGCCTGTCCTAATACCTCCTTATGTGGCTCGGTGTCAAATTTTGTTTGATAATCGCTCCTGTGAAGCGCCTTGGGACGTTTTACTACGTTAAAGGCGCTATATAAATACAAGTTATAGTTGTTGTCATCCACAAGTTGTCATTGTGCCCTACTCTTTGTGTCTGCACAAGTTCACATGCTGCCACTCGGCCCATCGTTCCCAAGAGTTCACTGCATTTCCTGGAATCTTGTCTTTCATGCTCAGGTCAGTGAGCCAGTTTCCTCAATTCTCACTGTTATTCTGCCAGCTGGACCAGCAAACTATTGGTCGCTTGCTCTTGTTGCTCATTTAGCTATTTGAGAAGGGAGGAAGGAGATCTATTACAGGTGTGTTCTGATTGGCTGGCCTATTTTCCGTTCCTGTAATGGATTCGCGTTGCTTGAAATCACCAGCACACACAGCCCCATCATGGACTAAGGACAATTAACACACTACTCTCAAATATCGGAAAATACATTCTTTAGTTAATCACGGGATGTGATGTTAGCAAGAGTAACACAGGAACACTGAACAAATCTCCAGCGCTTCCCCACTCACACACAGTTAGTGTTTACAACTTACCAGTAATGGTTTTAGAGTCCCATCACCAATCGCTTGAGTTCATTGTAATTTCTTGTATGAAGTTAATGAAACAGCACCTGGGGGTCATGCAACACATTAGATGTACATTCGCGAGCTGGAAAATCAAATCAAAGGATGAGTTGCTGAGCAAAATGTTGTAACATATAACATTTTAATCTTTTATTCAATGAGAAATGACAAAATAATGAAGTGTCAGCGTGGCTCAGTGGTCGCACTCTTTCCCCTCGGATCGAAGGTCGTGGGTTCAATCCCCTCTCCAGGACCTGACCCTGTAATGTAACCTGCACTGTTGGAGGTGCGCTCTTTCAGAGGAGATGTTAAACCAAAGCCCTCTCTGCTTGTTCAGGTGAATGTAAAAGATCCCAAGGACCGATTCAAAAAAGAGCAGGGGCGTTCTCCTGGTGTCCTGGTCGACATTAATCACTCAAATAACAAGAGAAAATGCTGGAAACACTCAGCGGGTCAGGCAGCATCGTGGAGAGAGAAACAGAGTCAACGTTTCAGGTCGATGACCCTTCGTCAGAACTGGAAAACGTTCGAGAAGTAACAGATTAATCTCTCAACCAACACCACCAGAATTGGTCATTCATCTCATTTGCTGTTTGTGGGAGCTTGCTGTGCACACATTGGCTGCCGTGTTTGCCTACAGAACAAGAGTGACTACACGTCGAAAGTACTTCAAGGGCTGTGAGGGACTTTGGGATGCCTTGAATAGATGAGAGGTCTTCAATAAGTGCAACTTCTTCCTTTCTCACTAAATATTCAGTTCACACAAATTGTGTTTGCTTGGAAGATTGAGTCGAGTTTTAGATAATTGTGACTTGAATTAAACCCACTTAATTTTCTCCCTTAGGTAGATTGTGCAGGCAGCATTCATCAGACTAGTGTGCCCACCAGCTCGTGTTGCACGCAACATGGACTGATCATGGTCAAGTACTTCAATGATTAGATTTTACAGAAAAGATAATAATCAAGGCACTTTATTCCTCGGCAATCATTCTTTAACCAAATAACCTATCACGTTGTAATGGAATCAAACACAGCAGCAATTTTGTGCACACCAGGATCCCACAAACAGCGACGTTTAAGATGATTAAAGGAGTCGATCGGGTCGATAGAGAGAAACTATTTCCTCTGGTGGGGGGAGTCCAGAACAAGGGGGCAGAACCTTAAAATTAGAGCCAGGCTGTTCAGGGGTGATGTCAGGAAGCACTTCTTCACACAAAGGGTGGTGGAAATCTGGAACTCTCTCCCCCAAAAAGCTGTTGAGGCTGAGGGAGGGGGGTCAATTGAAAATTTCAAAACTGAGATTGATATATTTTTATTAGGCAAAGGTATTAAGAGTTACAGAACCAAGGCAGGTAGATGGAGTTGAGGTACAGATCAGCCGTGATCTAATTGAATGGCGGAATAGGCTCAAGGAGCTGGATGGTCTCTTCCTTTTCCGATGATCCTGTCAGTGAATTGGTTTTGGTGGTGTGGGTTGAGTGACGAGCGTTAGCTAGGACCACTGGGAGAACGCCTTACTCTTCTTCAAATAGTGCCATGGGATCTTTTACGTCCACTTGAGAGGGCAGATGGGGCCTCGTTTTAACATCTCTTCCGAAAGACAGCACCTCCGACATAGCTCCAAGTTTGCAGATGAGACAAAGCTGATGGGCGTGTGTGCTGTGAGGAGGATGCCGAGAAACTCCAGTATGATTTGGACAGGTTGGGTGATTGGGCAGAAACATGGCAGATGCAATATAATGTGGATAAATGCGAGGTTATCCACTTTGGTGTCAAAAACAGGAAGGCAGATTATTATCTGAATTGCAATAGATTGGGAGAAGGGGAAGTGAAACGAGACTTGGGTGCCCTTGTGCACCAGTCGCTGAAGGTAAACATGCAGGTGCAGCACGCAGTTAAGAAGGCAAATGGTATGTTGGCCTTCATAGCGAGAGGGTTCAAGTACAGGAACAAGGATGTCTTGCTGCAGTTGTACAGGGCCTTGGTGAGACCACATCTTGAGTATTGTGTACAGTTTTGGTCGTCTTATCTGAGGAAGGATGTTCTTGCCATGGAGGGAGTGCAGCGAAGATTCACCAGGCTGATACCTGGGATGGCAGGAATGACGTATGAGGAGAGATTGGATCGATTGGGCTTATACTCGCTGGAGTTTAGAAGAATGCGAGGGGATCTCATTGAAACTTATAAAATTCTGACAGGACTGGACAGACTAGATGCTGGAAGAATGTTCCCGATGGTCGGGGAGTCCTGAACCAGGGGTCACAGTCTAAGGATAAGGGGTAAGCCATTTAGGACAGAGATGAGGAGGAATTTCTTCACCCAGAGAGTGGCGAACCTGTGGAATTCTCTACCACAGAAGGCAGTAGAGGCCAATTCATTAAATATATTCAAGAAGGAGTTGGATATATTTCTTAAGGCTAAAGGGATCAAGGGGTATGGGGAGAAGGCATGGACAGGGTGTGATAAAAATGATAACTTCCGGGAAGTTATGTCATCACTTCCTGTGAACTATGAACTATGAACTATGAACTGTGTACATACCTCACTTCCTGTCATATGTCACTTCCTGTTGGACTGGTATAAATACTGGTCTGTTCAGTATTGTAAGAGGCTTCTACCAGAGGCATGGTAAAGACCTCTCTTGTGTATATAGTGTGTTTATAAGTTACTTAAAGCTTACTTTAAAGTTACTTGATGGTAAGTCTCCTTTTTCTTACATCACAGGGTACTGAATTTGGATGATCAGCCATGATCTCATTGAATGGCGGAGCAGGCTCGAGGGGCTGAATGGCCTACTCCTGCTCCTATCTTCTATGTTTCTATGACAGTGCAGCACTCCTTCAGTACTGCACTGGGAGGGTCAGCTTAGATTATGTGAATCAATTTCCCCTGGGGTTGGGGGGAGGGAGAAGAATTCTCCTGCCCATCTGCTGTAACTTCAGCGAAAGAGCTGTGGAGTGTCCAGGAGATTGGGAGACTCCCTGTGGAAATTGATGTGCTCAAGTCCCAAGTGGTTGAACCCACAACCTCCGAAACTTCTACCAACTGAGCCCAGTGTATTGATTTCTTTGTGGGTTCAATGATGAGACATTTATGAAAGAGAATGAGTTTTAATCTAAAGTCTGTTCAACTCTTTTATACAGCTTTTACAGGAGACACGATGCTGTGATGCATCTAGAACGAAACCAAAACTAAAACTAGACTGCCTTGCTTGTCTCGGTCACATGACCTCTGCTGGTCAGGCACAAGCAATCAATACATGCAATCATGCTGGTAGGCATCATAATCGAACAGGCAAATAACATCACTATTTGCTGATATCATTACATCTCCTTTTCTTAAAACAAAAGTATTTTACTTTTAACTAACAACATGTTTTCTTTGTATTAATCTGCATTTTAACTGTAACACTTAATGAACTTACATTATCATTATCATGATCAAGGTTTTTTAACCTTGCTTTGTGTGTTCACATGAAATATGTCAATACACTAGAACTTGAAGAAAGAATAAGATAACATTACTTCTTTTTATAACAATAGTCCTTAAATTTGCTCAATGAGTCTCTCAGGAGGCTTCACGTGTCTTGAGGATTTTCTGATTGATTGTCCTTGAATCTGAGTTGTTGCCTCAGGTGATGTGTTCTCAGCTGTGTGATCAGGTTGTTCAACAGTATCAGTCTCTTGACCTGCTGTGGCTGGTCCCATGAGAAGATCTCGATGATTTCTTCTCAGAACAGCACCCTCATCTGTCTGAATGGTGTATGATCTTGGTTGAACTTCACTCAGGACAGTTCCCTTCTGAGTCCATGTGTTTGTTTTGTCTTTCAACCTTACTTGGTCACCAGTGTGGAGTTCAGGTAGGTTTTGTGTTCCTCTGTCATAGTAGTACTTTTGCTTTTCTTTCTGTTGCTCTTTGAACTTCCTCACTTTCTCCCCCTCTTTTGTTTTCAGGAGGTTCTCCGGGATGGGTAGGTTTGACCTTAGCCGACGTCCCATCAGGAGTTGGGCTGGTGACATACCACACTCGAGCGGCGTTGTGCGGTATACAAGCATGCTCTGGTAGAAGTCAGTTCCACTGTCTTTTGCCTTGTACATCAGTCTTTTCACTGTCTGGACCGATTTTTCCACTAGACCATTGGACTGTGGAAAGTGAGGACTTGACGTTGTGTGGACAAAGTCCCACTCTTTGGCAAAGTGTCGGAAACTTGCATTGTAAAACTGGGGTCCGTTGTCTGTGAAGACCTCGCTTGCCATGCCATGTCTGGAGAATATGGCTTTCATACATGTTATCACAGCATCTGCAGTGGTGGTGTACAGTCTACACACCTCTGGATACAGGGAGTAATAGTCTGTGACTACAAGATAGTCCTTCCCTTGACATACGAATAGGTCAGCGCCTACCTTCTGGTAAGTTCTGTCTGGCGCTGGGTGTGGCTTTAGTGGTTCTACCGGATTGCTTGCTCGATATTTCAGGCATATTGTGCAGTTTGACACCTCATTTGTCACATCTTGGTTGATTCGTGGTCAGTACATCACCTCTCGTGCTCTTTTCTTACACTTTTCGATTCCCAGATGTCCTCCATGGATCTTTTTTAGCATCTCTCTTCTCAGACTCTTTGGGATAACTATTTTACTTCCTTTGTAGATGATGTCTTCGACCACTGATAGTTCCGCCCTGCAGTTCCAGTACTCTGCTATATCAGGTGAGCAGTCTTGCTTCATGTTGGGCTATCCATCCAAGATGCTTTTTCTCAGTCGTCTCATTGTTTCATCTCTGTTTGTCTCAGTCTTTATGAGCTCCATTTTTGCATCTGCTATGGGCAGCGCACTTGTGATCATGTCCACGTAGGCGTTCACTTTGTCATCCATTGTGGTGTTTGCGGGCTCACTTGGGTCTACAGCTCTGGACAACGTGTCTGCAGTATACATCAGCTTACCCGGTGTGTACGCAACATTCAGTGTATAGCGTTGCAGCCTGATCATCATTCTTTGTATTCTAAGCGGACAGCTATTTAGTGGCTTTTGGAACAATGCAATCAAGGGCTTATGGTCAGTCTCTACACTGATTGCTTGTCCTGACACAAACTGGTGAAATCTTTCACAGGCGTATGTGATGCTGAGCAGCTCCTTTTCTATTTGAGCATATCGCGTCTCCGCGTCTGTCATTGAGCGCGATGCATATGCAATAGGTTGCCAGTAGTCATATTGTTGCAGAAGAACGGCACCGAGCCCACTCTGTGATGCATCTGATGATATCTTGATGGGTCTCGCTGGGTCATAAAACCTCAGAACTGGTTCCTCTGTGAGCAGTTTCTTTAGATCGCTCCATGACTTCTCATGCTCATGATTCCATTCCCATTCTATGTTCTTTTCAGTTAGTCTTCTCAGTGGCGCCATCTTTTCTGAGAGGTTGGATATGAATTTCCCCATGTAGTTGATCATTCCATTAAACCTCTGCACGTCCTTTTTGCATTGTGGCTTTGGCATATTCTCAATGGCGGACACCTTTCTGGGATGTGGTCTGATGCCCTCACTGCTAAGGATATCTCCCACGAATGTCAGTTCTGTCACCCCGAGCTGGCATTTCTCTCTATTCAGCTTCAGGTTTGTTTTCCTTGTTGCTTCCAGCACTTTTTTCAGTCTCTCGTCATGCTCAGTTCTCGTGGTTCCCCATACTATGATGTCATCCATTGATGTATCAACTCCCTCCAGGTGCTCATAGATCATATGGATAGTCTTGTGATACACTTCAGGAGCTGAGGCAATGCCAAATGGTAACCTTAGGAATCTGTATCTGCCAAATGGACTGTTGAACGTGCACAGTCTTGAACTTGCTTCGTCCAGCTTCATCTGCCAAAATCCTGATGATGCATCTAACTTACTGAAATATTTTGCATTTGCAAACTGTGCCATGATTTCCTCACGTGTAGGAAGCTTGAAGTGCTCTCTCTTTATTGCTCTGTTTAGATCTCTTGGATCCAGGCAAATTCTGAGCTTTCCATTCTTTTTGTCCACATCGACGAGGGAACTCACCCACTCAGTTGGCTCATCTATCTTCTGAATCACGTTCAGGCTTTCCATCCTGTCCAACTCTGCCTTCAGTTGCTTTTGAAGAGCAAACGGAACTTTTCTGCATGGATGTATGACTGGTGTCATACTTTTATCTACTCTGATCGTGTGTTCTCCTGGAATGCAGCCTAGACCCTTAAATAGGTCATTGTACTCTTTCATGAGTTCATCATAGACTGTCTCTCCTTCGCTTTCCACAACGAGGACTCTCTTTACCAGGTTCAGTCTCTCACAGGCTTTTAAACCTAGTATGGCTTGCACATCCTTTGGCACCACGATTAATGCTAGCGTGTGCTCTCTGTCCTTGTGTGTTACTTTGACAATGCATCTTCCATTCACTGGTATATCAGTGCCTGAGTATCCTGTCACTTTCACTTTTATTCCATGTATCTTTGGCTTGGGTCTAATTTTCTTAAAATCAGTCTCTGATATCACATTAACTTGTGCTCCAGTATCCAATTTAAATGGAATGTGTATGTCATTCACTTTTAGTGTCAACATCCAGTCTCTTTCTTCTTTTTTGTTTTCAGACACAACATCTACATAGAACTCCTCTATGTCGCTTTCATCTACTGCATGAACCTTGCTTTGTTGCGCTTGGTTCTTACAGCAACGGGCATAATGGTTGTTTTAATTGCAACTATTGCATTTTTTACCATATGCTGGACACTTTTTTGGTGGATGCTGTGTACCGCATCGACTACATGTCTTTCGATTGTCCCTTTCATTTTTGTTCGCTGGCCACGCCTCTTTTTTCACATTGGCGCTCTTTTTGTTAAACGGTTTGTGTCCGTTCATTCTCACTGCATCCACGTTGCAGCTATTGTCACTGAACAGCTCCTTTGCCTGCAACTTCACAGTCTCTGTAGCCCTACACAGTGCTATGGCTTTTCCCAGGTCTAGATCTTGCTCTCTTAGCAGTCTTTCCCTTAGACCATTATCCGGAATACCACACACCAGTCTGTCTTTTATCAGCGAGTCTGTCAGTCCCCCAAATTCACATGATTTGCTTCTGTTTCTCAGTTCAGTCACATACTGATCAATAGTCTCACCCGTTTTCTGTACACATGTGAAAAATCTGTGCCTCTCAAACGTCACGTTACGTTTAGGTATACAGTAGGCCTCAAACTGTTCCATTATTTTATCTAGCTTCATTTTGTCTCCATTAGCAGCGAATGTGAAATTATTATACACTTCCAGCGCTTCATCACCCACGACATGCAAGAACAGTGACAATTTATTTTTATTACTTTTCTCGTCAGCTCCGATTGCTGATAAATACAACTCCAAACGTTGTTTGAACCGCCTCCAATTTTCAGCCACATTACCTGTCATCTGAAGCATCGCCGGTGGGAGTAAACCTTCCATTTTTCACTTCGTTAGCTATTCTCCAATGGTAAGCAACGATGTTCTCTTTTGGCTTGCTAATTTGTGGAGAGCTGATTTAACTTCAATTTTTTTCTCTTCATCTCTTTCAGCCACTTCTGACACCATGTATTGATTTCTTTGTGGGTTCAATGATGAGACATTTATGAAAGAGAATGAGTTTTAATCTAAAGTCTGTTCAACTCTTTTATACAGCTTTTACAGGAGACACGATGCTGTGATGCATCTAGAACGAAACCAAAACTAAAACTAGACTGCCTTGCTTGTCTCGGTCACATGACCTCTGCTGGTCAGGCACAAGCAATCAATACATGCAATCATGCTGGTAGGCATCATAATCGAACAGGCAAATAACATCACTATTTGCTGATATCATTACACCCAGCAGGTATTTAAACATTGTGGCGCCTTCTATCTTCCAAATGAAACAAAAACCTTTTGGGACGGAAGTTGGTTACGGCCCATTTTCGGGTCCTTAACTGGTGGAAACGCACGCCCCAACCAGGAAGACTGAAACAGGCCCAAAATTGGGCCTCGGGCCTCATATCAATATTTTAGCCGAGTTCCCGGCACCGCAAAAGGCAGCTGGCCGGTTCCAGCAGGATGAACTTCGGGCCGCTTGCCTCGCTGGTAGTGGCCCCTCGGGTCAGTCTCAGAGAGGAAAAGGTGGAGGACAACAGGAGGCAGGGCAGTGACCCTCGGGAGTGTTGTAGGGCTACTCCCGCTCCTTCTGACTCCATGGTAACCTTAAAAAAAAAGTTTAGCTAAGTAATCGGTCATGCTGCTTGTCCGCTCCTCTCAGGACATCCCAGTTTCTCAGAGGACCTAAAACAGGCCTAAAATAGACACCTCAGTAGCATGTGGAAAGGGCCTAGCGCCTGTTTTAGGCGGATTTCCCGGACACCTGAAAATCTTCCAAAGCCAATATGGCGGCTAGGGGTTGCCAACCCTCAAGGATTGGCCTGGAGTCTCCAGGAATTGAAGATTAATCTCCAAGAGAGCAAATACCCGGGAGAAAAATCACAGGGGCATTAAAAAAATTGTGTGGGGAGAAAGGATGTTTGATTGACAGTTAAGAATCATCCAATTCTTTTCGGTTTCCAATTGGCCATGGGAAGGCAGAGCATCACAAGGGCGGACGTGTCAGGTGACAAATGGCGGGTGCGTGGGGGGCAGGAGGTCACATGACGAAATCTCCGGGAATACATCTAACCAAAGTTGGAAGCCCGAATAGCGTTGGGTGTTTTTCAGGCGTCCTTGGTGTGCGGGGGAATAAGCCTGCGAAATTGGTCTTTTTTTTTTTGCCATTGCTTTCCATCCGGACAGGGACCTCCCGATGGGAAGGACAGGAATTTGCAGGACTAATCGTCCCAGGCTGCTTTGGTACATCTACCAGTAGCAACAAGTTTGACTTTCAATGGTAAAGGATCAGAAGTAAAACACTCACCTGTCCTTATTAACCAACGATTGGACTCTGAAGTGGGAGAGCTGCTTAAAGACTGAGGAGTAACTGATTGAAGAGCAGAGGAATTTAAAACACAAATCCCTTCTGTTCAAAGCTTGAGAAGAGTATCTGGTTATTGACCGTTCAATGAATTTGGCCCATAGTTCAGTGCACAAATCCACTTGTCTTGTATTATATAAAATGCAACTGCAGACACACTATCATTTTATTAAACTCCCTCGGGCTCCCGTCAGGAATAATGTTATCATCTAAAAAAGTGGGAGCATAGCTTTATGGTAAGGATGGAAGATGATGGAATGAGATTCATTTGTGATCTTTTCACAAAAGGGATTTCAAACTTCTCTTTCCATTTGGAGAAGCACTCTTACTGATAAAGAAAGATGCTTTCCCCCGCCGCCTCCCCATCACCCCCCCACCCCCCCGCCGCCCCCATCACCCCCCCCACCCCCGCCGCCGCCCCCCCATCACCCCCCCACCGCCACCCCATCACCCCCCCACCCCCCCGCCGCCCCCCCATCACCCCACCAACCCCCCACCCCCCCGCCGCCCCCCCATCACCCCCCCACCCCCCCGCCGCCCCCCATCACGCCCCCACCCCCCCGCCGCCCCCCATCACCCCCCCGCCCCCCATCACCCCCCCACCCCCCCATCACCCCCCCGCCCCCCCACTCCCCCGCCGCCCCCCCATCACCCCCCCACCCCCCCGCCGCCCCCCATCACCCCCCCACCCCCCCATCACCCCCCCGCCGCCCCCCATCACCCCCCCGCCGCCCCCCATCACCCCCCCACCCCCCCATCACCCCCCCGCCGCCCCCCATCACCCCCCCACTCCCCCGCCGCCCCCCCATCACCCCCCCCACCCCCCCGCCGCCCCCCATCACCCCCCCGTCGCCCCCCCATCACCCCCCCACCCCCCGCCGCCCCCCCATCACCCCCCCACACCCCCGCCGTCCCCCCATCACACCCCCACCCCCCCGCCGCCCCCCATCACCCCCCCACCCCCCCATCACCCCCCCATCACCCCCGCCGCCCCCCCATCACCCCCCCACCTCCCCGCCGCCCCCCCATCACCCCCCCACCCCCCCGCCGTCCCCCCATCACACCCCCACCCCCCCGCCGCCCCCCATCACCCCCCCACCCCCCCGCCACCCCCCCATCACCCCCGCCGCCCCCCCATCACCCCCCACCTCCCCGCCGCCCCCCCATCACCCCCCTGTGATGAAATATTTCCATTCATCACTGCCTGTGACTGAGATCGGTTTCAGTGTCATTTCCCTTCCCCCAGACCTCATTGTATTGTGTACTGGAATGTGCTGTATTGTATGCTGGAATGTGCTGGAATGTGCTGTGTGTAGGGCTCCGCCCATACCTGGCCCCGTTTGTAAGCTAGCTTCAGTCTAGCCCCAATCTCCAGAAGGACGACATCCCTCTCGCTTACGTGTTTCGTTCTAAGTTAATAAAAGTCTTGTTTTGTTCTGCTACCTTCGAGTCTCGGAATTATTGAGGCACATCAATTTTATTAACTTATTTTTTCAACACTATGGATCAACTCCTGAAACCCGAAGGTTTGGATTTGGATCAACATGCTCCGGACGCATCAGCACGCTTCGGACACTGGTTTGAGTGTATGGAATTCTTCCTGGACAATTCCGCAGCCGTCAAAGACGCTACGGACGCTGCAAGGATGAGACTTGGAATTCTGCGGGATTGGGTAAGCCACCGGGTTTACCCCCTCATCCAAGACGCCGAGACGTACCTGGCCGCCTGCGACATCTTAAAGGCGCATTACCAGCAACCTACGAATGAGGTGTATGCTAGGCACCTGCTCGCCACCCGCGCACAGCGACCTGGGGAATCGGTGGAGGAGTTCCTAAGCACCCTGAAAATGCTTGGCAAAGACTGCAAGTGCCGAGATGTAAAAGCCGCGGTGTACACTGACGAGCTTGTTCGCGATGCCTTCATCACAGGCCTCAGCTCCACTTACATCCGGCAAAGACTGCTGGAAAAAACGGGGTTGGACCTGAAACAGGCTGCGGACACCGCGCGATCCCTGGATGTGGCCCAGAGAAACTCGGACGCCTACTCTTCAGCCCGCGCCGTCCACGCCGCCACGTGTGCACTGAGGGCGCCGCCATCTTGGAAGGCATCTTCCCCGCCCGACAGCTCGACACCGGCTGGGTCCCGCTCTCCCCCCAGAAGCCCTACGACAGCCGCGACGCGTCAGGGACCCAACTGCTACTTCTGCGGGCAGCCAAAGCACACCAGAAACCTGTGCCCGGCGAAAGGCACCACCTGCTTTAAGTGCGGTAAGAAGGGGCACTTCGGGAAGGTGTGCAGAGGGAACCCCGCCGGAAAACCCGCCACCGCCGCGTGTGCGCCATGGGAGCGGCCATCTTGGACGCCATCTTGCCCGACCTCGTGGGGTCCGCCATCTTGTGAGCAGACAGCGTGGACGCCATCTTGTATCGATCAGGGCCCTACAGTGGCATCGGTCACAGTGGACCAGACCAGGCCGCACCCGCTATCCAGATCAATGGTGGACATCGAGGTAAATGGGTGCCGGGTTAAATGCTTAATTGACAGTGGAAGCACGGAGAGCTTTATCCACCCAGAACTGGCACAACAACTCTCCCTAAAGGTGGTCCCTACTCAGGGTACCATCTCTATGGCTGACAAAACCCAGACATCGACCATTCTGGGTTACTGCACGGTACAATTGTGCGTTAACGGAACTGTATATGATAATTTTAAAGTATTAATCATGAAGAACCTATGTGCGAGCGTGATCTTGGGCCTGGATTTCCAGTGCAACCACCAAAGCATCACGCTCAAGTACGGTGGGTCCCAGCCGCCCCTCACAGTGTGCGGTCTGGCTACCCTGAAGGTAAAGCCGCCTTCGCTATTCGCGAACCTTACCCCTAACTGCCGGCCAATAGCGATCAAAAGCAGGAGGTACAGCTGGGAGGACAGGCGGTTTATCGCAACCGAGGTAGACAGGCTCCTGAAAGAGCGCATTATTGAACGCAGCAACAGCCCGTGGCGCGCCCAAGTGGTAGTGGTAAGGGGTAGCGAGAAGAAACGGATGGCGATCGACTATAGTCAAACGATCAACAGGTACACCCTACTAGACGCCTACCCGCTACCCCGCATATCAGAAATGGTGAACCAAATCGCCCAATACCGGGTGTTCTCCACCATCGACCTCAAGTCAGCGTACCACCAGCTCCCTATCAGACCAGAGGACCGCCCGTACACCGCCTTCGAGGCGAACGGACGCCTCTACCAATTCCTCAGAGTCCCCTTTGGGGTGACGAATGGGGTCTCGGTCTTCCAGAGGGAGATGGACCGCATGGTCGATGACCACCACTTGCAGGCAACCTTCCCCTACCTCGACAACGTCACCATCTGCGGTCACAACCAGCAGGATCACGACTCGAACCTCGAGAGGTTCCTGAAAACCGCACAAAAACTCAACCTCACCTACAACGAGGACAAGTGCGTTTACAACACCACGCGCCTCTGCATACTAGGCAGCGTGGTGGAGAATGGGGAAATCGGACCAGACCCCGACCGATTGCGCCCCCTACGGGAGCTGCCCCTGCCCAACACTCCCAAAGCCCTGAAAAGATGCCTGGGGTTATTTTCTTATTATTCCCAATGGGTCCCCAACTACTCCGACAAAGCCCGCCCCCTCTTGAAAGCATCCTCTTTCCCACTCTCTGCTGAGGCCCACGCCCCCTTCAAAAGCATTAAGCAGGATATTGAGCGGGCCACGCTACAGGCAGTGGACGAGAACACTCCATTTCAAGTGGAAAGTGATGCGTCTGACTTCGCCTTGGCGGCCACCCTCAACCAGGCGGGGCAGCCCGTAGCTTTCTTCTCGAGGACCCTCCAAGGGCCCGAGATCAGACACTCCTCCGTGGAAAAGGAGGCCCAAGCCATCATGGAGGCAGTGCGCCACTGGCGCCACTACCTAGCCGGCAAACGCTTCACCCTACTTACCGACCAGCGGTCGGTAGCGTTTATGTTCAATAATAAACAGAGGGGGAAGATTAAAAATGATAAGATTCTTAGGTGGCGGATCGAGCTCTCCACCTTCGAGTACGACATCATTTACCGGCCAGGGGCCCTTAACGAATCCCCTGACGCCCTCTCACGAGGGATGTGTGCCAGCGCCACCGGGGATCGGCTACAGACCCTCCACAACGACCTCTGCCACCCAGGGGTCACGCGGCTGTTCCACTTCATAAAGTCCCGTAACTTACCCTACTCGATTGAGGAAGTTCGTTCCCTGACCAGGAACTGCCGCACTTGCGCTGAGTGCAAGCCTCGGTTCTACCGCCCAGATAGAGCCCACTTAATCAAAGCTACACGGCCCTTTGAGCGGCTCAGCTTAGATTTCAAGGGCCCCCTCCCGTCCGTCGACCGCAATGTTTACTTCCTGAACATTGTGGACGAATACTCCCGGTTCCCATTCGCCTTCCCCTGCCCAGACATGACCAGCGCCACGGTCATTAAATGCCTCAACAGCCTGTTCTGCCTGTTCGGTATGCCGAGCTACATCCATACGGATAGGGGGGCGTCCTTCATGAGTGAAGAGCTACGCCAGTACATGCTGTCCAGGGGGATCGCCACGAGCCGTACCACCAGCTACAACCCCCGGGGTAACGGCCAAGTGGAGCGAGAGAACGGGACAGTATGGAAAGCAGTCACTCTAGCTCTAAGGACCAAGGGCCTCCCTATCTCCCGCTGGCAGGAAGTC
Source organism: Somniosus microcephalus (assembly GCF_052327205.1). Lineage (NCBI taxonomy): Eukaryota > Metazoa > Chordata > Chondrichthyes > Squaliformes > Somniosidae > Somniosus > Somniosus microcephalus. The sequence goes on from NC_141005.1 coordinate 6,603,182, forward strand.
CTCTCGGATGTGCTCCATTCGATACGGTCGCTATTGTGTACGGCCACTAATACCACGCCTCATGAACGAATGTTTGTCTTTCCCCGGAAATCCACCTCAGGCGTATCCATGCCGTCATGGCTCTCCACCCCAGGTCCGGTACTCGTGCGAAGGCATGTGAGGGGCCACAAGACGGACCCTCTCGTGGAGCCAGTACACCTACTCCACGCCAACCCCCAATACGCATATGTCCGGCACGCCAACGGAAGGGAGGACACCGTGTCCATAAAAGACGTCGCCCCAGCCGGCATCGACAACAACCACAGCAATAGCGGCAACGACGATCACAGCAACTCTTACCCACCCACTACTCTTTCATCACCCCCGGAAGAACACCGACCAACGGCACCCCCACCAACTACCCCTTCAACAACCCTGGCGGCACCCCCGGCAGAGACCCAGGAGGCTACCGGGGACACCCAGCCGACACCCGCAGCACCGCAACAGCCACGTCGGTCGCAGAGGACTATCAAACCCCCGAACAGACTAAATCTATAGAAGGGGTGAATGTGATGAAATATTTCCATTCATCACTGCCTGTGACTGAGATCGGTTTCAGTGTCATTTCCCTTCCCCCAGACCTCATTGTATTGTGTACTGGAATGTGCTGTATTGTATACTGGAATGTGCTGTGTGTAGGGCTCCGCCCATACCTGGCCCCGTTTGTAAGCTAGCTTCAGTCTAGCCCCAATCTCCAGAAGGACGACATCTCTCTCGCTTACGTGTTTCGTTCTAAGTTAATAAAAGCCTTGTTTTGTTCTGCTACCTTCGAGTCTCGGAATTATTGAGGCACATCACCCCCCACCCCCCTGCCGCCCCCCCATCACCCCCCCGCCACCCCATCACCCCCCCACCCCCCCGCCGCCGCCCCCCCCTCCCCCCGCCACTGATAAGACAATTCAATAGTTATATTGTTCACTGGGAAGCTACTTTCTCTGTTTCAATTGAATCTCGAGACTTTGCTGGCTAACAGATTAGGCCAAAGCACTTCAATATCTAAAGTCCATCAAACTTCAGCTAGGATCAGCTCTAGATCTCCCTCACAGTCTCAGGAAATAATGAGCAGCCCCTTTTCCATTGAGCTGACTGAGAAATATAGAGATGTGTGCTTCGTGCAGAGGGATTCAGGTCAACTTATTTCAATACAGAGGTTCTCTGCTTTTATTGGAAATCTGTGTTTTGCAAATCAATCTGAATCCACCAGATCTGCCTGGTGCTGGAAATATCAAATGAAGATGGAGGCAGATACATTTCGTCATGGTCTTTAGTGTAACTGCTAAAAAGTATAGTTCACTGACACTGAAATCACTGAAAACCAAATAGCCAGACCACCTATCCCTTATTAAGTCCTGCTCACCTATCACATAAGAACGTAAGAAATAGGAGGAGTCGGCCATTCGGCCTCAACTCCATTCACCGGCCCTATCGCCATATCCCTTGATGCCCTTACTAGTCAGAAATCTATCGCCTTCTGTTTTGAATATACCCAATGACAATCACCCCAGTCACCAGATAATGAAGCAGTCCATGCCCACATGCAACAAGACCTGGACGACGTTCAGCCTTGGGCTGATAAGTGGCAGGTAACATTCGCTCCACACAAGTGCCAGGCAATGACTATCTCCAACAAGTGAGCGTCTAACCACAGCCCCTTGACATTCGGTACGGTAGCATAGTGGTTATGTTACTGGACTGGTAATCGCAGTAGGCCTGGATTAGTGATCCGTGAGACGTGTGTTCAAATCCCACCACGGCAGCTGGGGAATTTAAATTAAATTAAATAAATCTGGAATTAAAAACTAGTGTCAGTGACCATGAACACTACCAGATTCTGGTTCACTAATGTCCTTTAGGGAAGGAAATCTGCCGTCCTTACCCGGTCTGGCCTATATGTGACTCCAGACCCACAGCAATGTGGTTGCCTCTAAAATGGCGGCTCACCACCACCTTCTCAAGGGCAATTAGGGATGGGCAATAAATGCCAGTCTTGCCAACGATGCCCACATCCCAGGAACAAATTTTTAAAAAATTCAATGGCATTACCATCACCGAATCCCCCACCATCAACATCCTGGGGCATACCACTGACCAGAAACTTAACTGGACCAGCCACATAAATACTGTGGCAACAAGAGCAGGTCAGAGGCTGGGTATTCTGTGGCGAGTGTCTCACCTCCTGACTCCCCAAAGCCTTTCCACCATCTACAAGGCACAAGTCAGGAGTGTGATGGAATACTCTCCACTTGCCTGGATGAGTGCAGCTCCAACAACACTCAAGAAGCTCAACACCATCCAGGACAAAGTAGCCCGATTGATTGGCACCCTATCCACCACCTTAAACATTCACTCCCTCCACCACCGGCGTACCGTGGCTGCAGTGTGTGCCATCTACAAGATGCACTGCAGCAACTCGCCAAGGCTTCTTCGGCAGCACCTCCCAAACCCGCGACCTCTTCCACCTAGAAGGACAAGGGCAGCACATGCATGGCAACACCACCAGCTCCAAGTTCCCCTCCAAGTTACACACCATCCTGACTTGGAAATATATCGCCGTTCCTTCATCGTCGCTGGGTCAAAATCCTGGAACTCCCTCCCTAACAGCACTGTGGGAGCACCTTCACCACACGGACTGCAGCGGTTCAAGAAGGCAGCTCACCACCACCTTCTCAAGGGCAACTAGGGATGGGCAATAAATGCTGGCCTTGCCAGTGACTCCCATGTACGAATAAAAAAAAACACTGACTCCTTGCAGTCATGTTTTTAACTCTGCCCAAAAGCGGGTTCTGCTTCTGGCACAACAGAACCGCCCCCCCCCGCCGCCCACCCCAAAAGGTTCCAGCCCATTCCCAGAGCAGTCCCTTTAAGGAGGACTGGTTGGACCGTTCACCACCTGGTATATGGGCAGGCTCGTGCATCAGTATGAAATTGTTCTATTTCCCACACCAGTGGTCAGATTAAGGATAGTCTTGTGCTATTGGCCCGATTCTTGTGCTATTGGCCCGATTCAATTAATCCCATCACTTTGGGCTGGGTTTGAATGGTCACTCTGATAGTGTGAGTTGAAGAGGGGTGGGAGTAGGCTCATGTGGAGCATCACTGCTGGCACGGATCTGTTGGACCGAATGTCCAGTTTCTGTAGTCTTGATGTAGTTCCATGTTAGTGGTAAACACGCCTGGCCTCCCAATCCCTCAACTTCTTACGAACCTTTTAGCAGTTTATGCAAACCACTGTATCAGGTAACATGTACTTGGTAACCTTGTCTATCAGATAAGCACCTCTATTCAATAACTTCCAGTACTAGATAACCTCCTGTGTTAGGTCATCTCCTGCTGCTGAAACCCGTACCTGTGCCTTTGTCACCTTTAGACTCCACTCTTCCAATGCCCTCCTGGCCGACCTCTCATCATCCGCAAACTTCAGCTCATCCAAAAATTGCTGCCCAAGTCCTACGCCAAATCGTGTCTCGCCCACCCATCATCTCTGTGCTCAGTGACCTACGGTGACTTCCCATCCACTAACACGCCAAAATTAAAATTCTCATCCTTGTTTTCAAATCCCTCCATGGCCTTCGACCCTCCCTATCTCTGTAACCTCCTCCAGCCCTCTAACCCTCCCGAGATATCTGCGCTCCTCTAATTCAGGACCTCTCGCGCATCCCCCACTTCCTTCGTTCCCACCATCAGTGGCCGTGTCTTCAGCTGCCCGGGCCCCAAGCCCTGGAATTCCCTCCCTAAATCTCGTTCTCCTCCTTTAAAACGCTCCTTAAAACCTCCCTCTTTGACCAAGCTTTCACTCACCTCTCCTAACGGCTCCTTCATTGGCTCGGTGTGGATTTTTGTTTGATATCGCTCCTGTGAAGTGCCTTGGGACGTTTTACTACATTCAAGGCGCTATATAAATGCAAATTGTCGTTCTTTAATGTACTTTTTAGAAATGAATTCTGTTTCATATTCAAATCAATACTGAACTACGGGTGGATGAAATGATGAGACGAGTGCTGTGATCCCTCAGCAACCAGTAATATGTAGAAGTTTATACAATTTGGAAAAGAAGTGGAACCATAAACATCTGACATGAGAATCTTGTCATTGGGTTAATACAATTACAGCTAATCACAATAAACGTAATGACTTTGCTTATTGTGTTGTTCCATCATTTAAAGGAAAGGTTTTGGCGATACGTGGGAATAGCTTTGCAAAATTAGGATTTATAACACACTTTTTCAATCTGCCTGCGTGACATTAAGTTGAAAGAAAGTTTATTTTTCACCAATCTATTTCTACCTTCATTTAATTTCCCTTGGCAGCAATTTCAAATCTGAAGGATGGGGTTGGTATTTTACAGAACAGATTGATTCATATTAAGTTAATATATTTTCACTTTAAAATCCTTTCTGACAAAATTGAATTCCTTAAAAAATTACTATTCAAGAAAAAAACTCAATAGCAGGAGGAGGCCGTTCAGCTCCACGAGCCTGTTACACAGGAACAGGAGGAGGCCCATTCAGCCCCTCGAGCCTGTTACACAGGAACAGGAGGAGGCCCATTCAGCCCCTTAGGGCCTGTTACACAGGAACAGGAGGAGGCCCATTCAGCCCCTTAGGGCCTGTTACACAGGAACAGGAGGAGGCCCATTCAGCCCCTCGAGCCTGTTACACAGGAACAGGAGGAGGCCCATTCAGCCTCTCCAGCCTGTTACACAGGAACAGGACGAGGCCCATTCAGCCCCTTAGGGCCTGTTACACAGGAACAGGAGGAGGCCCATTCAGCCTCTCCAGCCTGTTACACAGGAACAGGAGGAGGCCCATCCAGCCCCTCGAGCCTGTTACACAGGAACAGGAGGAGGCCCATTCAGCCTCTCCAGCCTGTTACACAGGAACAGGAGGAGGCCCATTCAGCACCTTAGGGCCTGTTACACAAGAACAGGAGGAGGCCCATTCAGCCCCTCGAGCCTGTTACACAGGAACAGGAGGAGGCCCATTCAGCCTCTCCAGCCTGTTACACAGGAACAGGAGGAGGCCCATTCAGCCCCTTAGGGCCTGTTACACAGGAACAGGAGGCGGCCCATTCAGCCCCTCAAGCCTGTTACATAGGAACAGGAGGAGGCCCATTCAGCCTCTCCAGCCTGTTACACAAGAACAGGACGAGGCCCATTCAGCCCCTTAGGGCCTGTTACACAGGAACAGGAGGAGCCTGTAGTGTATGTACCTTTAAGGGGAGAACTACTTTTTACAGCTCCTGTATACTGTAGTACCGGCAGTGACCACACCTGTATATAAACCCTGAGAAGGGATCTGTACAATTAGTTTTAGAGTAACCCTCATCCAGTAAACACCTGTTGATTGTTCCCCTGCAGTCTCTGTCTAGTTATTGAAGGACACACAGCATCAAGATACACGGATTTAACATTGGCGACGAGCAGATTCGAACCTACCTGCAACTCTGCAGAAGAAGGCCGATTCTGTAGTGTATGTAACCGTCTACCTTTAAGAGACTATTGTATGTAACCGTTCACCTTTAAGAGAACTATTTTAGGTGTGGCACTACTTGTTTGGCTTCTGTATACGGTAATACCGATGGTGACCACACCGGTATATAAGTGCTGTGGCATGATTTATAGGGCAGATTCGCCCTGACCTTCGAATAGTAAAGTCCTGTTGTATGTTACTCCTGAAGTCTGTGTCGTAATTAACTGCACAACCCACAGACTTTACAGTGGTGACAAGTCCGATCGTACCCTGCGGCAACAATATTTTCAAAGCAACGAAAGAGCGTCGAAAAGAGGCAACCGCCCTCGTCATTCGGCTGGGAGAAAACTCAAGGCTGCAGCAATAGAAAGGAGGAAGACTTTAGTGACAAAAACTTCCATCAGCAACAGGCACTGACTGTCCCTTCTGCCACGGTGACTGTGAGTAAGGGAAAGTGAAAAGAATAGCCGGAGGATAAGGGCTGGGCACTCGACCACGGTCGAGGGGGAAAAGGAGCCGGACAAAAGGTCGGGTCCAACGGCGTCGTGAGAGACCGCGACCGGCGGGAAAAGCCGGGCGGTGACCGAAGCCACGAAGCGCTGCGACCGGGAGCGTAGGCGCGGGAAGAGAGAAACTCAGCCGCAGCCGGGGAGGGAAGCACCGGACTGCGAGAGGGCTGGGAGGCGCGATTGGGGTCCGAGCGAGCGGGAGAGGCAGAGCCGACCAAGAGAGACTGCGTGAGAGCCAGTCCAGCGGCTGAACTGTCCTCCGTCAACGGGGTGTACCCAGCGCCGGTAGAGCCGAGCGAGTGGGAGAGAGACAGAGCCGAGCAAGGGGAACTGTGCGAGAGCCAGCCCAGCGGCTGAACCTGTTCGCCGTCAATGGGGTACCCAGAGCCGGTCGCCCTGCCATAAAATAAAAAAAAAGGGAAAGCCTTGAAGCCGACGCGCAGGCTGTGAACCTGAAAGCCAGCGGCCGTCGCCCGTGGGGGAAAGTGTACCCCTCCCGCCAGGGAAGAAACGCGGGAAGCCGCCATTAGGCGGGGAAGAAGACAGAAGCGGGAAACCGCCATTTTCGCGGGAAAACCGCCATCTTAGAAAAAAAAAGAAATAATAATTTAAAGAAATACTTGTGTTGTTCCCAAAGAGAGGAAGATGCCTAAGCGTGGTAACATCAACGATTTTAATTCGGAGATAGAAGACTGGGCCACGTACGTGGAACGCATTGAGATCTATTGTGAGGCCAACAAAATAGAAGAAGACGACAAAGCTATAACCTTGCTAAACTCGATGGGCGCAAAGACATACGGGCTCTTGAAGCATCTACTATCACCAGCTAAACCAGCGGATCAGACTTTCGATGAGATAGTGGCTGTTCTGAAGGATCACTTGAACCCCACACCGTTGATGTTGGCTGAACGATTCAAATTCTATGCGAGAACGCAACGGAAAGACGAAAGCAACGCAGAATACTTGGTCGAACTGCGTAGACTAGCGAAATACTGCCAGTTTGAAGGGAATCTGACAGAGGCATTGCGAGACAAGTTCGTATGCGGACTGTCCAAGGAAGGGACGCAAAAGCGACTACTCGAAGAGAACGACCTTACACTTGACAGGGCTGTCCTTATAGCAGCATCGCACGAAGCCGCAGCGAAAGGAACTGCGGAAATGCAGCTAAAGGCAGCGGCACTCGGTGTGGACCAAATTACCTCGAGTATAACAAAATGCTATCGCTGTGGGAAGACAACACACGATCAGAACCAATGCTGGTTTAAGAACCAGGAATGTAGGAAATGTGGCAAACTGGGTCACATCGCTAAGGTATGCCGGTCAGGGAAGAAGACCAACAACCAAAGGAAGCCATCACAGGAAAAGTACAACAAGGTACACAAGGTGGCTGAGAAGAGTTCAGACGAACAGAATTCAGACTCAGACCCAAACGGCCAGGAGCTGGGTAGTCTGAGAATTCATAATGTGAGTAAGGAAGCTGACCTACAAACTATCTGGGTCATGCTAAAAATAGCTGGAGTCCAAGTGAAAATGGAGTTGGACACTGGATCAGCTGTATCAGTCATAAATCGAAGGGTTTACCACAGGCTATTCTCACATATACCCTTAAGAGATACCAAGTTCGTATTGCAGACATACACAGGGCATAAAGTATACCCCATGGGAAAGATAAGAGTCAAGGTGAGAGATAGGGGTAAAGAACACCCAAGAATGAACTTATACGTACTACCTGAGGGAGGACCACCACTTCTAGGACGGGAGTGGATCAAGAAAATAGACATGGAATGGCACTACCTACAAGCAATGACGAGTGAGGACTCGGTGCAGACAAGCAGCTCAGACTCTGAGCCGGAAGACGATAAGTCCAGCCCAAGTATGAAAAACAAGGTTAACATGAACTCACTGACTAAGGTTGGAAAAACGATGGCGTGTATAAAGACAGAGAATTCTGAGTCTGTTCAAGTTACAGACATATGCATTACGGAGGAACACCGGGCTCGAACTCAACGTTATCTCAAAGTACGACAACAATTAGAACAATTGAGTTACCGTCTCGTACAAGAGATGAAAACAATGAAAAAGTTCTATGACACCGAATGGGAGAGTCTGGAAAGACAACAGAACCTGCTGGCTCAAGCAGAGAGCGACCATAGAGCCATCGTGACCAATTACTGATCACATCTCCCTTATGATGTTCAGGAGTTAGAATATTTGCATGATCTAGAGATACAGCATAAAGGCAAACCACGCTACACTGAGGATTTTGTCCTGCAATTGGAGACGGAGCTAGTGCAGGCAAGGTTAAGAGAAGCTGAATCGCAATGTGCACTTAAAGAGATGCAGAAAAAAATCTTGGACATAGAAAAGAGAAACGCTTCTTTACCTGATGAGAATAATGTGGCCATGTTGCAAGAGGAGCTTATAGGGGCGAAACTGAAAGAAGCTAAGCAAAGGATGTTGGAACTTGAAACACAGAACCAAATCAGCAGTAACCAGCTAGGTCGAACAGAGAAGGAGTGCAATGGTCTACAGGAGAAGGTGCAATATCTCTCAGCCCAGAATAAGGGACTACTCACTCAGTTAAATGAAAGTAAAGGGAAAATGGCTGAGATAGACTGCAAGAATAAAGAAGATTTGATGGCAGTGAGACTTCAAGAGGCAGATAGCATAGCAGCCTTGGCTGAACTCCAACAGAAAATTACGAAAGAAGCAAATGAAGAGGAATCTTCAGGAAGCCAGGATTTTATTCCAGTTCTTCTCTACAACTCCTTACAAGCAGAGTGTGAGAAGTTGAAAGAACAGTATGAACAGGCCCAGGCTATAATTCTGGAGGGGGTTAACTCGGCAACCTCCGAAAAGCTAGTTTCAGTAGAAGCATATGAGCAACTAAAGGTTGAACATGAGCAAGAAGTCCAAAGGCTGCAGGAAATTCTTGATGAGCTCAAGACCAAGACAGACTCATCGGTAGAAGTTCCATCCATAGATGAGAAATTAGAGGTGAAAGACATGGCAGAACATGAAAGACAAGATGTCCAAGAACTCATAAAAATATTGAAGGAAACCCAAGACAAATATGAGGCGGCAATGACCGAGGTTCAACAACTTGAAGAACAGATTCAACTGGGAATCCTTTCAGCGGAAGAAAAGGAAACTGTAAGAAACACAGAGACTGTAAGAATGGCCCCTGAACATGAGCTAGAGAGCATCAAGGCGCAACTTCTCCGAGCGCTGAAAGCCAAAGTACAAGAGGAAAAGAAGGTGAAAGCATTGGAGGAAAAGGTGGATGAAATGGAGAAGACTCTGATCCACAGTGTTCCCGTGGAAGAGTTAACGGTCAGCCAACTCCTTCATATGCTGAGGGACAAGACTCTGCAATGGGAACAATCTGAACACGAGCTTCAATCTTCAAAGGGAAGGAGTTCGGAGCTCTCAAAAGTTATGGAAATAGCTGAGGTTGCAACACAGATTTTACTGGGATGCCAAAAGGACGCTGAATCACGTCTATGTGAACAACAGAATGTTGAAACAGCTGCTCCAGTAGAAGGATTGAATAGCCCGATCAATCAATCCCCGATGGAAGGGGAACTATTGAAATCACAAATGAGGTCCTTAGTGAAGGATTTGCAGGAAACCCAGGAAGAGCGGGATGACTATGAACGCATGAAGAAGTCCCTTCAGGAAAGATGTCTAGGGAGGGAACAACAGTCGGCTAACGTCCAGTTGGGTAAGGAAGAAGTAGCAGGCCCTCTCGCTAGACTAGCTCAGGATGACACCGAATATTACCATGACCTGTTGAGTGACACGGAATATTACGAGGACTTGGTCTGCCCAGCTTGTGATGAAAACTCCCAAAGTGCAGAAATCAGGATGAAGCACTTAAAGTCTAAGGAACATAGGGAGATGGTGGCGCTACAGCTGGCAGCTGAGAAGGGAGCCCCGAGAGTCTCCAAGAAGCAAAAAAGGAAAAGACGAAGCCGAAGATGATAACCATCTAAATCATTATCACTTCTAATGGGAAAGTAGGGAAAAATTACTAAGGCAGTCCAGCTGTTTGTAAAAGTCAGCACTGCTGGTTCAGCAGGACGGAAGTTCAAGCTGTTACGTCAAGGGAAAGACTATTGGATGAGTCACGCTAGCAATGTGAACCGGCTACACCACAGAGATGTTGTTCGGACCGAGTCAAGACCAGAGACTGAATCTGTGAACTGTTCCCACAGAGACTGAACCTGTGAACTGTTTTCCGCAGAGACTATATCTGTAAATTGTTTTACATGAAGTTGAATATATGTTATGTTTAATGGGGAATACGTATGTTGTAAGCTAAAAAGGGAGGATTGTAGTGTATGTAACCGTCTACCTTTAAGAGACTATTGTATGTAACCGTTCACCTTTAAGAGAACTATTTTAGGTGTGGCACTACTTGTTTGGCTTCTGTATACGGTAATACCGACGGTGACCACACCGGTATATAAGTGCTGTGGCATGATTTATAGGGCAGATTCGCCCTGACCTTCGAATAGTAAAGTCCTGTTGTATGTTACTCCTGAAGTCTGTGTCGTAATTAACTGCACAACCCACAGACTTTACAGATTCCAGAAGCACAGGCGTCGACCATCCAACGGAGACTCCAGCGAAACGGGCTGGCAACAGGTACGGCGCAGACCCTTCCCGCACAGCGGCGGCTAGAGCCGACTGACGGCACAGGAAAAGGCCGAGCAGCGTTGACGGGAGCAGAGAGAGGGTAGAGCGCACAGGGCGCAGCTGGTGTTCAGGACCGAGCGGCGTCGACGGGAAAAGAGAGAGGGTAGAGCGCACAGGGCGCAGCCGCTGTTCAGGACCGAGCGGCGTCGACGCGAGAAGAGAGAGGGTAGAGCGCACAGGGCGCAGCCGCTGTTCAGGACCGAGCGGCGTCAACGAGAGAGAGAGGCGGTGTTCAGGGGGCGAGCAGCGTCAGCGGGGAAGAAAGGAAAGCACGGGAGACGCCATTTTGAGCTGCAGCGGAGAAGAAAATAGAGCGCGGGAGACGCCATTTTGAGCTGCAGCGGCAAAGAAGGGAGAGCGCGGGAGACGCCATTTTGAGCCAGTCTAACCACACCCAGGGATGCCGAAGAGTGGCAGTGTCACAGCGTTCGACAATGAAGTCGAAGATTGGACGACATATGTCGAACGCATAGAAGTGTACTGCAAGGCGAATGAAGTGCCAGATGACAGGAAAGCGCTGGTATTGTTGAATTCAATGGGTGCAAAAACGTATGGCTTACTGTGAAACCTAGTAACCCCAGAGAAGCCAGTGGAAAAGGATTTTGAAAACATAGTGTCAATCCTACAGGACCACTTAGACCCCACACCACTGCTGATAGCGGAAAGATTTAAGTTTCACAAAAGGAACCAGCATAAAGATGAAAGTAATGCTGAGTTTTTAACGGAACTGCGCAAGCTATCGAAACACTGCCAGTTTGGAACGGGACTCGCAGATACTTTAAGGGACAAGTTTGTGTGTGGGCTTCAAAGTCAAGGAACCCAGACACGGCTTCTATCAGAAAAGGATCTTACGCTGGACAAGGCTTTCAGCATGGCAGTATCACACAAAGCAGCCGCACGGGCCGCTGCAGAGATACAACAGAGACCGCAAGAATATGGCACAAATGAAATGTCATACGGAGCAGCGAAATGCTATCGCTGCGGCAGAACAACACACGACCATAAGGATTGTTGGTTCAAGGACCAAGTGTGCAGACAGTGTGGAAAAGTAGGACACATAGCAAGAGTCTGCAGGTCAGGAAAGAAAACCAGCAGCAAGAAATCTCCACAGGAGAAGTACAAGAAGGTACATAAGGTGACGGAGAGTAGTTCAGACGAACAGAAAAGTGATACAGACTCTGGAAGCAAGGAGCTGGGTTGTCTGAAACTACATAATGTGATCAAAACGGAGGATCACCAAACTATCTGGGTCACGCTCAAGATAGCCGGAGTCCAAGTGAAAATGGAATTGGACACAGGATCAGCCCTAACAGTCATAAACCGAAGGGACTACAAGCAGCTATTCTCACATATACCCTTGAGAGATACAGAGATTGTCTTGAAGACGTACACGGGGCAAAACGTCTACCCCAAAGGAAAAATAAGGGTGAACGTTATATATAACGGCAAGGAAACACCAAAAATGGACCTATATGTATTGCCAGATGGAGGACCACCACTACTAGGATGTGAATGGATCCGGAAGATACAGCTAGATTGGCATTCCATACAAACACTGACTGTAGATGCCAAAAAGGATGACGACGTCACACCTGGACGACTGTCAAAAATGCTAACTGACGCACAAGAAATGTTCCAGGAGGGACTCGGAACACTAAAAGGCATAACAGCGATGATCAAAATAGAGGAAAATGCAAGCCCAAAGTTTATTAATGCCAGACCGGTACCTTATGCCATCCGCCCAGCCGTCGAAGCAGAGCTGGAAGCTTTGGAACGTTCAGGAGTACTGTCCAAAGTGGACTGGAGCGAGTGGGCTACACCCATCGTTCCTGTAATGAAGAGGTCGTTGAGTAATACTCCTGGGGAACCAAAGAAGGTTCGCATCTGTGGGGACTTTAAGGTGACAGTGAACCCAGTCCTTCACACTGTACAATATTCGCTTCCGCGGATTGAAGATATTTTCGCCTCGCTATCTGGAGGGAAACGCTTCACTAAGATTGATCTGGCCCAGGCGTACCTGCAAATGGAGGTAGAAGAAGCCTCGAAACAGTACCTCACGATCAACACTCATAAAGGTCTCTACCAATACAACCGGCTGGTGTTCGGGGTAGCATCAGCTCCGGCTATTTGGCAAAGGGCAATGGATCAAGTCCTGCAAGGGATTCCAGGGACCCAGTGTTATTTGGACGACATCCTGGTCACGGGCGAAAATGACAGTGATCACCTCGCCAACCTGGAGCAGGTGCTCACTAGATTGAAGGAATATGGGCTCCGAGCTAATCGCCACAAATGCGAGTTTTTCCAGAAGCAGATCTCGTATTGTGGCCACATTATTGATGAAGAGGGGTTACATAAGTCCCCTGAAAAGATTGAGGCAGTAGTCAAGGCTCCAGCACCGGAAAATGTGTCACAACTGAGGTCGTTCCTCGGGCTGGTGAACTACTACCATAAGTTCTTGCCGAATTTGTCTACAGTACTACACCCACTGAACACCCTACTGCAAACGGGGGTACCATGGAAGTGGAATGACGAATGTAAACGAGCTTTCCAGAAGTGCAAAGAATTGATCACATCAAAAGAGGCGTTGGCTCATTTCAACCCAGCACTAACAATTCGGTTGGCATGTGATGCATCACCCTATGGCATTGTAGCGGTGCTGTCGCACAAATTCCCGGACAGCTCGGAGAGGCTGGTAGCCTTTGCGTCTCGGTCACTAACCTCAGCCGAGCGTAACTACGCCCAGATTGACAGGGAGGCCCTCAGCCTAGTGTGGGGAGTGAAAAAGTTCAACCACTATCTGCACGGGCAGAAGTTCACCTTGCTGACTGACCACCAACCACTTGTCTCCATCTTTAATCCAAAGAAGGGCGTTCCGGTGATGACTGCGCAACGGCTACAAAGATGGTCCCTTTTTCTAGGGGCGAACCAATATGAAATCGAATATAAGGGCACGAAACAGCATGGAAACGCTGATGGGCTATCACGCCTGCCACTGCCTACTGCGGAGGAAGCACCAGCAGTGGACCCTGTCGAAATATTTTATTCGACTATAATTGAACGCTTGCCAGTAACTAACGCTGATATAGAGAAGGAGACCCGAAATGACCCGACACTGTCTCGGGTATATGACTTGACGGTGAAGGGATGGCCAACACATGGCGACTCACTGTTGCGAGCATTCTCATCCAGAAGAGAACAGCTGTCAGTATGCCAGGGGACCTTGATGTGTGGATCCCGAGTGGTAATTCCACCCAAGTTAAGGGAGAGAGTGCTCAATGAGCTTCACGAAGGCCATCTGGGAGGGGTGAAAATGAAAAGCCTTGCTAGGGCTTATGTGTGGTGGCCGGGGATTGATCAGCAAATCGAGGACCTGACAAAGAGCTGCTCAGGATGGCAGAAGGTCCAGAATGCACCACCACATGCCCCTCTACACCCATGGGAGTGGCCCTCATCTCCATGGCAACGAGTGCATATTGATTTTCCTAATCCATTCATGGACTCAATGTTTTTAGTAGCCGTGGATGCGCACTCGAAATGGCCTGAGGTGATCTAAATGTCCTCCACCACCACGGAGAAAACTATTGCAGTCCTACAGACCATATTTGCCAGGAACGGCTTGCCAGAGCAGATTTGCTCTTATAACGGACCACAGTTTGTGTCCGAAGAGTTTCGAAGATTTATGAAAAGGAATGGGGTAAGGCATTACACATCCGCCCCGTATCATCCAGCCACAAATGGATTGGCTGAGAGGTTCGTACAAACCTTTAAAAAAGCAGTAAGGGCCATGTGCGATGACAACATTCCACTGCAGCATAAGGTGGACAATTTCCTGTTAGCCTACAGAAATGCGACACATGCAGTCACCAACCAGACCCCAGCCATGATGTTCTTTAACCGAAGGTTGAGATCTCGTCTGGATTTGCTCAGACCAAATGTACGAAGAGATGTTGAGAATAAGCAATTCCAGCACATCAATGAGAAGCCGACAAGGAGCTTCAATGTAGGGCAACCAGTCTTGGCCCGCGACTACTGAACAGAGAAATGGCAACCAGGAACGATATGCACACGGCAGGGGCCACTAATGTACACAGTGGATGTTGGGGAGAACATTGTGAGACGCCATGTCGACCAGATCCTAGAGTCACAGGAACGAGTCAACCCCATGTCTCGCGTACCTGGTGATGAACCCGACATACAGGTAGCATCTACCCAGAAACAGTAGCATCGGAAGCTGATGAACCAACCGACGACAGGGGGCCAGAATCGCCTCCGCACCAAGAGCAAAACACTCAGGAAAGGCGCTATCCAGAAAGGATCAGGAAGCCGCCCCAAAGACTGAATTTATAAATGGATTATTTTCAGTTAATGTTGCATGTTAAAAGTGTTAATTGTTAAATGAATGTTATGGTACTGTTAATCTAAAAGGGGAGGAATTGTAGTGTATGTACCTTTAAGGGGAGAACTACTTTTTACAGCTCCTGTATACTGTAGTACCGGCAGTGACCACACCTGTATATAAACCCTGAGTAGGGATCTGTATAGTTAGTTTTAGAGTAACCCTCATCCAGTAAACACCTGTTGATTGTTCCCCTGCAGTCTCTGTCTAGTTATTGAAGGACACACAACATCAAGATACACGGATTTAACAGAGCCCATTCAGCTTCTCGGGCCTGTTGCACAGGAACAGGAAGAGACCATTCAGCCCCTCGAGCCTGTTACACAGGAACAGGAGGGGGCTCATTCAGCCCCTCGAGCCGGTTACACAGGAACAGGAGGCGGTCCATTCAGCCTCTCGAGCCTGTTACACAGGAACAGGAGGAGGCCCATTCAGCCCCTCGAGCCCGTTACACAGGAACAGGAGCAGGCCATTCAGCCCCTCGAGCCTGTTCCACCATTCAATGAGATCATGGCTGGTCTGTATCTCAACTCCATTTACCCGCCTTGGTTCCGTAACCTTTAATACCCTTACCTAACAAAAATCTATCAATCTCAGTCTTGAAATTTTTAATTGACCCCCAGCCTCAACAGCTTTTTGGGGGAGAGAGTTCCAGATTTCCACTACCCGTTGTGTGAAGAAGTGATTCCTGACATCACCCCTGAACGGCCTGGCTCTAATTTTAAGGTTATGTCCCCTTGTTCTGGACTCCCCCCACCAGAGGAAATAGTTTCGCCCTATTAACTCTTTTAATCATCTTAAACACCTTGATTAAATTATCCCTCAATCTTCTATACTCAAGGGAACACAAGCCTAGTCTGTGTATAATAGCAAAATACTGCGGATGCTGGAAATCTGAAATAACAACAGAAAATGCTGGAAACACTCAGCAGGCCAGGCAGCATCCGTGGAGAGAGAAACAGAGTTAACGTTTCAGGTCTGGGACCCTTCATCAGAACTGGAAAAAGCTGGAGATGTAACAGGTATTAAGCAGGTGCAGAGACGGAGTGGGGGGGGGTGGGGGCGTTAGGAGGGGAGGAAGGAATAGAAAGAACATCCTGTACTTTTGTAAGAGGCAGGAAAGATAAAATGTTGCAAATGGGAATGGCCTGTCCTCATAATTTAAAGGAACTATGGAATGTCTATAGACACGTCCGGGAGAAACTGTTCTCCATGGTTCAAACCAGTTGTCTTATATGAATGGACTCCTGCACAGCACCTACAGCAACAATACGAACAACTTACATTTATATAGAGCCTTTAACATAGTCAAACATCCCAAGGTACTTCACAAGAGTGTTATCAAACAAAATTTGACACCGAGCCACATAAGCAAAGAGGTCGGTTTTAAGGAGCATCTTAAAGGAGGAAAGAGAGGCGGAGAGGTTTAGGGAGGGAATTCCAGAGCTTAGGGCCTAGACGGCTCAAGGCACGGCCACCAATGGTGGAGCGATGGAAATCGGGGATGTGCAAGAGGCCAGAATTGGAGGAGCGCAGAGATCTCGGAGGGTAGTAGGGCTGGCGGAGGTTACAGAGATAGGGAGGGACGAGGCCATGGAGGGATTTGAAAACGAGGATGAGAATTTTAAAATTGAGTCGTTGCTGGACCGGGAGCCAATGTATGTCAGCGAGCACAGGGGGTGATGGGTGAACGGGACTCGGTGCGAGTTAGGACACAGGGGGTGATGGGTGAACGGGACTCGGTGCGAGTTAGGACACGGGGGGTGATGGGTGAACGGGACTCGGTGCGAGTTAGGACACGGGTCAGCGAGCACAGGGGGTGATGGGTGAACGGGACTTGGTGCGAGTTAGGACACAGGGGGTGATGGGTGAACGGGACTCGGTGCGAGTTAGGACACGGGGGGTGATGGGTGAGCGGGACTCGGTGCGAGTTAGGACACGGGGGGTGATGGGTGAACGGGACTCGGTGTGAGTTAGGACACGGGGGGTGATGGGTGAACGGGACTAGGTGCGAGTTGGGACACGGGGGGTGATGGGTGAACGGGACTCGGTGCGAGTTAGGACACAGGGGGTGATGGGTGAACGGGACTCGGTGCGAGTTAGGACACGGGGGGTGATGGGTGAGCGGGACTCGGAGCGAGTTAGGACACGGGGGGTGATGGGTGAACGGGACTCGGTGCGAGTTAGGACACGGGGGGTGATGGGTGAACGGGACTCGGTGTGAGTTAGGACACGGGGGGTGATGGGTGAACGGGACTCGGTGCGAGTTAGGACACGGGGGGTGATGGGTGAACGGGACTCGGTGCGAGTTAGGACACGGGGGTGATGGGTGAACGGGACTCGGTGCGAGTTAGGACACGGGGGGGTGATGGGTGAACGGGACTCGGTGCGAGTTAGGACACGGGGGGTGATGGGTGAACGGGACTCGGTGCGAGTTAGGACACGAGGCAGCGAGTTTTGGGTGAGCTGAAGTGTATGTAGGGTGGAAGATGGGAGGCCGGCCTTACGTACAAACATATGAACAATGACGGACAGGAAAAGAATCCCCTGGTCCATCCAACCTGTCCCACATAATGTATACACTTCCCACCCAAATCCATGTGACCTCCTGGGAGAGAAAAAAAAGATAAAAACCTAGGCCAATTTGGTGGGAAAAAATCTGGTGAAATTCCTCTCCGGCCCCCTTAGGTGACCAAAACTAGTCCAGGAGACACTCTGACCCTGATCATTCGATACAGTGCCTACCCTTCCTACAATGTTTTTAAAAATGTATTCATTCTCTGGATGTGGGCGTCGCTGGCAAGACCAGCATTTATTGCCCATCCCTAGTTGCCCTCGAGAAGGTGGTGGTGAGCTGCCTGTGGTGTATGTGCCTTTAAGAGCCCCAGGTGTGCGTAATGCCGGTAATTGCCAGTTGGGCTATATAAGCCTGTGTATTGTGTATATCCTTTAGAACCCCCCCCCAGACTTGCTTAGTAAATACCTATGAACCAACTCCTGTCTTCAGTGTCTTTATCTACACACGGACACTACAGTGGCGACGAAGTGGAAACGGACTTACCTGCAATTCGGCAGCACCTCAAGGACATCAATTCCTCCAGCGTCCAGAAGACTCAAGGAAGTAATAGAAACTGTGGTTTCACCAGCTGGCCAAGCTGGTGGCAGGTACTGCGCTAATCCTTCCTGGGCGTCAGGCTGGGGCTCCAGCGGCGGGCTCTACAGCTGAGACAAGCAGCGAAATCGGAGGCAAGCAATAACGGACTGGGAGGGTGCACTCGTGAGACGGCCGGCGCGGCAAGCAGGTCAGCGTTTAGACCTCCGTCGGGAATGAGTCTCCAACAGTGAATAAACGGAAACCACAGTAAAGCAGCGTTGTTATCGGTAGCAGCGGCGGGAAAGCGCAGGAAGCGCCATATCGTTGCTACAGGGAGAAAAAAAAAGCGCGGGAAGCGCCATTTTTTTTGTTGAAATGCCTAAGTCTGGCAATATTGATGCTTTTGATAACGAAACAGAGCCTAACTTTGGCAATATTGATGTTTTTGATAACAAGATAGAGGATTGGACCACATATGTAGAAAGAGTGGAGGTGTTTTGCACCGCAAATGGAATAGAAGATGAAAAAAAAGCTTCAGTGCTTCTGGATCTAATGGGCGCAGAAACATACAAGCTATTACGCAACTTAATCACTCCAGCCGAACCGATGGACAAGAATTTTGAGGAGGTTGTTGATACCCTACACTGCCAATTCGAGGCAGGACTGGCAGATTCTCTGCAAGACAAATTCATCTGCGATACCCTAAGTGTAGAAACACAAAAAAAGGTATCTTTTGGAAAAGATTTAACACTGGACAAGGCTTTCAGTGCAATAGGAGCGGCAAAGATACAGCAAAGGCCACAGGACTTCGGCACCCATGAAATGACACGGGGTTTCGAGAGATGTTATCGCTGCGGCAGATCCAACCATGACCAGAGGGATTGCTGGTTCAAAGAAAAAGCATGCAGGCGATGCGGAAAGATGGGACACATTCCACGTGTATGCCGATCTGAAAATAAAAAATCCACTAACAGGAAAAGAATCAATAAGGAAAAGCACAGAAAGGTACAAATGATGACGGACAGTAGCTCCAAAGACCAGAAGAGCGATAGCGACTCCGGGAACAAGAGACTAAGCTCTCTCAAATTACATAATGTAATTGCCAATGAAGATTACCAGACCATTTGGGTTACCCTCATAATAGCAGGGTCCCCAGTTAAAATGGAGCTAGATACAGGATCAGCTCTAACCGTAATAAATCGACGAGATTACGAGAGGCTATTTTCGCATATACCTCTAAAAGACACATCCATTATCTTAAAAACATATACGGGGCAGAAAGTATACCCCAAAGGAAAAATAAAGGTGCCTGTGGTATACAACGGCAAAGAAATACAAAAGTTGTATTTATACATTCTACAAGATGGTGGTCCACCGTTGTTGGGACGTGAATGGATAAGGAAGATACGTTTAGACTGGCACTCCATTCAGGCACTGACGGTGACCAGTAAGGAAAAAAACAATGATGACATCATACTTGAACGATTAAAAGACATCCTGGCCAACGCCAAAGAAGTGTTTCAAGAGAAACTAGGAACCTTGAAAGGCATCACCGCCTCAATAAAAGTGGAAGATGCAGCAATTCCAAAATTTTTTAAGGCAAGACCGGTGCCATACGCAATACGTCCGGCAGTCGAGGCAGAGCTGGAGAATTTGGAAAAGGCAGGTGTATTATCCAAAATAGATTGGAGCGAATGGGCAACACCCATCGTTCCAGTCATGAAAAAAGCATTGAAAAATAACTCTGAGGAACAGAGAAAAATTCGCATCTGTGGGGACTTTAAGGTGACTGTAAACCCGGTCCTTCACACGGTACAGTATCCTCTTCCGAGGATAGAAGATATTTTCGCCTCACTATCCGGAGGAAAACGTTTCACAAAAATTGACTTGGCACAGGCATATCTACAGATGGAGGTTGAGGAGACCTCTAAAAAGTATCTCACAATAAACACACACAAAGGCCTGTACCAGTACAATCGACTGGTTTTTGGAGTAGCATCAGCTCCAGCTATCTGGCAAAGAGCTATGGAGCAAGTCCTGCAAGGGATTCCGGGGACTCAGTGTTACCTAGACGACATCCTTATAACAGGAGAAAATGACAACGAGCACCTTGCCAATTTGGAGCAGGTGCTCACTAGGCTGAAAGAACGGGGCCTACGAGCAAATCGCCCCAAGTGCAAATTTTTCCAAAATCAGATATCATATTGTGGCCACATAATTAATAAGGAAGGGTTGCATAAGTCACCTGAAAAAATTGAAGCAGTTATAAAAGCCCCAGCACCTGAAAATGTTTCACAATTGAGGTCATTCCTGGGATTAATAAATTACTATCATAAATTTTTACCGAACTTATCAACTATTCTACACCCTCTTAATGATCTTCTACACACAGGAGTGATTTGGAAATGGAACGAAGACTGTAAACGTGCCTTCCATAAATGTAAAGACTTAATCACATCCGAGAAAGTTTTGGCTCATTACAACCCATCACTACCAATCAGACTGGCGTGCGATGCATCCCCTTACGGCATAGGAGCGGTATTGTCCCATAGATTCCCTGATGGCTTGGAACGGCCGATAGCTTTTGCGTCACGCTCATTGAACTCAGCTGAGCGTAACTATTCCCAGATAGACAGGGAAGCACTCAGCCTGGTATGGGGAGTGAAGAAATTCAACCATTACCTACACGGACAAAAATTTACCTTGCTGACTGACCATCAACCCCTCATCTCCATATTCAACCCTAAGAAAGGTGTCCCCATTATGACGGCACAAAGACTACAGAGGTGGTCCCTTTTTCTAGGGGCACACCAATACAACATTGAATACAAAGGGTCAAAACAGCATGGGAATGCTGACGGTTTATCGCACCTGCCGTTGCCAACGATAGAAGAGGCACCTACAGTAGACCCAGTAGAGATATTCCACTCTACCATAGTGGAATGTCTACCGGTGACAAATTCTGCCATTGAAAGGGAGACCAGAAATGACCCTACTCTCTCACGGGTCTACGATTTAACAATGAAGGGATGGCCAGCACATGGCGAACCACTGTTGCCAGCATTCTCGCAAAGAAGAGAACAGCTGTCAGTGTGCCGAGGAACCTTGATGTGTGGATCCAGAGTGGTGATTCCACCCAAACTCCAGGATAAAGTGCTAAAGGAGCTTCACGAGGGGCATCTGGGTGGAGTGAAAATGAAGAACCTAGCTAGGGCGTTTGTATGGTGGCCAGGTATCGATGGAGACATCGAAGACATGACCAAGAGTTGCCTAGGATGCCAGAAGGTCCAAAATGCTCCGCCACAGGCCCCTCTACATCCATGGGAGTGGCCCTCCTCTCCCTGGCAAAGGGTGCACATCGACTTTGCTGGTCCATTTATGGACTCAATGTTCTTAATCGCAGTTGATGCACACTCCAAGTGGCCGGAGGTAATAAAGATGTCCTCCACCACCACGGAAAAAACCATCACAGTATTAAGGACCATATTTGCCAGGAATGGGCTGCCGGAGATATGTTCTGATAATAGACCGCAATTTGTGTCCGAAGAATTCAGAAAGTTCTTAAAGAACAATGGGGTAAAGCACTACACGTCTGCCCCATACCATCCCGCCACCAGTGGATTGGCTGAAAGGTTTGTCCAGACCTTCAAGAAGGCCATAAAGGCCATGGGTAATGAAGACATAAAACTTCAGCACAAGGTGGATAACTTCTTATTTGCATATAGGAATGCAACACATATGGTTACAAACCAAACTCCCGCCATGATGTTCTACAATAGAAACCTAAGATGCCGGCTGGATTTGGTCAAGCCCAACATCCGAAGGGACATGGAGAACCGGCAGTTTCAGGGCATGAATGAAAGGCCAACTAGGGCCTTCCAGATAGGCCAACCGGTTTTGGCCCGGGACTACCGTACCGAGAAATGGCAGCCTGGAACTATCTGCACACGACTAGGACCACTGATGTATACCGTGGACATCGGAGAAAGCATAATAAGGCGCCATGCTGACCAAATCATCAAGTCATCTGAAAAGGGACAACCTACACCACCACGCTATACATCTAACGATGAAGTAGAGATACCCATATCTACCTCCGATCCGGTGATACTGGAACCCGATGAACCCGACACTGGCCTTCAAGCCGAATCAGCCTTACCAGAAGAACCTACTACACCACCAGAAACTACTACACCCCCGAGGCGTTATCCGGACCGAGTCAGGAAGCCTCCTGAGAGACTAACTTATAATTAATTAATACAGCAATGTATATTATTTTGCATATAACATGTAATTAATAATTACTTAAAATATGATGTACTAGTTAGCTAGAAGGGGAGGAATTGTGGTGTATGTGCCTTTAAGAGCCCCAGGTGTGCGTAATGCCGGTAATTGCCACTTGGGCTATATAAGCCTGTGTATTGTGTATATCCTTTAGAACCCCCCCCCAGACTTGCTTAGTAAATACCTATGAACCAACTCCTGTCTTCAGTGTCTTTATCTACACACGGACACTACACTGCCTTCTTGAACCGCTGCAGTCCGTGTGACGAAGGTACGCCCACAGTGCTGTTAGGGAGGGAGTTCCAGGATTTTGACTCAGCGACGATGAAGGATCGGCCGATATATTTCCAAGTCAGGATGGTGTGTGACTTGGAGGGGAATTTGGAGGTGGTGGTGTTCCCATGCGCCTGCTGCCCTTGTCCTTCTAGGTGGTAGAGGTCGCGGGTTTGGGAGAAAGCCTTAGCGAGTTGCTGCAGTGCATCTTGTAGATGGTACACACTGCAGCCACTGTACGCCGGTGGTGGAGGGAGTGAATGTTTAAGGTGGTGGATGGGGTGCTGATCAAGCGGGCTGCTTTGTCCTGGATGGTGTCGAACTCCTTGAGTGTTGTTGGAGCTGCACTCATCCAGGCAAGTGGAGAGTATTCCATCACACTCCTGACTTGTGCCTCCTGACAGGCGGGGAGGGCGACGGGATGGGGGGGGCGGCGGGGCGATGGGTGCACGATCCACCATTGCCCATTTTCTGGCAGCGTCAAAAGTTAAAATCAGTGAATGCTGACAAGCTATTCAACCATGTTGGGAAGAATGAGGATACCATGGCAGAGGCTGAGCATTGGGATATCCGGAGATGCTCACTTTTCCAGCAGGGAAGATTGGATAATGATTAGAAGCGAGATGCCTGGCCAATTTGACCCCGTCTAACCTCATGCCCAGTGGTTAAATGGTTAATGTTCTCATCCCCACCTCGACTGAGATTAACTAACTCAGCATTGACCAGGGCGCGAAGCCGAGACCTTCATAATCCCTGCCTTCCCCAGAGAGAGAAAGCATCTCAGGATCTGATATCTACAGGCGGGAAAAAGAAGCAGTCATTATCCCCGAACACTCCATAAAGCTGCCTGGAAGCAAGACCTGCTGTTCGTCCTGGTGGAGGGGGGAATGAATCGCCAGATTTATGTCAAACTTTAAGAAGAATGAATTGGCACTGTTGGATCTGGATGAAGAACAGCCTGGGAGAGCAAAGTTTCAATCAATGACTTATCGTTCAAACAAGCGCTTCCTGGATTTGTTTTGATTTAGATTGTAATATCATAAATTTACAGACTATATACCGGAGTGCTGTCTAATTTATAATAATGGGGCCTCTCTCTGACAATGTGCTCCTAATCACCTCTGTGCTTGACTCACAAGGCTGAATTACCCACGTTTTAATGGACAGATAATTGCATGCGCCCAATGTCCTTGTAGACGCTCCTGCCCTGCACTAAATGGTGAATTTTACCCCAACCATGTGTGAATGGGTTGGAATTATCCCAACTAAAAATCAGGCGGAGTTTTTTTCCTTTATGCGCATCATTGTGGGGACCGTCAGTGCTGGGATTTGAAGATTTTTCCCCATCCTGGGCAGCCTGTGTCAGAACTCACCAGGTGCCAGCAACCAGTTAGCGTTTGCTAGTGCAGCTCACATACTGGAAAACAGGATAGAATTTCTCCTGCCCTAACTTTGGCAGAAACCACAGAAAAATGGCACAAGAGGCTGTTTACGCCGTTTCTCTGGGTTTTCCCGTCAATGTTATGATAGAAAGAAAGAACTTGCATTTCTATAGCGCCTTTCATGACCTCAGGACGTCTCAAAGCGCTTTACGGCCAACAAAGTACTTTTTGAAGTGTAGTCACTGTTGTAATGTGGGAGATGCGACAGCCAATTTGCGCACAGCAAGCTCCGACAAACAGCAATGTGATAATGACTGGATAATCTATTTTAGTGATGTTGGTTGAGGGATAAATATTGGCCAGGACACCGGGGAGAACTCCCCTGCTCTAATAGTGCCGCAGGATCTTTTACGTCCACCTGAGAGAGCAGACGTTTAACGTCTCATCTGAAAGACGGTACCTCCGACAGTGCAGCACTCCCTCAGTACTGCACTGGGAGTGTCAGCCTGGATTTTTGTGATCAAATCTCTGGAGTGGGACTTGAACCCATGACCGTCTGACCCAGAGGCGAGAGAGAGTGCTACCCACTGAGCCACAGCTGACACTTACACCTCCTGCCCAACCCTGAGGCAGCAAGCTCAGAGACATATTGGTACTGGTGGGAATAGAGGAGAGTGGCTTCGGATTTGCCGATATTAAGCTGGAATGAGTGGCAGTTTTGGCCTCAACCAGGTCTTGGTGTCAGACTAGGCGGTTGGAGCTTGTTACCGTTTGGACTGATTGAGAAGATGGAGAGGTAAAGCTTGGTGTAGTTGGTGTGGGACAGGAGGAGGCCATTCAGCCCCTCGAGGCATTCAATTCTCTCCTCTAACAGCTCCCATTCTCCCTCTCCTCACATCCGTCCCATTCTACCTCTCCTCACATCCGTCCCATTCTACCTCTCCTCACACGTCCCATTCTCCCTCTCCCCACACCTGGACTGTTAGCTCCCCTTTCCCAACACAAGAGCCTGCACTTTCAGGAGAGTAGATGAAATGCAAAAGGCGCGGGGAGTCTTGAAAGTCTGGGCTTAGATCATAAACAACCTTTAAAATCCATTCATCTCACCAAACAGTGAAATGGAACTCACATAACCTGATCATGGCTCAACTCTATCTCCAGCCTTGATCCATAACCCTTAATACCCAGGCCCAACAAAAATCTATCGATCTCAGTCTTGAAAATTCCAATTGACCCCCCTCCCCCCCGAGTCTGCAGCATCTTAAGGTTTTGTTTCAGTCAGTTGCCCTCCCGATTGATTTGCACTTATTGCTTTAATTTGTCATAATTGAAAACAAATATTCCACTTTATCATTTCACATTCCTAGAGTCAATTGCTTTCTATATCGCTACATTAAACTCAGCTAAATGAGGAAAAGTTTGCACTATATCGATTTTGTAATGTTAAAAAAATTGAATACTGCGCAATACACAGAACAGTAATTGTTTTTGTATTGTACATTGTTCATTTTCAATAAAGGGACTGTTTAATGTATATTTTTCAAATAGTTTTCCAATTCATTGTGAGGAAGTTCAGCAGTGTGCTGAAGTAATGGGATTTTATACAAAGCGAAAGGACACAAGATAGTGGGTGTGCTTCTTCAGTACAATGACTGGGTATTGCAGATAACTCCAGCACACTCAGGGGAGGTGATAGCCTCTGAAGGAAAACTTACAACTTACACGTTCACCACGTACAGTACATCAATGATTTGGACTCGGAAATTAAAGGGGGGAAGAGAGAGAGCGACTGGGGGGAAGAGAGAGAGCGACGGGGGAAGAGAGAGAGCAACTGGGGGGAAGAGAGAGAGCAACTGGGGGAAGAGAGAGAGCGACTGGGGAAGAGAGAGAGCAACTGGAGGGAAGGGGGGTAGGAGGGATAGGGGGGAAGGGGGGAAGGGGGTAGCGGGGAAGGGGGAGGGGAAGGGGGGTGGGGGGTGATGGGAAGGGGGGGGTGGGGGGAAGGGGAGGGGGAGGGGAGGGGGGAAGGGAAGAGGGGGAGGGGGGAGGGGCTGAGGGAGGGAGAGAGGGGGAGGGGGGAGGGGAGAGAGACAGAGGGAAGGAGAGATAGAGGGCAAGTGGCCGCTCCCGCGTTCCCGAGCCCCGCCCCCGAGCCCTGCGCTCTCCCGAGCCCCGCCCCCCCGAGCCTCGCGCCCATCCGAGCCCCGCCCCCCCCGAGCCCCGTGCTCTCCCGAGCCTCGCCTCCCCAAGCGCGCGCTCCCGCTCTCCCGAGCCCCGCACTCCCGCTCTCCCGAGCCCTGCCCCCCTGAGCCCCCCGAGCCCCGCCTCCCCCGAGCCCCGCCTCCCCCGAGCCCCGCCCCCGAGCCCCGCCTCCCCCGAGCCCCGCCTCCCCCGAACCCCGCCTCCCCCGAGCCCCACGCTCCCTCTCTCCTGAGCCCCACGCTCCCGCTCTCCCGAGCTCTGCCCTCCCGAGCCCCGCCCCCCGCCTGAGCCGGCTTCAAGACCAGAGAGAGAGACGACGCCACGCAACCTACCGCGTGAGGCCCGGCCGGACTCAAGTCGCGCTCCAGGCGGAAGTTGACGTGCGCGCTGACTCCCGCCCCGCCTGCCTTTACTAAGATGGCGACGCTCGGCTCAGGCCCGCCCCCTCCAGCCTTCACAAAGATGGCGGCGATCGCGGGCCTTTTGTTGATCCCGACGGGAGGTGCCTAGCTCGGGCATGGCTCGGCAACAGAGGCCCAGGCTTCGAGGCCTGGAAAAACGGTGAAAGGTAGGAAAATTATAGAGGTTAGAGAAAAGATTTACAAATTAATTAACTTTTTTAAAAAACAATTTGTGTTTTAAAAGCAACTTTTTTTTTGCTGGAAATGTAGATTTGAAAAGAAACACGCAGAAAGTGGGAAAAAGAAACGAAGAGTTTGGAATCAAGATGGCGGCCACTCACCTCATTTCAGAACGATAAGACCCGCCCACACACGCACCGATTGGTCAACCGTCAGGTCGCTAAACTGTAGGATTGGTCAATCATCATGTCACTCAACTGTAGGATGGCCCGCCCGCACACACAATGACCCGCCCCCACTCGATGCAAATGAGCGAATAATGAGCGGAATTTTGAACATTTTTTGGATACCGTCGGCACAACTTTTGTCCGACCAAAAAGTAAATATGCCTACAAGAGTCCCCTAATGATGAGCTTTCTTTTGATATAACATATGTGTAGGTACGCTCTATAACTTTTGATTGTATAGCCGGACAGACAGACAGACAGAGAGACAGACAGACAGAGAGACATACTGTTTTATATATATAGATTACTTACAGTTACATCATGCTGGAAATTTCTCTCGTCTGTCTTTCTCTGTTTTCCAGTGATGGAAAATTCTTTCAATGTTGACAACACGTCTCTCCTCTCACGTCCCATTCTCCCTCTCCTCACAGCTCCCATTCTCCCTCTCCCCACACCTGGACTGTTAGCTGCCCTTTCCCAACACAAGAGCCTGCACTTTCAGGAGAGTAGATGAAATGTAAAAGGCGCGGGGAGAATGCACACAGCTTGAAAGTCTGGGCTTAGATCATAAACAACCTTTAAAATCCATTCATCTCACCAAACAGTGAAATGGAACTCACATAACCTGGTCTCTCATCCATGAACCCAGACAGCTTCAATTAACCTGTGGTTTCCAGGCTGGTACCTGTGGCTCAGTCAATGCTAAAGGCAGATGTTCATTGACCATGCTCCATATATATGATCAATAACGCAATCTGCTAAATCGATTGATTAACTTGACCCCAGACTGCGTGTGTTTATCTGGCCAAGATGGGCCGTGCCCACTGGTTTTGGGACCTTTAGTTGCTGTGGGCCTTTCTGGCCCATTCGGCTCCAGGTTGAGTCCTGGGGCATTGTGAGCTGAGTCCCGAGTCTCGCTCTAGTCCAGGGCTGTCAACCAGGCGCTCCGCGGGCCCGAGCACTTTCACCCGGCTCAGCCCCTTCCCCTCACAGGCCGGCCGGCCACCTGGGGAATTTCCCCCCGAGTCTCCTCCCACAGACCTCGACCACAGCGGCGCTCTCACCTTCTCAAGCTCAGCCTCTCCCGGGAGGCTCTGAGGCCTGGGTCCGGCTCCCGCCCTCCTCCTCACCTGCGGACACCCCTCGCCGCTCCTCCAATCACAGCTGTACTTTTATCCCGCGCTCTTTCCAGCCGCTCGCGCCTTCGCCGGTGGGATTTGATGCTCAGCCCCTCCCCCCGCTGGAGCTCGCTGGTGTGCGCACACCTTGGAGGCAATGCTGGTGGGGTGGTTGGTGAGGGCGTAGCTAATAATGTGGCAGACTGCACCAAAATACAGCAAGATACAAACAGGCTTGCATAGTTGGTGGATCAATGGCAGGAATGACGTTTGAGGAGAGATTGGGTCGATTGGGCTTATACTCGCTGGAGTTTAGAAGAATGAGAGGGGATCTCATTGAAACTTATAAAATTCTAACAGGACTAGACAGACTAAATGCAGGAAGGATGTTCCCGATGTTCGGGGAGTCCAGAACCAGGGGTCACAGTCTAAGGATAAGAGGTAAGACATTTAGGACAGAAATGAGGAGGAATTTCTTCACCCAGAGAGTGGTGAACCTATGGAATTCTCTACCACAGAAGGCAGTTGAGACCAATTCATTAAATATATTCAAGAAGGAGTTGGATATATTTCTTAAGGCTAAAGGGATCAAGGGATATGGGGAGAAGGCAGGGACAGGGTACTGAATTTGGATGATCAGCCATGATCTCATTGAATGGCGGAGCAGGCTCGAGGGGCCGAATGGCCTACTCCTGCTCCTACTATGTTTCTATGTAAATCCAATATAGCAAAGTGTGAGGTGGTTCACAGGCTGGTGGAAGGGGCAGACACGTGGCAGATGAAATTTAATGCGAAGTGATAACATTTTGGTAGGAAGAGCCAGGAGAGGCAATATAAACTGAAGGCTACAGCCCTAAAGGGGACGCATGAACAGAGAGACCTGGGGGTATGTGTGCACAAATCGTTGAAGGTGGCAGGGCAGGTTGAGAAAGCAGTTAAAAAAGCTCACGTGATCCTGGGCTTCATAAATAGAGGGGTGGAGTACAAAGGCAAGGAAATTATGATAAACCTGTATAAAACACTGGTTCGGTCTCAACTGGAGTATTGTGGACAATTCTGGGCACCGCACTTTAGGAAGGATGTGAAGGCCTTAGAGAGGGTGCAGAAAAGATTTACGAGAATGATTCCAGGGATGAGGGACTTCAGTTACGTGGATAGACTGGAGAAGTTGGGGTTGTTCTCCTTGGAGCAGAGAAGGTTGAGAGGAGATTTGATGGAGGTGTTCAAAATCATGAGGGGTCTGGACAGAGTAGATAGAGAGAAACTGTTCCCATTGGCAGAAGAGTCGGGAACCAGAGGACACAAATTTAAGGTGATTGGCAAAAGAACCAAAGACGACACGAGGAAAAACTTTTTTACGCAGCGAGTGGTTATGATCTGGAATGCACTGCCTGAAAGGGTGATGGAGGCAGATTCAATCGTGGCTTTCAAAAGGGAATGGGATAAGTACCTAAAGGAAAAACATTTGCAGGGCTACGGGGAAAGGGCGGGGGAGTGGGACTAGCTGAGGTGCTCTTGCAGAGAGCCGGCACGGGCTCGACAGGCTGAATGGCCTCTTTCTGTGCTGTAACCATTCTATGAGTCTCTGATTTTGTTAGGAGGAATAAGGAGGCCACCTATTCCTTGGAAGGTCGGAAACTATATAGGGGACAGGAGCAAAGAGATCTGGGAATACAGATACATAAATTGTTAAAAGTATCACAAGCTGATAAGACCATAAATAGTGCATAAAAATACTGGGGTTCATTTCTGGAGCAATAATTTACAGAAGCAGGTAGGTGACGTTAAGTTTATGTAGAACCTTGGTTAGACCACATTTGGAGTACTGTGGGCAGTTCTGGTCTACAAAAAGGATACTGAAGCACTGGAGAAAGTGCAGAAAAAGATTTACATGGATGTTACCAGAATTGAGAGGATACAACTCTCGGGAAAGATTGAGCAGGCCGGGGCTCTTTTCTCTGGAAAAGAGAAGGCTGAGAGGAGATCTGGTAGAAGGGCTATGAAGGGGTTCGATGGGGTGGAGGTGGAGAAACTGCTTCCACATTGGTGAGAATGTGGAACTCGCTGCCACATGGAATGGTTGAAGCGGAGAGAATTGAAGCATTTAAGGGGAGGCTTGATGTGCGCGTGAGGGAGAAGGGAATCGAGGGACACGGGGGCAGGATGAGAAGAGGTAATCAGAGTGGGAGGAGGCTGGTGTGGAGCATAAACACCAGCTCAGACCAGTTGGGCTGTTTCTGTGCTGTGTAATTCTATGTAACCGTGGGAGTCACAGATAACGACCAGAAACTATGCTGAAGCTGCTGATCTCAAGCACTTGTCTAAGATCTGAGTGCTAAACCTAGACTGATGTGCCAGTGCAGTACTAAGGGAGGGCTGCACGATCAGACATTCAGACAAGACGTTACACCATCTGGTTCTCTTGACACTTCAGGTAGATGTTAAAGATCCCACGACATTATTGCACAAAGATCAGGGAGTTCAGCAGGTGTCCTGGTCAACCTCCCGCCCTCAACTGCCAACACCAAAAAAAGAGATGACTTGGTCATTCATCTCATCGGTGTTTGAGGGATGTTGTTGTGTGCAAAATGGCTGCCATATTTGTCCGTATAACAAAGTCATTGAGCATTGATGCAATTGATTGTGTCAGCTACTTCTGAGAGAGAAATTACATCGAGCTACATTGTGTCTACAGTACAGAAACAGGCCATTCGGCCCAACTGGTCCGTGCCGGTGTTTATGCTTCACATGAGTCTCCTCCCACCCCTCTTCACTTCACACTATCAGCACAACCCTCCATTCCTTTCTCCCTCATGTGTTTATCGAGCTTCATCTTAAATGTATCTCTGCTATTCACTTCAACCACTCCCTGTGGTAGCGATTTCCACATTCTCACCACTCTCTGGGTTTTTTTTAAATTAGTTTTTTGGGATCAAGGCGTCGCTGTCAATGCCAGCATTTATTGGCCATCCCTAGTTGCCCTTGAGAAGGTGGTGGTGAGCCGCCTTCTTGAACCGCTGCAGTCCGTGTGGTGAAGGTACTCCCACAGTGCTGTTAGGGAGGGAGTTCCAGGATTTTGACCCAGCGACGATGAAGGAACGGCGATATATTTCTAAGTCAGGATGGTGTGTGACTTGGAGGGGAACTTGGAGGTGGTGGTGTTCCCATGTGCCTGCTGCCCTTGTCCTTCTAGGTGGAAGAGGTCGCTGGTTTGGGAGGTGCTGCCGAAGAAGCCTTGGCGAGTTGCTGCAGTGCATCTTGTAGATGGTACACACTGCAGCCACGGTGCGCCGGTGGTGGAGGGAGTGAATGTTTAAGGTGGTGGATGGGGTGCCAATCAAGCGGGCTGCTTTGTCCTGGATGCTGTCGAGCTTCTTGAGTGTTGTTGGAGCTGCACTCATCCAGGCAACTGGAGAGTATTCCACCACACTCCTTACTTGTGCCTTGTAGATGGTGGAAAGGCTTTGGGGAGTCAGGAGGTGAGACACTCGCTGCAGAATACCTAACCTCTGACCTGCTCTTGTTGCCACAGTATTTATGTGGCTGGTCCAGTTAAATTTCTGGTTAATGGTGACCTCCAGGATGTGGATAGTGGGGTAAAGAAGTTTCTCCTGAATTCCCTCAGGGTTCTATCCTAATCAGTATGGCATGAGTCTTTGACTCCCGCTTCTGAGTCAGGAGGTCGCGGGATCGATTTCCCCACCCCGGACAGTCCCGGCCAGTGGAGACCAGAGATCCGGCTTGGAATTCCGGGTTGACATCCCGTGGGATCCTCGGGTCCGTTGGGTGTGGGTGCCCCCCCTCCCATCATAATGGGTTGCAGGAACCCAGAAAGCCCTCCCGCTGTACAGGACTAACCCCCCTGTCGGCTGTGGTGAAGACGTCGTAGCCGAGACTGTTACTCAGCCTGTGAGTCCTCCCACAGCTTCACACTTTGAAGTGAAGTGTGTGAAGATATGAAGACAATCCAACACAATCCCTTATTTCTGCAAAATTTTGATTGTCAGATGATATTTCTGCTCGAGATTTGTTTGAAGCCTCGTTAGACGGATCGCTTTCTTTTTTTTATTGCTGATGTTTCCATTTCCTTTCTTTTTATTTCTGTCATTATCTCTCCCGCTGTTCCTACTTGATTCAGGCTCTCTGATAGTGCAGCAACTGCAATCTCCGCTCACCCGATCTGATAGCAGCTTGCTTTCATTGTGTAGCGTGTTGTGCCAGCGGCAAGGATTTGGCAGGGGGGGGAGGGGGGGGCGGTGGCAGGGCGGGGGAGGCAGTGTCAAACTCCGAGACCCACGTGCTCTCTGCCGCTGATTGGCTTCTAGGGTGTTCCTGGGCAGTACGCGTTAACAACCAGGCTGTGAGGTGTGGTCTGGTCATTATGGGTACTCAGTAACATCGCCCGTCTCCACCCCTGCCTCAGCTCATCTGCTGCTGAAACCCTCATCCAGGCCTTTGTTACCTCTGCACTTGACTATTCCAACACACTCCTGGCTGGCCTCCCACATTCCACCCTACGTAAACCTGAGGTCATTGAAAACTCTGCTGCCCGTATTCTAACTCGCACCAAGTCCCGTTCACCCATCACCCCCCGTGCTCGCTGACCTACATTGGCTCCCGGTTCAGCAACGCCTCGATTTTAAAATTCTCTCCTTGTTTTCCAATCCCTCCATGGCCTTGCCCCTCCCTATCTCTGTAACCTCCTCCAGTCCTGCAACCCTCTGAGATCTCTGCTCTCCTCCAATTCAGGCCTCTTGAGCATCCCCGATTTTCATCGCTCCACCATTGGCGGCCGTGCCTTCAGCTGCCTGGGCCCCGAGCTCTGGAATTCCCTCCCTAAACCTCTCCACCTCTCTACCTCACATTCACCCTCATTCTAGTGCAATCATACCAACTAACAACACACAAGGGTAGCCACTTGGGTGTTTAATCCAACGTCCATGTAAAGTTTCTGTTAATGTGCTGTCAAACATTGAAACCTTTATTTTCAACACTTTCCGTTCTTGGACAGGTTTGTCTGCACCTTTGGAAGTGGTTTAGTGAGTTGCAGTGAATGGGGAGGCATAACAATACCCTCTGCAATGGTGGTGAGTGTGAAAGGAATTGTAGGGATGCTTTATGTTGTTGGTGTGGGGTGGTGACAACCTGGTGCATCATGTGGCAGCCAGAGTGCACAGTGTCAAGTGAAGTAAATCTGGCCATGGTGAGGCCATCCCTGGCCTCCTGGGCAGCAATGTGGTCGGGTGCTGATGCCCTGTGTCCTGTGCAGCATCAATTGATTATGGAGAAGGTTGGTGGTGTTGTTGGTGTGCCTGGTGCTTCTGGTGTTGGGGCTGATCGTGGTGGGACTCTGAGGACCAAGGGGAGACAGTATAAAGGACACCCACGCTGATGGAATAGATGGCAGGTGAAGTAGAGATGACAGAAGCATTCTGTCAATGGTGAGAGAGTTCTTCCATTGAGGTGAGAGTGGGTGGAAGGTAGAAAGTGGAAAGCCTGCAGAATCTGTGCTGGAAATGGACTGAGAAACAGTTTGTGGTTGAGGAAAGTGATCTCTGTCAGGTGGGAGCTTTTACTGTACATTTGAAGCTGTCAAGTAATCAGCTGGAGCAATGGCCACTGAACTCCCACCTCAGGTTAACAGACGTTGTCCCCGAACAGTGTGGCTCCCGTGGCCATGATGCTAAAGTCAAAAGGTAAGTTAAAAAAGCCTGTTAATCATTTGTGAACTAGATGCTGATGAGTTTAATTGGGTTGCCCGCCGCTGCCTGACGGGTCTGCTCAGCGCTGACGGACCCAACATTGGGAAAGGCGTGTTGACAGCGGGTTCCCGACCCGCTGTCAAAAAAAAACATTTTCCCACCTGGCCCGCCACATAGAAGATAGGAGCAGGAGTAGGCCATTCGGCCCCTCGAGCCTGCTCCGCCACTCAATGCGATCATGGCTGATCATCCAAATTCAGTACCTGGTCCCTGCCTTCTCCCCATACCCCTTGATGCCTTTAGCTTTGAGAAATATATCCAACTCCTTCTTGAATATAATTAATGAATTGGCCTCTATTGCCTTCTGTGGTAGAGAATTCCACAGGTGCACCACTCTCTGGGTGAAGAAATTCCTCCTCATTTCTGTCCTAAATGGCCTACCCCTTATCCTTAGACTGTGACCCCTGGTTCTGGACTCCCCGACCATCGGGAACATCCTTGCAGCATCTAGTCTGTCTGGTCCTGTTAGAATTTTATAAATTTCGATGAGATCCCCTCTCATTCTTCTAAACTCCAGCGAGTACAAATATAAAAACAGATAGCAAGAGTTTCTACAGCTATATAAAAAGAAAAAGGGTGGCTAAAGTGAACGTTGGTCCCTTAGAGGATGAGACCGGGAAACTAGTGGTGGGGAACATGGAGATGGCAAAGACGCTGAACAAATATTTTGTATCAGTCTTTACAGTAGAGGACACTAAAAATATCCCAACACTGGACAAACAGGGGCAATGTGGGGGGGGGGTGGGGAAGGAGCTAAACACAATTAAAATCACTAAGGAGATGGTACTCGGTAAAATAATGGGACTTAAGGCGGATAAATCCCCCAGACCTGATGGCCTACATCCTAGGGTCTTGAGAGAAGTGGCAGTAGGGATTGTGGATGCATTGGTGATTATTTTCCGAAACTCCCTGGACTCAGGAAAGGTTCCGGCAGATTGGAAAACTGCTAATGTAACACTCTTATTTAAGAAGGGAAGTAGACAAAAAGCTGGAAACTATAGACCAGTTAGCCTAACATCTGTGGTTGGCAAAATGTTGGAGTCCATTATTAAGGAAACAGTAACAGAGCATTTGGATAAACATAATTTAATAGGACAGAGTCAGCATGGTTTTATGAAGGGGAAGTCATGTTTGACAAATTTGCTCGAATTCTTTGAGGACGTAACATACAGGGTGGATAAAGGGGAACCAGTGGATGTAGTGTATCTAGACTTCCAAAAGGCATTTGACAAGGTTCCACACAAAAGATTACTGATCAAGATAAAAAAATCATGGGTTTGGGGGCCATATACTGGCATGGGTGGAAGATTGGCTATCTAACAGAAAACAAAGAGTTGGGATAAATGGTTCATTCTCAGGATGGCAATCAGTAACTAGTGGTGTTCCGCAGGGGTCAGTGCTGGGACCCCAACTCTTTACAATCTATATTAACGATTTGGAGGAAGGGACCGAGTGCAATGTATCCAAGTTTGCCGACGATACAAAGATGGGAGGGAAAGCAGTGAGTGAGGAGGACATAAAAAACCTGCAAAAGGACATAGACAGGCTAAGTGAGTGGGCAGAGATTTGGCAGATGGAATATAATATTGGAAAGTGTGAAGTTATGCACTTTGGCAGAAAAAATCAAAGAGCAAGTTATTATCTAAATGGAAAGAAACTGCAAAGTGCTACATTACAAAGGGATCTGGGGGTCCTGGTGCATGAAACACAAAAAGTTAGTATGCAGGTGCAGCAGGTGATCAGGAAGCCCAATGGAATCTTGGCTTTTATTGCAAGGGGGATGGAGTATAAACACAGGGAGGTCTTGCTGCAGTTATACAGGGTATTGGTGAGGCCACACCTGGAATACTGCGTGCAGTTTTGGTTTCCATATTTAAGAAAAGATATACTTGCTCTCGAGGCGGTTCAGAGAAGGTTCACTCGGTTGCTTCCTGAGATGAGGGGGTTGACGTATGAGGAAAGGTTGAGTAGGTTGGGCCTCTACTCATTGGAGTTCAGAAGAATGAGAGGCGATCTTATCGAAACATATAAGATTGTGAGGGGTCTTGATCAGGTGGATGCGGTGAGGATGTTTCCACTGATGGGTGAGACTAGAACTAGGGGGCATAATCTTAGAATAAGGGGCTGCCCTTTCAAAACTGAGATGAGGAGAAACTTCTTCACTCAGAGGGTAGTAAATCTATGGAATTTGCTACCCCAGAGAGCTGTGGAAGCTGCAACATTAAATAAATTTAAAACAGAGATAGACAGTTTCCTAGCAGACAAGGGAATTAGGGGTTACGGGGAGAGGGCAGGGAAGTGGACGTGAGTCTAGATTCGGATCAGCCATGATCCTATTGAATGGCGGAGCAGGCCCGAGGGGCCGTATGACCTACTCCTGCTCCTACTTCTTATGTTCTTATGTTCTTATGTAATCAATCCAATCTCTCCTCATACGTCATTCCTGCCATCCCAGGTATCAGCCTGGTGAATCTTCACTGAACTCCTTCCATGGCAAGAACATCCTTCCTCAGATAAGGCGACCAAAACTGCACACAATACTCAAGATGTGGTCTCACCAAGGCCCTGTACAACTGCAGCAAGACATCCTTTTTCCTGTACTCAAACCCTCTTGCTATGAAGACCAACATACCAATTGCCTTCTTAACCACCTGCTGCACCTGCATGTTTACCTTCAGCGACTGGTGCACAAGGACACCCAGGTCTCATTGCACTTCCCCTTCTCCCAATCTATTGCCATTCAGAAAATAATCTGCCTTCCTGTTTTTGCTACCAAAGTGGATAACCTCACATTTATCCACGTTATATTGCATCTGCCATGCTTCTGCCCAATCACCCAACCTGTCCAAATCATCCTGGAGTTTCTCGGCATCCTCCTCACAGCACACATGCCCACCCAGTTTTGTGTCATCTGCAAATTTGGAGATATTACATCTAGTTCCCTTGTCTAGATCATTAATATATATTGTGAATAGCTGGGGTCCAAGGACCGATCCCTGTGGTACCCCACTAGTCACTGCCTGCTACTCGGAAAAAGACCCATTTATTCCAACTCTTTGCTTTCTGTCTGCCAACCAGTTCTCTATCCAAGTCATTACCTTGCCCCCAATCCCATGTGCCTTAACTTTACACGCTAATCTCTTATGCGGGACCTTATCGAAAGCCTTCTGAAAATCCAAATACACCACATCCACTGGTTCTCCCTTATCTATTTTACCAGTTACAACCTCAAAAAATTCCAGTAGATTAATCAAGCACAATTTACCTTTTGTGAATCCATGTTGACTTTGTCCGATCCTGTCACTGTTTTTCAAGTGCTCTGCTATTACATCATTTATAATGGACTCTAGCATTTTCCCCACTACCGATGTCAGGCTTACCGGTCTGTAATTCCCCATTTTCTCTCTACCACCTTTTTTGAATAGTGGGGTAACATTAGCTACCCTCCAACCCATGGGTACTGTTCCAGATTCCATCGAATGTTGGAAGATGATCAGCAATGCATCTACTATTTCTAGGGCCACTTCCTTAAGTACCCTAGGATGTAGATTATTAGGCCCTGGGGATTTATCGGCCTTCAATCCCATCAATTTCCTTAACACCATTTCCCTACAAATACTGATTTCTTTCAGTTCCTCCCTTTCATCAGACCCTATATTCCCCGACATCTCTGGGAGGTTATTTGTGTCCTCCTTTGTGAAGACAGAACCAAAATATATATTTAATTGGTCTACCATTTCTTTGTTCCCCATTATAAATTCCCCTGATTCTGACTGCAAGGGACCTACGCTTGACTTCACCAATCTTTTTCTCTTCACATATCTATAAAAGCTTTTACAGTCAGTTTTTATGTTCCCTGCAAGCTTACTCTCATATTCTATTTTCCCCTTCTTATTTAATCCCTTTTTCCTCCTTTGTTGAATTCTAAACTGCTCCCAATCCTCAGGTTTACTGCTTTTTCTGGCCAAGTTATATGTCCTCTCCTTGGATCTTATGCTATCCCTAATTTCCCTTGTTAGCCACGGTTGAGTCACCTTTTTTGTTTTATTTTTATGCCAAACTGGGATGAACAAATTCTGTAGTTCATCCATGCGATCTTTGAATGTTTGCCATTGCCTATCCACCGTCAACCCTTTGAGTGACATTCCCCAATCAATCCTACCCAACGCGCGCCTCAGACCATCGTAGTTTCCTTTATTTAAATTCAGGACCCTAGTCTCTGAGTCAACAACTTCATTCTCCATCTTAATGAAGAATTCTATCATATTATGATCGCTCCAACCCAAGGGGCCTCGTACAAGATTGTTAATTAATCCTTTCTCGTTACATAATACCCTGTCTAAGATGGCCTGATCTCTGGTTGGTTCCTCGACATATTGGTCCAGGAAACCATCCCGTAAACACTCCAGGAATTCCTCCTCCACAATATTGTTACTAATTTGGTTAGCCCAATTTATATGTAGATTAAAGTCACCCATGATGACTGCTGTGCTCTTATTGCTCACTTCTCTAATTTCCCTTTTAATGCCATCCCCAACCTTCGCATTACTGTTTGGAGGTCTATATACCACTCCCACTAACGTTTTCTGCCCCTTGGTATTTCTCAGTTCTACCCATACAGATTCCACTTCATCAGAGCTAATATCCTTCCTTACAATTGTGTTAATCCCTTCTTTAACCAGCAATGCTACCCCACCTCCCTTTCCTTTTTGCCTATCTTTCCTGAATATTGAATGCCCCTGGATGTTGAGATCCCAGCCTTGGCCACCCTGGAGCCATGATTCCGTAATCCCAATCAAATCATAATCGTTTACCTCTATTTGCGCAGCTAATTCATCCACCTTATTACGAATGCTCCTCGCATTAAGATACAAAGCCTTCAGGCTTGTTTTTTTAACGCTCTTAGACCTATTAGAATTATTATTTACTGTGGCCATGTTTGATTTAAACTGTTGATTTCTCTGACTGCCACTTTTGTTTTTCTCCTTCCTATCTTTTTCTTTTATCCTTGTTTCCCTTTCCTCTGTCCCTCTGCTCAGGTTCCCAACCCCCTGCCATTTTAGTTTAAACCCTCCACCAGAGCACTAGCAAACACTCCCCCTAGGACATCGGCCCCGGCCCTGCCCAGGTGCAAACCGTCCGGTTTGAACTGGTCCCACCTCCCCCAGAACCAGTTCCAATGTCCCAGGAATTTGAATCCCTCCCCCTCACACCATTCCTCTAGCCACGTATCCATCTGAAATATCCTTCTATTTCTACTCTGATTAGCACGTGGCACTGGTAGCAATCCTGAGATTACTATCTTTGAGGTCCTATTTTTTAATTTACCTCCTAACTCCCTATATTCAGCTTTTAGGACCTCATCCCGTTTTTTACCTATATCGTTGGTACCTATATGCACCACGACAACTGGCTGTTCACCCTCCCCTTCCAAAATGTTCTGCAGCCGCTCTGAGCCATCCTTGACCCTTGCACCAGGGAGGCAACACACCATCCTGGAGTCTCGTTTGCGGCTGCAGAAACGCCTATCTATTCCCCTTACAATAGAATCCCCTATTACTATAGTTCTACCCCTCTTTTTCCTCCCGTCCTGTGCAGCAGAACCACCCCTGGTGCCAGGAAGTTGGCTGCTGCTGCCTTCCTCTGATAAGCCATCCCCCCCAACAGTACTCAAAGTGGTGTATCTGTTTGAGAGGGGGATGTCCACAGGGGACCCCTGCACTACCTGCCTGTGCCTAGTACTCTGTCTGTTGGTCACCCATTCCCTTTCTACCTGTCCAACCTTTGCCTGCGGTGTGACCAACTGATCAAACGTGCTATTCACAATGTCCTCTGCATTGCGAATGGTCCAGTATGAATCCAGTCGCAGCTCCAGCGCCGCAATGCGGTCTGCCAGTAGCTGCAGCTGGACACACTTCCTGCACACATGGTTGTCAGGGACACAGGAAGTGTCCCTGAGTTCCCACATATCGCAGGAGGAGCATACCACGGCACCAGGCTGTCCTGCCATGACTTACCCTTTAGTTAATTGTAATTAAATTAAATCAAATCAATCCCACCAATTTCACTACAGTTAAATGTTATATTTAAGGGTCCTGGTTTACAAACAGTCCCCACTACACCACAGAGAGCTTAGAAACTATAAACCACAGAGTTAAAGTTTAAAAAGAAAGAAATACTCACCAACCAATCACTTACCTGCTTTCTGGTGATGTCACACCATCGACGTCACACACAGCCACCGATCCCGCCTGCTGACACCCCGGAAAATCTCGGCCATTCTCTCCACATCTAACCTGTCCAACCAGCACCATTCACCACTTAAACTAAAATATCCAAAACCTCATAAAAATAGGCAAAAGTGATGTGAAGACAATTATATTTTACATTTTGGATTTTTGAAAGAAGTCCAACTGATTTTGAAAGGAATGTCCCTTTAAGTAACATTATAAATCTCATCATTCATCAAGTAACTACTCGTGAAATAACACTGGATGGCCAGCTGGTGGCGCCGTCCAAGGAGTATAAATACTTGGGCGTCGTCCCCAGCTTGCCAGGGACACTTTGTAAGACAAGGAACTAGTGAAGTACAACTAGACCTCCATGTTCTGAAACAAGTTGATTAAAGCCTTGCTTTATGCTCGAACCAGGTGCGTAGTGAGTTTTATTACATCAAGTGGCAAATGCATTGTTAAAAGAAAACACACTTTATGTGGCTCGATGCTTTAACAGGTGTTATTGAGGCAACTAAACATCTTCCTCCTTGGGAATGTGATCAGTGTTACTGATTGGTTGCTGGATGGACCTTTAAACAAACTTTCAATGGTACAGGTGCCCATTCATCACATGAACACAAGGCATTCGGCAGGTTGCACTACAGCTGATGTATGTCACGTCCAGTAGAGATTGGAGCTCTACAATCACTACTCAAAATTGTCTTTTGTGAATCTGAAAGGGTTTTATTGCCCCTGTTCCATTATCGCCAAAATTGTAAAATGTATTTACAAGCCTTAAATGTCAGCCGCAACACCATCACCGCATCAAATGGTTGTGTGTTAAGCAATCATCCCTGCTATCGAAAGAGACAATTACTGCTGGTTCTGAGTGTTCCCGTCCCAGCACCAACATCTCTCTCCGGTGGCCGCAGAAAGTAACTCGAGAGAGCAGCTTTAGGAGTGCAGGGGGAGGCAGCTAAACCAAGTAGTGACAGTTCTGTGCTGGGACCCATCTTGTTCCTTGTATAATAATATAAATGACCCAAAATCACAGTCTCAATGCACAGTTGTTCAATGCATTGATGGCACCAAACTGGAGGACTGTACACTCCGATACAACACCTTTCACAATCTCGGGACGTCCCAAAGCACTTTACAGCCAATGAAGTACTTGTGAAGTGCAGTCACTGTTGTAATATAGGAAACGCAGCAGCCAATTTGCACACAGCAAGCTCCCACAAACAGCACTGTGTTAATGACCAGGTAATCTGTTTTAGGTGTTGGTAGAGGGATAAATATTGGTCAGGACACTGGGGAGAACTCCCCTGCTTGTTAGATCCGTGATTCTGAGAGTATGCTGTTTTTCAATAACCACATGGATGCTGTAACTTAACGATAAACAGGTATTTACTGGAGGAGGGTAGTCTCCAGACTGGGGGTACAGAGGCATGCGCAAGGCTTATATACAGGTGTGGTCACTGCCGGTACTTTACAGTATACAGGAGCTGTAAAAGTAGTTCTGTCTTAAAGGCACATACACTACAATTCCTCCCCTTTTAGATTAGTAGTACCCCTAATATTCAAATAACAATTAACACTTCAACATGTACATTAAACAACAATAGTCCATTTATAGATTCAGTCTTTGGGGCGGCTTCCTGACCCTTTCGGGATAGCGCCTTTCCTGAGGTTCTTGTTCTTGGTGCAGAGGCGATTCTGACCCCTTTTCATCGGGTAGTTCATCAGGTTCCACTGCTACTGGTTCTGAGATAGATGCTACCGGTATGTCGGGTTCATCCCCAGGTACTCGAGACATGGGGTTGACGTGTTCCTGTGACGCTAAGATCTGATCGACGTGGCGTCTCACAATGTTCTCCCCGCCATCCACTGTGTACATTAATGGCCCCTGCCTTGTGCATATCGTTCCGGGTTGCCATTTCTCTGTTCGATAGTCACGGGCCAAGACTGGTTGTCCTACATTGAAGCTCCTTGTCGGCTTCTCATTGATGTGCTGGAATTGTTTGTCCTCAACATTTCTTCGCACATTTGGTCTGAGCAAGTCCAGACAAGATCTCAACCTTCGGTTAAAGAACATCATGGCCGGGGTCTGGTTGGTAACTGCATGTGTCGCGTTTCGGTAGGCTAATAAGAAATTGTCCATCTTATGCTGTAGTGGACTTTCATCGTCGCACATGGCATTTATCGCCTTCTTAAAGGTTTGTACGAACCTCTCAGCCAATCCATTTGTGGCTGGATGATATGGGGCGGATGTGTAATGCCTTACCCCATTCCTTCTCATAAATTTTTGAAACTCTTCGGACACAAACTGTGGTCCATTATCAGAGCAAATCTGCTCTGGCAAACCGTTTCTGGCAAATATGGTCCGTAGGACTGCAATCGTTTTCTCTGTAGTGGTTGAGGACATTTTTATCACCTCAGGCCACTTCGAATGAGCATCCACTGCTATTAAGAACATTGAGTCCATGAATGGACCAGCAAAATCAATATGCACCCGTTGCCATGGAGAGGAGGGCCACTCCCATGGGTGTAGAGGGGCATGTGGTGGTGCATTTTGGACCTTCCGGCATCCTAAGCAGCTCTTAGTTAGGTCTTCGATTTGTTGATCGATTCCCGGCCACCACACATAAGCCCTAGCAAGGCTTTTCATTTTCACTCCCCCCAGATGACCTTCATGTAGCTCATTTAGCACTCTCTCCCTTAACTTGGGTGGAATCACCACTCTGGACCCACACATCACTGTCCCCTGGCATACTGACAGCTGTTCTCTTCTGGATGAGAATGCTCGCAACAGTGAGTCGCCATGTGTTGGCCATCCCCTCACCGTCAAATCATATACCCGAGACAGCGTCGGATCATTGCGGGTCTCCTTCTCTATATCCGCGTTCGTTACTGGCAATCGTTCAATTATTGACGAATAAAATATCTCGATAGGGTCCACTGCTGGTGCTTCCTCCACAGTAGGCAGTGGCAGGCACGATAGCCCATCAGCGTTCCCATGCTGTTTCGTGCCTTTATATTCTATTTCATATTGATTCACCCCTAGAAACAGGGACCATCTTTGTAACCGTTGTGCAGTCATCACTGGAACGCCCTTCTTAGGATTAAAGATGGAGACAAGTGGTTGGTGGTCAGTCAGCAAGGTGAACTTCTGCCCATGCAGATAGTGGTTGAATTTTTTTACTCCCCATACTAGGCTGAGGGCCTCCCTGTCAATCTGGGCGTAGTTGCGCTCGGCTGAGGTTAGTGACCGAGGCGCAAAGGCTACTGGCCTCTCCAACCCGTCTGGGAATTTGTGCGACAGCACCGCTCCAATACCATAGGGTGATGCATCACATGCCAAACGAATTGGTAACGCTGGGTTGAAATGGGCCAACACCTCTTTTGATGTGATCAATTCTTTACACTTCTGGAAAGCTCGTCTACGTTCGTCATCCCACTTCCATGGTACCCCTGTTTGCAGTAGGGTGCTCAGTGGGTGTAATACCGTGGACAAATTTGGTAAGAGCTTGTGGTAGTAGTTTACCAGCCCGAGGAACGACCTCAGTTGTGACACATTTTCCGGTGCTGGAGCCTTGACTACTGCCTCAATCTTTTCAGGGGACTTATGTAACCCCTCTTCATCGATGACGTGGCCACAATACGAGATCTGTTTCTGGAAAAACTCGCACTTGTGGCGATTAGCTCGTAGCCCATACTCCTTTAATCTGGTGAGCACCTTCTCCAAGTTTGTGAGGTGATCACTGTCATTTTCGCCCATGACCAAGATGTCGTCCAAATAACACTGGGTCCCTGGAATCCCTTGCAGGACTTGATCCATTGCCCTTTGCCAGATAGCCGGAGCCGAGGCTACCCCGAACACCAGCCGGTTGTATTGATAGAGACCTTTATGAGTGTTAATCGTAGGTATTGTTTCGAAGCTTCTTCTACCTCCATTTGCAAGTACGCCTGGGTTAGATCAATTTTGGTGAAGCGTTTACCTCCAGATAGCAAGGCGAAAGTATCCTCAATTCGTGGAAGCGGATATTGTACCGTGTGAAGGACTGGGTTCACTGTCACCTTAAAATCCCCACAGATGCGGACCTTCTTTGGTTCCCCAAGCGTATTACTCAACGACCTCTTCATTACAGGAACGATGGGTGTAGCCCACTCACTCCAGTCCACTTTGGACAGTACTCCTGAACGTTC
This sequence comes from Somniosus microcephalus, assembly GCF_052327205.1. Lineage (NCBI taxonomy): Eukaryota > Metazoa > Chordata > Chondrichthyes > Squaliformes > Somniosidae > Somniosus > Somniosus microcephalus. Next base: position 6,647,639 of record NC_141005.1, read on the forward strand.
CAACCCTTCCAGCTGTGCTTCGACAGCTGGTCTGATCGCATAAGGCACTGGTCTGGCCTTAAGAAACTTTGGGCTTGCATTTTCCTCTATTTTAATCATTGCTGTTATGCCTTTTAGTGTTCCTAGTCCCTCCTGGAACACTTCTTTTGCACCAGTTAGCATTTTTGACAGTCGTCCAGGTGTGACGTCGTCATCCTTTTTGGCCTCAACCTTCAGTGCCTGTATGGAATGCCAATCTAGTTGTATCTTCCGGATCCATTCACATCCTAGCAGTGGTGGCCCTCCATCTGGCAATACATATATATCCATTTTAGGTATTTCCTGGCCTTTATATATCACTTTCACCCTTATTTTTCCTTTGGGGTAGACTTTTTGCCCCGTATACGTCTTCAAGACAATCTCTGTAGCTTTCAAGGGTATATGTGAAAATAGCCGCTTGTAGTCCCTTTGGTTTATGACTGTTAGGGCTGATCCTGTGTCCAATTCCATTTTCACTTGGATTCCGTCTATCTTGAGTGTAACCCAGATAGTCTGGTGATCCTCCATTTTGGTTACCTTATGTAGTTCCAGACAACCCAGCTCCTTGCTTCCGGAGTCTGTGTCACTTTTCTGTTCGCCTGAACTACTGTCCATCACCTGGTGTGCCTTTTTGTACTTCTCCTGTGGAGATTTCTTACTGTTGGTTTTCTTCCCAGACCTGCAGACTCTTGCTATGTGTCCTGCTTTTCCACACTGTCTGCACACTTGGTCCTTGAACCAACAATCCTTCTGGTCATGTGTTGTTCTGCCGCAGCGATAGCACTTCCCTGTTCCATAGGACATTTCATTGGTGCCATATTCTTGCGGTCTCCGTTGTATCTCTGCAGCTCCCCTTGCGGCTGCTTCGTGTGATACTGCCATACTGAAAGCCTTGTCCAGCGTAAGATCCTTTTCTGATAGAAGCCGTTTCTGGGTTCCTTCACTTTGTAGCCCACACACAAACTTGTCCCTTAACGTATCTGCTATTCCCGCTCCAAACTGGCAGTGTTTCGATAGCTTGCGCAATTCCGTTAGGTACTCAGCATTGCTTCCGTCTTTGTGTTGCTTCCTTTTATGGAACTTAAATCGTTCTGCTATCAGCAGCGGTGTGGGGTTTAAGTGGTCCTGTAGGATTTCTACTATGCTTTCGAAATTCTTGTTCACCGGCTTCCCTGGGGTTATTAGATTTCGCAGTAATCCATAAGTTTTTGCACCCATGGAATTTAACAAAACCAGTGCTTTACTAGCATCTGGCACTTCATTCGCCCTGCAGTACACCTCAATACGTTCCACATATGTCGCCCAATCTTCGACTTCATTGTCGAACGTAGAGTTACTGCCACTCTTCGGTATCCCTGGGTGTGATTTAACTGTCAAAAATGGCGTCTCCCGCACTTCCCCTTCTTCTCCGCTGGCACAAAATGGCGTCTCCCGCGCTTTCCTTCCTTCCCACGCTCGCCCTTCTTCTCCGCTGCGGCTTCTAAAAATGGTGTCTCCCGCGCTCTTCCTTCTTCTCTGCGGCTCAATGGCGTCTCCCGCGCTCTCCCTTCTTCTCCCCGCGGACACTGTTCAGCCCTTGAGCCCTGGCTGTGCTCTGCGCGTTCTTTTTTTTTTCCGATGCCGCTCGGTCCTGAACCCGGCTGTTGCTTTACCCTCTCTCTCTCCGTTTTTTTTTTTTTTTTTCTCGACGCCGCTCGGTTTTCAACCCCCAGCTGCGCCCTGTGCGCTTCACCCTCTGTCTTACCCCGTCGACGCTGCTCGGCTTTCTCTCCGCCGTCGGTTGGCTCCAGCCGCCGCTGTCCGGGAAGGGTCTGCACTGGACCTGTCGTCAGTCTCTTGCTGATCGTCGTGGCTGGGGAACCAAGCCCGGCTCTTCACAGCCTCCCCTGCGATGTTCACTCTCTGCCGGATGACTGGGCGGTTGCTCGTGGTCGACGCCCATGTTCCTGGCCTTGACTTTTTTTTTTGTTACACCGCCCTCCCGGAACGAATCCTCGAAGGGAAATGCAGAGTTGCAGGTAGATTCGAATCGACACTCGTTGCCACTGTTAGATCCATGATTCTGAGAGTATGCTGTTTTTCAATAACCACATGGATGCTGTAACTTAACGATAAACAGGTATTTACTGGAGGAGGGTAGTCTCAAGACTAGGGGTACAGAGGCATGCGCAAGGCTTATATACAGGTGTGGTCACTGCCGGTACTACAGTATACAGGAGCTGTAAAAGTAGTTCTGTCTTAAAGGCACATGCAGTACACTGCTCTTCTTCGAAATAGCGCCATGGGATCTTTTACATCCACCTGAGAGAGCAGACAGGGCCTCGGTTTAATGTCTCATCCGAAAGACGGCACCTCCGACAGTGCAGCACTCCCTCAGCACTGCACTGGAGGGTCAGCCTGGATTATCAGCTCAAGTCTCTAGTGTGGGACTTGAACCCACGACCTTCTAACTCAGAGGTGAAAGTGGGACGTACTGAGCCACGGCTGACAAATTACTAACAGACGTTATCTGCAGGGTCTGGATCCGGTCTGATTGGCAAATACAGTTCAGCACAGACAAATACAAGGCGTTGCATATTGGTAGTAAAAATAGGAGGCATTCCCTGGATTGGCTAGAACTTGCCAAGTTATATCCTATTTGACCCTGAGCTGAGCTTCCGACCTCATATCCTCTCCATCACCAAGACCACCTTACTTCCACCTCCGTAACATCGCCCGTCTCCGCCCCCGCCTCAGCTCATCTGCTGCTGAAACCCTCATCCATGCCTTTGCTACCTCCAGACTCGACTATCACCCCTGTGCTCGCTGACCTACATTGGCTCCCGGTACCCGGACGCCTCGATTTTAAAATTCTCATCCTTGTGTTCAGATCCCTCCCTGGCCTCCTCGCCCCTCCCTATCTCTGTAACCTCCTCCGGCCCCACAACCCCCCGCGATCTCTGCCCTCCTCCAATTCTGGCCTCTTGTGCATCCCCGATTTTAATCGCTCCACCATTGGCGGCCGTGCCTTCAGCTGCCTGGGCCCTGAGCTCTGGAATTCCCTCCCTAAACCTCTCCGCCTCCCTCTCCTCCTTTAAGATGCTCCTTAAAACCGACCTCTTTGACCCCTGTCCTAATGTCTCCTCATGTGGCTCGGTGTCAATGTTTGTCTGATTACGCTCCTGTGCAGCGCCTTGGGATGTTTTAGTACGCTAAAGGCGCTATATAAATACAAGTTGCTGTTGTTGCTGTATTGCTGGAGGTGCTCTCCCTAGAACGAGGCGACTTTAAACATCCCATAGCAAATATTTGAAGAAGAATGTGGTGGTATTCTGACTAGCATTATTGCTGCAGCCAACACCATCAAAAATAGTTCAACATGTTATTCATCTCACTGCTGTTCATGAGGCCTTGCTGTGTGCAAAGTAGATGTCAGATTTGCCTAAATAGCAACATTGATTTCACTTCAAGAAGTAATTCATCATACATGATGGGCTGAATTTAGCCTTCTTTAAACCAAGTCAGCTGTATAAACATATCATGCGATTGCAGGACGCAAAGCCAAGGAGAAAGTATGTGCGTTTCAAACCTTCAGATTGCAATACCATCTCTGGCTTGTGAGCCACTTGGGAAAACTCCACAATCTGCTCCTTATAAAGTTATCAGGTGGGAGCAGCCCATCTCCCAGTTCTGACTTCCTTCCAACCTGCCAGGGTCTTAATGAATATATTTTTGGCTCATTCGCATCCCAGAACTCCATGGGTAACTCCCATGGCTCGGTATTAATCCTCTTTTCATACATGAACCCCTCACCTGACTTCCCTTTCGATGAATGTTACCTTTTGCCCATCTGGTGCATTCAAACCATAAAAGCCTTTGAGATGTGGCTTTGGCCTCTTTCCCACTTGGACCAGTTTGATCATTCTCCCTACTCTCAGAGACCGGGCTGGAAATAGCACAGAAAGAGGCCATTCGGCCCATCGAGTCTGCGCCGGCTCTTTCGAAGAGCAATCCAGTTAGTCTCACTCCCCCACTCTTTCCCATATCCCTGCAATTTTTTCTCCTTCAAGGGGGGAAAAGTTGGGTCGCGCCCCCTTTGGGGCGCTAACTTCGCCAGAGCGCTACTTTTAGCGCCCTGAAAAAGTTAGTGCCCCCACGCCAGAAATTGAGTGGTAGCGCCCCAAGCAGGAGGCGAGGCACTACTGGAAGCACTCCCCCTCCCTCCTGGGGTGCTACCATTCAATATCACAGTGCTACGTGCAACAGCACCACGCACGTCGGGGGCCTAGCACAGTGAGCACCGGGGCCCAGCTGGGCTAGCGGGGTGCCAGGAGCCCAGCACTCGAGGGGTGCAGGGCTGAGCGATCGCGGCCGGCACCCCGCAGGAGGAGGTGAGAGGGGGCAGGTGCTGGCAGGCAACCCAAAAAAAATGGCCGCTCGACACCTGCCCTTTAATTATCACCGCCCCGGCCGCAAGCACGGCACCCTGGCTCTGTCAGACACAGCGTCCGGCGGTAGGTCAGGGGGCGAAGTTTGCGGCCGGGGCGAGAGCGGAGCACTGCGCATCGCGATGGCGTCATCACCCGAGGTGCAGCGCCACAGGGCGCTACCGCCACTAACCTCCTGCTGAATTTCGCGAGAGGCATTGTGCCCGGGCGCTAACGGGAGGTGCAAAGCAACTCAATTTTTCTCCCAAGGTATTTATCCAATTCCCTTTTGAAGGCTACTATTGAATCTGTATCCCTCGCCCTATCAGGCAGCGCATTCCAAATCCTTCCTGGCATTTTTCTTGTGCCTTCATTTGCTAATCTGAATCTTTTGAGATAAATATATCTATTGTTCTAGTTCTGATCTATTCCTCAAGACTGTTTCATATCCAGACTGGAGAGACTGGGATTGTTCTCCTTCGAGCAGAGAAGGTTAAGAGGAGATTTAATCGAGGTGTTCAAAATCATGAAGGGTCATGATGGAGTAAATAAGGAAAACCTGTTTCCAATGGCAGAGGACACAGATTTAAGGCGATTGGCAAAAGAACCAGAGGCGACATGAGGAAATTATTTTTTTACGCAGCAAGTTGTTGTGATCTGGAATGCGCTGCCTGAAAGGGCGGTGGAAGCAGATTCAACAGTAACTTTCAAAAGAGAATTGGATAAATACTTGAAGGATAAAAATTGTAGGGCTATGGGGAAAGACATGATACCCGGACTTCAAGGGTTAAGTTACGAGGAGAGATTACACAAATTAGGGTTGTATTCCCTAGAATTTAGAAGGTTTAAGGGATGATCTGATAGAAGTTTTTAGGATATTAAGGGGAATAAATAGGGAAGATAGAGAAAAACTATTTCCACTGGTTGTACCCAAAGGTATTAAGGGATATGGGCCAAAGGCAAGGAGTTTAATCGCAGATCAACCATGATCTCATTGAATGACGGAACAGGCTCGAGTGGCTGAATGGCCTCATCCTGTTCCTATGTTCTTATAAGCAGGGGGAGTAGGATTAATTGGATAACTGTTTCAAAAGAGCCGGCACAGGCATGATGGGCTGAATGGCCTCCTGTGCTGTATCATTCTATGATTCTATGCTATCCAGATCTAAAAGATATAAAATGCCTTCATCTGCATTAATTTAGAGATGATCAAGAACCTTGTTTGGGTGGTCACACGTCATTGGAACTATCTTGGGAGCAATTCAACTAAGACTCCTTGAATATTTTAATCATCTGTTTAGTAGACTTCCGATGTTGAGCCAAATTGAATGGCATTTTGGATACGTTGGATGCAGATCTGTGCCTCTGTGAAGGAATGAGCCATATAACCTATTCAGAAAAATACACTATCTTTTGAAAGAATTCTGGCCTGATTAAAACATGACAAACTGGGTCTGGAAATCTAGAAACCGAACTATGAAAAAGCTGTGAAAGCATTCTGGCTATTGAGATAAGATAGTTGTTGACACTGAATCAATAACCTTATTGAAACAGAAGGTTGGCAGGCTGAACCTTTCGGAATGAAACAATGGTTCACCCTGGATAAGGTGTTCTAATTTACACTTCGTAAAGAAGCACATAAAAGTAAGAAACATCTGCCTTCGCAAAAATGACATCAAGTAAAACACACCTGCCGTCACACTGTTTTTTATGGTAAACTTAGAACACCTAAAGAGGAGACATGATTCTGTAATGCTGCCAGCTGATCTGGCAGTAAGAATTGCAGAGGTCAGCAGAAAAATGACTAGAGATAATTAGCTTGCATCAGCAGAAAACCTTAAAGGAAATACCACTGGAAAAGGGTATAAATATTGAACTCTCAAATGGGATAGTAGACTCGCTTTAAAGGGGCAAAGCGATTCTCGGCTTCAGAGGTGGCTCTGTAAGTCTCCAACTCTTTGTACCTCGGAGATCAAAGGTATTTGATTTTGGTGGATATCCTGAATAGAACTTTAAGAACTGTAAAACTGTAGCGAAGTTAAGATTTGAGAGTAAGGTTCTCTGATAATAAGATTGTAAGCGTTCTCTTTTTGGAACTGTTAATGTTGCAGTTGACTCACCAACTGTAAATTACATGTCGGTTCTTTAACAAATCTATATATTTTTAGAATTGTCTCACATAAGACTTCTGTATCAAAAGCTCGCAAACTCAATCTCTGTACACCCTTTGGTGAGGAGTTGCAGAATTCTGGGGGAGTTTTCCGGACCCTCATAATATCCGGAACGTTACAGTCTAGCTAAACTTATTAAAAGTGCTATCTGGAGGACGGTAACATTTTCAGGTTGTTCCTTTCCTTTAGGGAGAGATAGTCTGGACCTTTAGACCCAATTAAGTGTCTTTAGGATTCGGCTACCTCTAACTTTAGTTGAAAGTGAACATCTGCGAAATACGCCTGATCTGGGGTAGCCCTAAAGGGGCTAGGGCTAGTAATTATCCCTTCACCTCATAGTTGAATCCTCAGAAACATTTGATGATACAAAGATGGGTGGGAAAGCAAGTTGTGCAGAGGACTCAAAGAACCTGCAAATGGGCATAGACAGGCTAAGTGAGAGGGCAAACATTTGGCAGATGGAGTATAATGTGGGAAAGTGCGAGGTTATACACTTTGGCAGGAAAAATAAAAAAGCAAATTATTATTTAAATAGAGAGAGATTACAAAATGCTACAGTTCAGAGGGACCTGGGGGTCCTTGTGCATGAAACACAAAGTTAGCATGCAGGTACAGCAAGTAATCAAAAAGGCAAATGGAATGTTGGCCTTTATTTCAAAGGGGTTGGAGTATAAAAGCAGGGAAATCCTGCTACAACTGTACAGGGTATTGGTGAGACCACACCTCGAATACTGCGTACAGTTTTGGTCTTATTTAAGGAAGAATATACTTGCATTGGAGGCAGTTCAGAGACAATTCACTAGGTTAATTCTAGAGATGAGGGGGTTGACTTATGAGGAAAGGTTGAACAGGTTGGGCCTATACTCACTGGAGTTTAGAAGAATGAGAGGCGATCTTATTGAAACATATAAGATACTGAGGGGGCTCGACAAGGTAGATGCAGAGACGATGTTTCCCCTCGTGGGGAAATCTAGAACGCGGGGGCACAGTTTTAGTATAAAGGGGCGCCCTTTTAGAACTGAGATGAGGAGGAATTTTTTCTCTGAGGGTCGTAAATCTGTGGAATTCTCTGCCCCAGAGAGCCGTGGAGGCTGGGTCATTAAATACATTTAAGGTAGTGATAGACAGATTTTTGCAAGATAAGGGAGTGAAGGGTTATGGGGAGCGGGCAGGGAAGTGGAGTTGAGCCCAAGATCAGCCATGATCTTATTGAATGGCGGAGCAGGCTCGAGGGGTCAAGTGGCCTATTCCTGCTCCTATTTCTTATGTTCTTATTTCCAAAGCACATTAAAAGTGTTTTCCAAAGCATATTTGTGTCCTACCTGTTGGTGGAATCGGAAGGTTGGAACAAGGTCCCCAGCTGGTTGAGTATCTCAAGCTCAATACTGATCTCCGATGGAGCAACAGTTGGGGTAACAGTAGCCACCTCAGTGTCCCTGGGGCTAAACATATGAGAGCAAGAGTTTTCACCCCGGCTTGGTATCCAGTGGTTCCTGCTGCTTGTGTGGATGCTGGTTTGAGGACAGGAATTTGGAACAACACCTTTAACGTGCGAAAATCTCCCAAAACTCTTCACAGGAACGTAATCAGACAAAAGAAGGAGATATTAGGAGGGGTGACCAAAAGCTTGGTCAAAGAGGTAGGTTTTAAAAAGGGTCTTAAATATCAATGATTTGGATGAGGGGACCAAATGTAATATATCCAAGTTTGCTGCTGATTCAAAGCTAGGTGGGAATGTAAGTTGTGAGGAGGATACAAAGAGGCTTCAAGGGGATATAGACAGGCTAAGTGAGTGGGCAAGAACATGGCAAATGGAATATAATGTGGAGAAATGTGAAGTTATCCACTTTGGTAGGAAAAATAGAAAAGCAGGGTATTTTTTAAATGGTGAGAGATTGGGAAATGTTGGTGTTCAGAGGGGCCTGGGTGTCCTTGTACACGAATCACTGAAAGTTAACATGTAGGTACAGCAAGCAATTAGGAAAGCAAATGGTATGTTGGCCTTTATTATAAGAGGATTTGAGTATAAGAGTAAAGACGTCTTATTGCAATTATATAGGGCCCTGGTGAGACCACACCTGGAGTATTGTGCACAGTTTTGGTCTCCTTACCTAAGGAAGGATATACTTGCCATAGAGGGAGTGCAACGAAGGTTCACCAGACTGATTCCTGGGATGGGGGGATTGTCCTATGAGGAAAGATTGAGTAGACTAGGCCTATATTCTCTAGCGTTTAGAAGAATGAGAGGTGATGTCATTGAAACATACAAAATTCTTACAGGTAGATGCAGGGAGGATGTTTCCTCTGGCTGGGGAGTCTAGAACCAGGGGTCACAGTCTCAGAATAAGGGGTCGGCCATTTAGGACTGAGATGAGGAGAAATTTCTTCACTCAGAGGGTGGTGAATCTTTGGAATTCTCTACCCCAGAGGGCTGTGGAGGCTCAGTCGTTGAGTATATTCAAGACAGAGATCGATAGATTTTTGGATATTAAGGGAATCAAGGGATATGGGGATAGTGCAGGAAAGTGGAGTTGAGGTCGATGATCAGCCATGATCTCATTGAATGGCGGAGCAGGCTCAAGGGGCCAAATGGCCAACTCCTGCTCCTATTTCTTATGTTCTTAAAAGTGGAGAGGGGTTGAAGAGGTTTAGGGAAGGAAGGAGACTCCGTTTCCTCATGAACCTTGTAGGATGCTTGAACTTGAGCTGAGGTAGTCCATCCTGTGCAGATTATCTATGTCTTAGTCCGTTGTACACCAACACATCAGGTAGGTGACTGATGTATTGTTCATTCAAGCTGGGGCATTCATATCTGAGGATACAGGGATTTTTTTTTAATTCTTGGGATGTGGGTGTTGCTGGCAAGGAGAACATTCGTTACCCATCCCTAGATGCCCTGTGAAGGCGGTGGAGGGCCATCTTTCTGAACCGCTATTCTTTGTGGTGATTGGATATAACGCAGTGACTTTCTGAGTGACGTTTGAGGACGGTTGATCTGGAGTCACCTACAGGCCCAGACTGGGGAAGGATGGCAGGCTTCCTTCCCTAAAGGGACATCAGTGAACCTGTTGGGTTTTTACAGTCCAACAGCTTCATGGTCACTTTTACTGATGCCAACTTTTTACTCCCAGATTTTGTTAACTGAATTCAAGTTCTACAAACTGCCATGGTGGGATTCGAACTCGCATTCTCTGAATTATTAGTCCAGCAACATAACCGCAACTCTGTTGTACCCTCGCCAATGCTGTAATTGCAGACATTTCTCCATTAAACTACAACAGACCTTTCAATCTGTAGTAACTTCCCAGTTTCAGTAGCCTGGGCCCTAAGCTCTGGAATTCCCTCCCGAAACCTCTCCGCCTCTCTCTCCTCCTTTAAGATGTTCCTTAAAACCGACCTCTCTGACCAAGCTTTTGGTCACCTGCCCTAATATCTCCTTATGTGGCTCGGTGTCAAATTTTGCTTGATAATCGCTCCTGTGAAGCGCCTTGGGATGTTTTTATTCCAGAACTTCGGGTCCCCATGGGTGAGTACGTGCTGGGTACTCACGCGTAGGCCCAACGAAAGTGTCGGTTTCGTGCATGCACTGCGCATACGCGGGAAACCGGAACTTCCGTTCCCTTAAAGGAAAGGGTTCACAGGTCGAACGCGTGCGCCGGAGAGGCAGCGCGTACGCCTGGAACTTCCGTTTTTTTGCAGCTTTCTCCGGGAGGGTAAGTCTCCAGGAGCTACGCTTGTAAAAAGCAGTTGCAAGGCCTGCTTTTAACAAGGTAAGTGGTGAATTAAGTTAAATTAAAACATTTTTTCCACAGGTTTATTATTTTTAAATACTTTAAAGAAAGGTAAGTTTATTTTTAGCCCATTAGAAACTGTAATTAATTTTTTCAAAAATTTAAATTATTGTTAAAATAGTTATTTTATGTATTTATAGTTATTTTAAAAATGTGATGTTTTTTAAAAAATTATTTGAAGTTTTAGAGATGTATTTATAGGTTTGACAGCTCTTCTTGTCAATTTTATGAATGAAGCATTCCCTGCTACCATTGGCTCTCCATGGCCCACGTGATCCCAGGGGACGCATCGAACTAACTGCGCCCCTGGGATACGCAAGCACTGCACGCCGGCAGTTGGAGCAGGCCCAGGATCGGAATCCCACGCGGGCCCACAGCACAACGGCCGGCGCGCTAGGTAAGTGCAGGTCGGGGGCTTGTACCCGCGGGAAGCCTCCGACCCGAATTTCTGGGCCATTATGTTAAAGGCGCTGTATAAATCTGAGTTGCTCATGTTTTTGTCCCGTCCCTTCAACCACTTGCAGCACTGTTTCCCCATAGGGGGACAAACCCTGGTTTTCATACAAATTAGTTGACCTGGAAAAGCTGGGGTCACCAAAGGGTTAAGAGGAGGGAAGCCATGCTCGTCTGCTACACTCCCCCCTGCCGTGCCAATGCAAGCACGCAATGGGATAGCCAGGCCGTAATGTCTTCAGCCATTTTATTCGTATGTAGACAGTGCTGTCAATCAACTGTGTTCAAAGGGTCGATCGTTCAAATGCTTACAACGTCAAAATGCAGTAGTGTGAAGGATGTCACAGGTTGGCTCCAAGAACCTGCATGATTCCAGCGCCAAACATCTGCCAGGACTCCTAAAGGTTGCCAGTCAATTGACACCTAGATCAAAGGATGTGTATCTGAACAAATTCTTGACCATAGAATCATACAGCAGAGAAAGAGGCCATTCGGCCCATCGTGCCTGTGCCAGCTCTTTGAACGAGCTCTCCAATTAGTCCCACTCCCCCTACTCTTTCCCCGTAGTTCTGCAAATGTTTCCTCTTCAAGAATTTATCCAATTCCCTTTCTAATTCCTACATTACAACAGTGACTACACTTGAAAAAAAAAGTACTTAATTGGCTGTAAAGCGCTTTGGGACGTCCGGTGGTCGTGAAAGGTGCCATATAAATGCAAATCACTCAGAGGGTTGTGAATCTTTGGAATTCCCTGCCCCAGAGGGCTGTGGATGCTCAGTCGTTGAGTAGATTCAAGGCTGAGATCGATTGATCTTTGGACTCTAGGGGAATCAAGGGATATGGAGATCGGGCGGGAAAGTGGAGTTGAGGTTGAAGATCAGCCATGATCTTATTGAATGGCGGAGCAGGCTAGAGGGGCTGAATGGCTGACTCCTGCTCCTATTTCTTATGTTCTTATGTTCTTTCTTTCTTTGAAAGTTTCTATTGAATCTGTTTCCACCGCCCATTCCAGAAACTCGCTGTGTAATAAAAATTCTCCTCATGCTGCCTCTGGTTCTTTTGCCAACTATCTTAAATCCTTGTCCTCTGGTTACCGAACCTCCTGCCACTGGAAATAGTTTATTCCTATTTGCTAACCCTCTTCCTATCCCTCATGATATAGAATATGGAAATTTTCAATAACTATACATATTATGCGTGACAGCTACAGATGCTCTGGGAAGGAAAACATTAAACTGTGGTCTCCTCTGGTTTCCATCTGGATTATAACATTTGTAAAATATTGAGTTTTAATGAAATACAATTTGCACCTGACTAATTCATGATGTGAATTTTTCAAGAGGGAATAATATCCTCATTGAAAAGCATTTGATGTGAAGCAATCTCTCCTGACTACATGTCACACACTAACCCAGAAATGGCAGGTTTTGTGCGGTTACAGGGTTAACTGAGCATGCCTAAGCTTATTCAGTGTCATTTAGATCAGCCATGACCCTGACGTAATAAAACTCACTACGCACTTGGTTCGAGTATAAAGCAAGGCTTTAATCAACTTGTTTCAGAACATGGAGGTCTAGTTGTACTTCACTAGTTCCTGTCTTACAAAATGTCCCTGAGTAAGCTGGGCCCACGCCCGAGTATTTATACTCCTTGGACGGCGCCACCAGCTGGCCGTCCAGCGTTATTTCATGAGTAGTTTCTTTATGATGATGAGATTTATAACAATCTTATTGAATGGTGGAGCAGGCTCGAAGGGCCGCATGGCCGACTCCTGCTCCTATTTCTTGCGTTCTTATTGAGCATGCCTGCTAACCTGCGATCATACTGCTTTCAAAACCACTGCAGTTTTTAACTTACATACATGACCTAGATTCTGAAACCAGTGGCCAGGTTTGCGGATGACATCAAACTGGGAGCAGCACTGGAATTGCAAGAGGCAGCTGAGAAATTGAAGAATGAATTGGAGAGTGTTTGAATTCCAGCGCTTGCAGCCTAGACGGCTGATGGCTCGGCTGCCAATGGCGAGGCAAAGGGAGTGGGAAAGGCACAAGAGGCTGGATTTGGAGGAATGCGGGATTCTCTGAGGGTTTTTTAACCCAGCGGCGATGAAAGGAACGGCGATTTATGTCCCAAATCAGGCGATGGGGAAATTGGAGGTGATGGTGTTCCCACAACATTGCTGCTCTTGTCTTTTTAGCTGGTGGTGGCCGTAGGGGGAGGGAGGTGCTGTGGAAGTAACTTGGGTGCGTTGCTGCAGCCTGTCTTGTAGATTGTGGACACTGCAGCCACACTGCGCCAGTGGTGGAGGGGGTGGATTGCACATCCAGTGACAGGGACATCAATCAGGTGGCCTGGATGGTCTCGAGGCTGCGTCCATCCAGGCGAGTGGTGAGGGCTCCATCACATGTGAGTCTTGGAGATGATGGAGGGACTTTGAGAGGTCAGGAGATGAGCCACTCATTGTAGAATACCCCAAGCACCAAAACAGGAAAATCGTCCCCGATTGGGCAGAAACAGGGTTCAAAGGTCATTTTTTGAGGTGCTAAAGTCTAAAAACTGACACATTTGTATTAGTTTTTGATTCCAATTAGGCCCAGATAAAAATGACCTGTCCTTGGCGGTCACGGCTTAAATTTGTGATATTGGACGTATAGATTTGTCTCGACCGCTAACACAAAATGGGCGATGGTGAATCGGCCGCCAGTTTTACACTCCGCCCGTTTTCTTTTCTGTTGAAGTTTGTTCACTCATGACGAGGTCACTCACATGCTGCCCGTTCATATAAGAAAATCATGGTAGGCATCTTACCCAAAACCTGAGCCACTGGTGACCATTTTAAGTGCTGGGAGCAGCCAGCTCAAGAACATAAACTGCTTGCGTGCAACACTGACAGCGATGGCCTGAGCTGACTCAATCTATTCACAATGGAATATAAACTAGTCTGGGGCCACAGCGCAAGTCGGGCGATAGCAAATCAGCATTCCCTGCCCAATTACCCTAAATTCACTGCACTCTGGCATTACAGTAAAACAAAGCTCAGAACCGGTCCCCAATATCCAGTTCTGACAAAGGGACATCGACCTGAAACGTTAACTCTGTTTCTCTCTCCGCGATGCTGCCTGACCTGTGGAGTGTTTCCAGCATTTTCTGTTGTTGTTCCCAATATCCACCACTTCTACATGTAAAGTTGGCCACAGACTCTGAGACTCACTCTCTCACACACAGACTCTGAGACACTCTCTCACACACAGACTCTGAGACTCACTCTCTCACACACAGACTCTGAGACTCACTCTCTCACACACAGACTCTGAGACTCACTCTCTCTCACACACAGACTCTGAGATTCACTCTCTCACAGACTCTGAGACTCTCTCTCTAACACACAGACTCTGAGACTCACTCTCTCTCACAGACTCTGAGACTCACTCTCTCACACAGACTCTGAGACTCACTCTCTCACACAGACTCTGAGACTCTCTCACACAGACTCTGAGACTCACTCTCTCACACACAGACTCTGAGACTCACTCTCTCACACACAGACTCTGAGACTCACTCTCATACACACAGACTCTGAGACTCACTCTCTCACACACAGACTCTGAGACTCACTCTCTCTCACACAGACTCTGAGACTCTCTCACACAGACTCTGAGACTCACTCTCTCACACACAGACTCTGAGACTCACTCTCTCTCACACAGACTCTGAGACTCTCTCACACAGACTCTGAGACTCACTCTCTCACACACAGACTCTGAGACTCACTCTCTCTCACACAGACACTGAGACTCACTCTCTCTCACACAGACTCGGAGACGCACTCTCTCACACACAGACTCTGAGACTCACTCTCACACACACAGACACTGAGACTCACTCTCTCACACACAGACTCTGAGACTCACTCTCTCACACACAGACTCGGAGACTCACTCTCTCACACAGACTCTGAGACTCACTCTCTCTCACACAGACTCTGAGACTCACTCTCTCACACACAGACTCGGAGACTCACTCTCTCTCTCACAGACACTGAGACTCACTCTCTCACACACAGACTCTGAGACTCACTCTCTCTCTCACAGACACTGAGACTCACTCTCTCACACACAGACTCTGAGACTCACTCTCTCTCTCACAGACACTGAGACTCACTCTCTCACACACAGACTCTGAGACTCACTCTCTCTCACACAGACTCTGAGACTCTCTCACACAGACTCTGAGACTCACTCTCTCTCACACAGACACTGAGACTCACTCTCTCTCACACAGACTCGGAGACTCACTCTCTCTCACACAGACTCTGAGACTCTCTCACACAGACACTGAGACTCACTCTCTCTCACAGACACTGAGACTCACTCTCTCTCACACAGACTCGGAGACTCACTCTCTCACACACAGACTCTGAGACTCACTCTCTCACACACAGACTCTGAGACTCACTCTCACACACACAGACTCTGAGACTCACTCTCTCTCTCACACAGACTCTGAGATTCACTCTCTCACACAGACTCTGAGACTCACTCTCTCTCACACAGATTCGGAGACTCACTCTCTCACACAGACTCTGAGACTCACTCTCTCTCTCACAGACTCTGAGACGCACTCTCTCTCACACAGACTCTGAGACTCACTCTCTCACACAGACTCCGAGACTCACTCTCTCTCACACAGACTCGGAGAATCACTCTCTCACACACAGACTCTGAGACTCACTCTCACACACACAGACTCTGAGACTCACTCTCTCACACACAGACTCTGAGACTCACTCTCTCACACAGACTCTGAGACTCACTCTCTCTCACACAGACTCGGAGACTCACTCTCTCTCACACAGACTCTGAGACTCACTCTCTCACACAGACTCTGAGACTCACTCTCTCTCACACAGACTCTGAGACTCACTCTCTCACACACAGACTCTGAGACTCACTCTCATACACAGACTCTGAGACTCACTCTCTCACACACAGACTCTGAGACTCACTCTCTCACACAGACTCTGAGTCTCACTCTCTCACACAGACTCTGAGACTCACTCTCTCTCACACACAGACTCGGAGACTCACTCTCTCTCACACAGACTCTGAGACTCACTCTCTCTCACACAGACTCTGAGACTCACTCTCTCACACTGACTCTGAGACTCACTCTCTCACACAGACTCTGAGACTCTCTCACACAGACACTGAGACTCACTCTCTCTCACACAGACTCGGAGACTCACTCTCTCACACACAGACTCGGAGACTCACTCTCTCACACACAGACTCTGAGACTCACTCTCTCACACACAGACTCTGAGACTCACTCACACACACAGACTCTGAGACTCACTCTCTCTCACACAGATTCGGAGACTCACTCTCTCACACAGACTCTGAGACTCACTCTCTCTCACACAGACTCTGAGACTCTCTCTCACACACAGACTCTGAGACTCACTCTCTCTCACACAGACTCTGAGACTCTCTCTCACTCACAGACTCTGAGACTCACTCTCTCACACACAGACTCTGAGACTCACTCTCTCTCACACACAGACACTGAGACTCACTCTCTCTCACACAGACTCTGAGACTCACTCTCTCACACACAGACTCTGAGACTCACTCTCTCACACAGGCTCTGAGACTCACTCTCTCTCACACACAGACTCTGAGACTCACTCTCTCTCACACACAGACTCTGAGACTCACTCTCTCACACACAGACTCTGAGACTCACTCTCTCACACAGACTCTGAGACTCACTCTCTCACACACAGACTCTGAGACTCACTCTCTCACACAGGCTCTGAGACTCACTCTCTCTCACACACAGACTCTGAGACTCACTCTCTCTCACACACAGATTCTGAGACTCACTCTCTCTCACACAGACTCTGAGACTCACTCTCTCACACAGACTCTGAGACTCTCTCACACAGACACTGAGACTCACTCTCTCTCACACAGACTCGGAGACTCACTCTCTCACACACAGACTCGGAGACTCACTCTCTCACACACAGACTCTGAGACTCACTCTCTCACACACAGACTCTGAGACTCACTCACACACACAGACTCTGAGACTCACTCTCTCTCACACAGATTCGGAGACTCACTCTCTCACACAGACTCTGAGACTCACTCTCTCTCACACAGACTCTGAGACTCACTCTCTCACACAGGCTCTGAGACTCACTCTCTCACACACAGACCCTGAGACTCACTCTCTCACACACAGACTCTGAGACTCACTCTCTCACACACAGACTCGGAGACTCACTCTCTCACACACAGACTCTGAGACTCACTCTCTCTCACACAGACTCGGAGACTCACTCTCTCTCACACAGACACTGAGACTCACTCTCTCTCACACAGACTCGGAGACTCACTCTCTCACACACAGACTCGGAGACTCACTCTCTCACACACAGACTCTGAGACTCACTCTCTCACACACAGACTCTGAGACTCACTCACACACACAGACTCTGAGACTCACTCTCTCTCACACAGATTCGGAGACTCACTCTCTCACACAGACTCTGAGACTCACTCTCTCTCACACAGACTCTGAGACTCACTCTCTCACACAGACTCTGAGACTCACTCGCTCACACACAGACTCTGAGACTCACTCTCTCACACAGGCTCTGAGACTCACTCTCTCTCACACAGACTCTGAGACTCACTCTCTCACACACAGACTCTGAGACTCACTCTCTCTCACACACAGACTCTGAGACTCACTCTCTCACACACAGACTCTGAGACTCACTCTCTCTCACACACAGACTCTGAGACTCACTCTCTCACACAGACTCTGAGACTCACTCTCTCACACACAGATTCTGAGACTCACTCTCACACACAGACTCTGAGACTCACTCTCTCACACACAGACTCTGAGACTCACTCTCACACACAGACTCTGAGACTCACTCTCTCACACACAGACTCTGAGACTCACTCTCTCACACAGACTCTGAGACTCACTCTCTCACACACAGATTCTGAGACTCACTCTCACACACACAGACTCTGAGACTCACTCTCTCACACACAGACTCTGAGACTCACTCTCTCTCACACACAGACTCTGAGACTCACTCTCTCACACACAGACTCTGAGACTCACTCTCTCACACAGACTCTGAGACTCACTCTCTCACACACAGACTCTGAGACTCACTCTCTCACACACAGACTCTGAGACTCACTCTCTCACACACAGACTCTGAGACTCACTCTCTCTCACACACAGACTCTGAGACTCACTCTCTCACACACAGACTCTGAGACTCACTCTCACACACAGACTCTGAGACTCACTCTCTCTCACACACAGACTCTGAGACTCACTCTCACAGACACAGACTCTGAGACTCACTCTCTCACACACAGGCTCTGAGACTCACTCTCTCTCACACAGGCTCTGAGACTCACTCTCTCTCACACTGACTCTGAGACTCACTCTCTCACACAGACTCTGAGACTCACTCTCTCTCACACAGACTCTGAGACTCACTCTCTCACACACAGACTCTGAGACTCTCTCACACAGACACTGAGACTCACTCTCTCTCACACAGACTCGGAGACTCACTCTCTCACACACAGACTCTGAGACTCACTCTCTCACACACAGACTCTGAGACTCACTCTCACACACACAGACTCTGAGACTCACTCTCTCTCTCACACAGACTCTGAGATTCACTCTCTCACACAGACTCTGAGACTCACTCTCTCTCACACAGATTCGGAGACTCACTCTCTCACACAGACTCTGAGACTCACTCTCTCTCTCACAGACTCTGAGACGCACTCTCTCTCACACAGACTCTGAGACTCACTCTCTCACACAGACTCCGAGACTCACTCTCTCTCACACAGACTCGGAGAATCACTCTCTCACACACAGACTCTGAGACTCACTCTCACACACACAGACTCTGAGACTCACTCTCTCACACACAGACTCTGAGACTCACTCTCTCACACAGACTCTGAGACTCACTCTCTCTCACACAGACTCGGAGACTCACTCTCTCACACACAGACTCTGAGACTCACTCTCTCACACACAGACTCTGAGACTCACTCTCTCACACAGACTCTGAGACTCACTCTCTCACACAGACTCTGAGACTCACTCTCTCTCACACACAGACTCGGAGACTCACTCTCTCTCACACAGGCTCTGAGACTCACTCTCTCACACACAGATTCTGAGACTCACTCTCTCACACACAGATTCTGAGACTCACTCTCTCTCACACAGGCTCTGAGACTCACTCTCTCACACAGACTCTGAGACTCACTCTCTCACACAGACTCTGAGTCTCACTCTCTCACACAGACTCTGAGACTCACTCTCTCTCACACACAGACTCGGAGACTCACTCTCTCTCACACAGACTCTGAGACTCACTCTCTCACACTGACTCTGAGACTCACTCTCTCACACAGACTCTGAGACTCTCTCACACAGACACTGAGACTCACTCTCTCTCACACAGACTCTGAGGCTCACTCTCTCACACAGACTCGGAGACTCACTCTCTCACACACAGACTCGGAGACTCACTCTCTCACACACAGACTCTGAGACTCACTCTCTCACACACAGACTCTGAGACTCACTCACACACACAGACTCTGAGACTCACTCTCTCTCACACAGATTCGGAGACTCACTCTCTCTCACACAGACTCTGAGACTCACTCTCTCTCACACAGACTCTGAGACTCACTCTCTCACACAGACTCTGAGACTCACTCTCTCACACACAGACTCTGAGACTCACTCTCTCACACAGGCTCTGAGACTCACTCTCTCTCACACACAGACTCTGAGACTCACTCTCTCTCACACACAGACTCTGAGACTCACTCTCTCACACACAGACTCTGAGACTCACTCTCTCACACAGACTCTGAGACTCACTCTCTCACACACAGACTCTGAGACTCACTCTCTCACACAGGCTCTGAGACTCACTCTCTCTCACACACAGAATCTGAGACTCACTCTCTCTCACACACAGACTCTGAGACTCACTCTCTCTCACACAGACTCTGAGACTCACTCTCTCACACAGACTCTGAGACTCTCTCACACAGACACTGAGACTCACTCTCTCTCACACAGACTCGGAGACTCACTCTCTCACACACAGACTCGGAGACTCACTCTCTCACACACAGACTCTGAGACTCACTCTCTCACACACAGACTCTGAGACTCACTCACACACACAGACTCTGAGACTCACTCTCTCTCACACAGATTCGGAGACTCACTCTCTCACACAGACTCTGAGACTCACTCTCTCTCACACAGACTCTGAGACTCACTCTCTCACACAGACTCTGAGACTCACTCTCTCACACAGGCTCTGAGACTCACTCTCTCTCACACACAGACTCTGAGACTCACTCTCTCTCACACACAGACTCTGAGACTCACTCTCTCACACACAGACTCTGAGACTCACTCTCTCACACAGACTCTGAGACTCACTCTCTCACACACAGACTCTGAGACTCACTCTCTCACACACAGATTCTGAGACTCACTCTCTCACACACAGACTCTGAGACTCACTCTCTCACACACAGACTCTGAGACTCACTCTCACACACAGACTCTGAGACTCACTCTCTCTCACACAGACTCTGAGACTCACTCTCTCACACACAGATTCTGAGACTCACTCTCTCACACACAGACTCTGAGACTCACTCTCTCTCACACAGACTCTGAGAATCACTCTCTCTCTCACACAGACTCTGAGAATCACTCTCTCTCTCACACAGACTCGGAGACTCACTCTCTCACACACAGACTCTGAGACTCACTCTCTCACACACAGACTCTGAGACTCACTCTCTCACACAGACTCTGAGACTCACTCTCTCACACACAGACTCTGAGACTCTCTCTCACACAGATTCTGAGACTCACTCTCTCACACACAGACTCTGAGACTCACTCTCACGGACACAGACTCTGAGACTCACTCTCTCACACACAGGCTCTGAGACTCACTCTCTCTCACCCAGACTCTGAGACTCACTCTCTCACACACAGACTCTGAGACTCACTCTCTCTCTCACACAGACTCTGAGACTCACTCTCTCACA
Source organism: Somniosus microcephalus (assembly GCF_052327205.1). Lineage (NCBI taxonomy): Eukaryota > Metazoa > Chordata > Chondrichthyes > Squaliformes > Somniosidae > Somniosus > Somniosus microcephalus. The sequence goes on from NC_141005.1 coordinate 6,668,638, forward strand.
CACAGACTCAGGGACTCACTCTCTCACACAGACTCTGAGACTCACTCTCTCTCACACAGACTCGGAGACTCACTCTCTCACACACAGACTCTGAGACTCACTCTCTCACACAGGCTCTGAGACTCACTCTCTCTCACACAGATTCTGAGACTCACTCTCTCACACACAGACTCTGAGACTCACTCTCTCACACACAGACTCTGAGACTCACTCTCACACACACAGACTCTGAGACTCACTCTCTCACACAGACTCTGAGACTCACTCTCTCACACACAGACTCTGAGACTCACTCTCACACACACAGACTCTGAGACTCACTCTCTCACACGGACTCTGAGACTCACTCTCTCACACACAGACTCTGAGACTCACTCTCTCTCACACAGACTCGGAGACTCACTCTCTCTCACACAGACTCTGAGACGCACTCTCTCACACACAGACTCTGAGACTCACTCTCTCTCACACACAGACTCTGAGACTCACTCTCACAGACACAGACTCTGAGACTCACTCTCTCACACACAGGCTCTGAGACTCACTCTCTCTCACACAGGCTCTGAGACTCACTCTCTCTCACACTGACTCTGAGACTCACTCTCTCACACAGACTCTGAGACTCACTCTCTCTCACACAGACTCTGAGACTCACTCTCTCACACACAGACTCTGAGACTCTCTCACACAGACACTGAGACTCACTCTCTCTCACACAGACTCGGAGACTCACTCTCTCACACACAGACTCTGAGACTCACTCTCTCACACACAGACTCTGAGACTCACTCTCACACACACAGACTCTGAGACTCACTCTCTCTCTCACACAGACTCTGAGATTCACTCTCTCACACAGACTCTGAGACTCACTCTCTCTCACACAGATTCGGAGACTCACTCTCTCACACAGACTCTGAGACTCACTCTCTCTCTCACAGACTCTGAGACGCACTCTCTCTCACACAGACTCTGAGACTCACTCTCTCACACAGACTCCGAGACTCACTCTCTCTCACACAGACTCGGAGAATCACTCTCTCACACACAGACTCTGAGACTCACTCTCACACACACAGACTCTGAGACTCACTCTCTCACACACAGACTCTGAGACTCACTCTCTCACACAGACTCTGAGACTCACTCTCTCTCACACAGACTCGGAGACTCACTCTCTCACACACAGACTCTGAGACTCACTCTCTCACACACAGACTCTGAGACTCACTCTCATACACAGACTCTGAGACTCACTCTCTCTCACACAGACTCTGAGACTCACTCTCTCACACACAGACTCTGAGACTCACTCTCTCACACAGACTCTGAGTCTCACTCTCTCACACAGACTCTGAGACTCACTCTCTCTCACACACAGACTCGGAGACTCACTCTCTCTCACACAGGCTCTGAGACTCACTCTCTCACACACAGATTCTGAGACTCACTCTCTCACACACAGATTCTGAGACTCACTCTCTCTCACACAGGCTCTGAGACTCACTCTCTCACACAGACTCTGAGACTCACTCTCTCACACAGACTCTGAGTCTCACTCTCTCACACAGACTCTGAGACTCACTCTCTCTCACACACAGACTCGGAGACTCACTCTCTCTCACACAGACTCTGAGACTCACTCTCTCACACTGACTCTGAGACTCACTCTCTCACACAGACTCTGAGACTCTCTCACACAGACACTGAGACTCACTCTCTCTCACACAGACTCTGAGGCTCACTCTCTCACACAGACTCGGAGACTCACTCTCTCACACACAGACTCGGAGACTCACTCTCTCACACACAGACTCTGAGACTCACTCTCTCACACACAGACTCTGAGACTCACTCACACACACAGACTCTGAGACTCACTCTCTCTCACACAGATTCGGAGACTCACTCTCTCTCACACAGACTCTGAGACTCACTCTCTCTCACACAGACTCTGAGACTCACTCTCTCACACAGACTCTGAGACTCACTCTCTCACACACAGACTCTGAGACTCACTCTCTCACACAGGCTCTGAGACTCACTCTCTCTCACACACAGACTCTGAGACTCACTCTCTCTCACACACAGACTCTGAGACTCACTCTCTCACACACAGACTCTGAGACTCACTCTCTCACACAGACTCTGAGACTCACTCTCTCACACACAGACTCTGAGACTCACTCTCTCTCACACAGACTCTGAGACTCACTCTCTCACACACAGGCTCTGAGACTCACTCTCTCTCACACACAGAATCTGAGACTCACTCTCTCTCACACACAGACTCTGAGACTCACTCTCTCTCACACAGACTCTGAGACTCACTCTCTCACACAGACTCTGAGACTCTCTCACACAGACACTGAGACTCACTCTCTCTCACACAGACTCGGAGACTCACTCTCTCACACACAGACTCGGAGACTCACTCTCTCACACACAGACTCTGAGACTCACTCACACACACAGACTCTGAGACTCACTCTCTCTCACACAGATTCGGAGACTCACTCTCTCACACAGACTCTGAGACTCACTCTCTCTCACACAGACTCTGAGACTCACTCTCTCACACAGACTCTGAGACTCACTCTCTCACACAGGCTCTGAGACTCACTCTCTCTCACACACAGACTCTGAGACTCACTCTCTCTCACACACAGACTCTGAGACTCACTCTCTCACACACAGACTCTGAGACTCACTCTCTCACACAGACTCTGAGACTCACTCTCTCACACACAGATTCTGAGACTCACTCTCTCACACACAGACTCTGAGACTCACTCTCTCTCACACAGGCTCTGAGACTCACTCTCTCTCACACAGATTCTGAGACTCACTCTCTCACACACAGGCTCTGAGACTCACTCTCTCTCACACAGATTCTGAGACTCACTCTCTCACACACAGACTCTGAGACTCACTCTCTCACACACAGACTCTGAGACTCACTCTCACAGACACAGACTCTGAGACTCACTCTCTCACACACAGACTCTGAGACTCACTCTCACACACAGACTCTGAGACTCACTCTCTCTCACACAGACTCTGAGACTCACTCTCTCACACACAGATTCTGAGACTCACTCTCTCACACACAGACTCTGAGACTCACTCTCTCTCACACAGACTCTGAGAATCACTCTCTCTCTCACACAGACTCTGAGAATCACTCTCTCTCTCACACAGACTCGGAGACTCACTCTCTCACACACAGACTCTGAGACTCACTCTCTCACACACAGGCTCTGAGACTCACTCTCACACACACAGACTCTGAGACTCACTCTCTCTCACACAGACTCTGAGATTCACTCTCTCACACAGACTCTGAGACTCACTCTCTCTCACACAGACTCGGAGAATCACTCTCTCACACACAGACTCTGAGACTCACTCTCACACACACAGACTCTGAGACTCACTCTCTCACACGGACTCTGAGACTCACTCTCTCACACACAGACTCTGAGACTCACTCTCTCTCACACAGACTCGGAGACTCACTCTCTCTCACACAGACTCTGAGACGCACTCTCTCACACACAGACTCTGAGACTCACTCTCTCACACAGACTCTGAGACTCACTCTCTCACACACAGACTCTGAGACTCACTCTCTCTCACACAGATTCTGAGACTCACTCTCTCACACAGACTCTGAGACTCACTCTCTCACACACAGGCTCTGAGACTCACTCTCACAGACACAGACTCTGAGACTCACTCTCTCACACACAGGCTCTGAGACTCACTCTCTCTCACCCAGACTCTGAGACTCACTCTCTCACACACAGACTCTGAGACTCACTCTCTCTCTCACACAGACTCTGAGACTCACTCTCTCACACACAGACTCAGGGACTCACTCTCTCACACAGACTCTGAGACTCACTCTCTCTCACACAGACTCGGAGACTCACTCTCTCACACACAGACTCTGAGACTCACTCTCTCACACAGGCTCTGAGACTCACTCTCTCTCACACAGATTCTGAGACTCACTCTCTCACACACAGACTCTGAGACTCACTCTCTCACACACAGACTCTGAGACTCACTCTCACACACACAGACTCTGAGACTCACTCTCTCACACAGACTCTGAGACTCACTCTCTCACACACAGACTCTGAGACTCACTCTCACACACACAGACTCTGAGACTCACTCTCACACACAGACTCTGAGACTCACTCTCACACACAGACTCTGAGACTCACTCTCACAGACAGACTCTGAGACTCACTCTCACACACACAGACTCTGAGACTCACTCTCTCACACAGACTCGGAGACTCACTCTCTCACGCACAGACTCGGAGACTCACTCTCACACACAGACTCTGAGACTCACTCTCACACACACAGACTCTGAGACTCACTCTCTCACACACAGACTCTGAGACTCACTCTCTCACACTGACTCTGAGACTCACTCTCTCACACAGACTCTGAGACTCACTCTCTCACACAGGCTCGGAGACTCACACACTCTCACACAGACTCTGAGACTCACTCTCTCACACACAGACTCTGAGACTCTCTCACACACAGACTCTGAGACTCACTCTCTCACACAGGCTCTGAGACTCACTCTCTCTCACACACAGACTCTGAGACTCACTCTCTCTCACACACAGACTCTGAGACTCACTCTCTCACACACAGACTCTGAGACTCACTCTCTCACACAGACTCTGAGACTCACTCTCTCACACACAGACTCTGAGACTCACTCTCTCACACAGGCTCTGAGACTCACTCTCTCTCACACACAGACTCTGAGACTCACTCTCTCTCACACACAGACTCTGAGACTCACTCTCTCTCACACAGACTCTGAGACTCACTCTCTCACACAGACTCTGAGACTCACTCTCTCACACACACAGATTCTGAGACTCACTCTCTCTCACACAGACTCTGAGACTCACTCTCTCACACAGACTCTGAGACTCACTCTCTCTCACACACAGACTCTGAGACTCACTCTCTCTCTCACAGACTCTGAGACTCACTCTCTCTCACACACAGATTCTGAGACTCACTCTCTCTCACACAGACACTGAGACTCACTCTCTCTCACACAGACTCGGAGACTCACTCTCTCAGACACAGACTCGGAGACTCACTCTCTCACACACAGACTCGGAGACTCACTCTCTCTCACACAGACTCGGAGACTCACTCTCTCACACACAGACTCGGAGACTCACTCTCTCACACACAGACTCTGAGACTCACTCACACACACAGACTCTGAGACTCACTCTCTCACACAGACTCTGAGACTCACTCTCTCTCACACAGACTCTGAGACTCACTCTCTCACACAGACTCTGAGACTCTCTCTCACACACAGACTCTGAGACTCACTCTCTCACACAGGCTCTGAGACTCACTCTCTCTCACACACAGACTCTGAGACTCACTCTCTCTCACACACAGACTCTGAGACTCACTCTCTCACACACAGACTCTGAGACTCACTCTCTCACACAGACTCTGAGACTCACTCTCTCTCACACAGACTCTGAGACTCACTCTCTCACACACAGACTCTGAGACTCACTCTCTCTCACACACACTCTGAGACTCACTCTCTCACACACAGACTCTGAGACTCACTCTCTCACACACAGATTCTGAGACTCACTCTCTCACACACAGACTCTGAGACTCACTCTCTCTCACACAGATTCTGAGACTCACTCTCTCACACACAGACTCTGAGACTCACTCTCTCACACACAGACTCTGAGACTCACTCTCACAGACACACACTCAGACTCTCTCACACAGACACCGAGACTCACTCTCTCTCACACAGACTCGGAGACTCACTCTCTCACACACAGACTCTGAGACTCACTCTCACACACAGGCTCTGAGACTCACTCTCACACACACAGACTCTGAGACTCACTCTCTCTCTCACACAGACTCTGAGATTCACTCTCTCACACAGACTCTGAGACTCACTCTCTCTCACACAGACTCGGAGAATCACTCTCTCACACACAGACTCTGAGACTCACTCTCACACACACAGACTCTGAGACTCACTCTCTCACACGGACTCTGAGACTCACTCTCTCACACACAGACTCTGAGACTCACTCTCTCTCACACAGACTCGGAGACTCACTCTCTCTCACACAGACTCTGAGACGCACTCTCTCACACACAGACTCTGAGACTCACTCTCTCACACAGACTCTGAGACTCACTCTCTCTCACACACAGACTCTGAGACTCACTCTCTCTCATACAGATTCTGAGACTCACTCTCTCACACACAGACTCTGAGACTCACTCTCACAGACACAGACTCTGAGACTCACTCTCACACACACAGACTCGGAGACTCACTCTCTCTCACACAGACTCTCAGACTCACTCTCTCTCACACTGACTCTGAGACTCTCTCGCACACAGACTCTGAGACTCACTCTCTCTCACCCAGACTCTGAGACTCACTCTCTCACACACAGGCTCTGAGACTCACTCTCTCTCACACAGGCTCTGAGACTCACTCTCTCTCACACTGACTCTGAGACTCTCTCGCACACAGACTCTGAGACTCACTCTCTCTCACACAGACTCTGAGACTCACTCTCTCACACACAGACTCGGAGACTCACTCTCTCTCACCCAGACTCTGAGACTCACTCTCTCACACACAGACTCTGAGACTCACTCTCTCACACAGACTCTGAGACTCACTCTCTCACACACAGACTCAGGGACTCACTCTCTCACACAGACTCTGAGACTCACTCTCTCTCACACAGACTCGGAGACTCACTCTCTCACACACAGACTCTGAGACTCACTCTCTCACACGGGCTCTGAGACTCACTCTCTCTCACACAGATTCTGAGACTCACTCTCTCACACACAGACTCTGAGACTCACTCTCTCACACACAGACTCTGAGACTCACTCTCACACACACAGACTCTGAGACTCACTCTCTCACACAGACTCTGAGACTCACTCTCTCACACACAGACTCTGAGACTCACTCTCTCACACAGACTCGGAGACTCACTCTCTCACGCACAGACTCGGAGACTCACTCTCACACACAGACTCTGAGACTCACTCTCACAGACAGACTCTGAGACTCACTCTCACACACACAGACTCTGAGACTCACTCTCTCACACACAGACTCTGAGACTCACTCTCTCACACACAGACTCTGAGACTCACTCTCTCACACAGACTCTGAGACTCACTCTCTCACACAGACTCTGAGACTCACTCTCTCACACACAGACTCGGAGAATCACTCTCTCACACAGATTCTGAGACTCACTCTCTCACACACAGACTCTGAGACTCACTCTCTCACACACAGACTCGGAGAATCACTCTCTCACACACAGACTCTGAGACTTACTCTCTCACACGGACTCTGAGACTCACTCTCTCACACACAGACTCTGAGACGCACTCTCTCACACAGACTCTGAGACTCACTCTCTCACACACAGACTCTGAGACTCACTCTCTCTCACACAGACTCTGAGACTCACTCTCTCACACACAGACTCTGAGACTCACTCTCTCACACAGACTCTGAGACTCACTCTCTCTCACACACAGACTCTGAGACTCACTCTCTCTCACACAGATTCTGAGACTCACTCTCTCACACACAGACTCGGAGACTCACTCTCACACACAGACTCTGAGACTCACTCTCTCACACACAGACTCGGAGACTCACTCTCACACACAGACTCTGAGACTCACTCTCTCACACACAGACTCGGAGACTCACTCTCTCACACACAGACTCGGAGACTCACTCTCACACACAGACTCTGAGACTCACTCTCTCACACAGACTCTGAGACTCACTCTCTCACACACAGACTCGGAGAATCACTCTCTCACACAGATTCTGAGACTCACTCTCTCACACACAGACTCTGAGACTCACTCTCTCACACACAGACTCGGAGAATCACTCTCTCACACACAGACTCTGAGACTTACTCTCTCACACGGACTCTGAGACTCACTCTCTCACACACAGACTCTGAGACGCACTCTCTCACACAGACTCTGAGACTCACTCTCTCACACACAGACTCTGAGACTCACTCTCTCTCACACAGACTCTGAGACTCACTCTCTCACACACAGACTCTGAGACTCACTCTCTCACACAGACTCTGAGACTCACTCTCTCTCACACACAGACTCTGAGACTCACTCTCTCTCACACAGATTCTGAGACTCACTCTCTCACACACAGACTCGGAGACTCACTCTCACACACAGACTCTGAGACTCACTCTCTCACACACAGACTCGGAGACTCACTCTCACACACAGACTCTGAGACTCACTCTCTCACACACAGACTCGGAGACTCACTCTCTCACACACAGACTCGGAGACTCACTCTCACACACAGACTCTGAGACTCACTCTCTCTCACACAGACTCTGAGACTCACTCTCTCACACAGACTCTGAGATTCACTCTCTCACACAGACTCTGAGACTCACTCTCTCACACAGACTCTGAGACTCACTCTCTCACACAGACTCTGAGACTCACTCTCCCTCTCACACATTCCTTTGTATCACTCACCACTTTGTATCAACCACATTGCTGTGGGACTGGCGTCACCTATAGGCCCAGACCGGGTAAGGACTGCAGGTTTGCTTCCCTGAAGGACATTAGTGAACCAGTTGGGTTTTTACGACAGTCCAACAGCTTCATGGTCACTTTTACCGACGCCAGATTTTCGAACTGCCCATGGTGTGATTTGAACTCACGTTCTCTGGATTATTAATCCAAGGCTCTGGGGCCAAGATTTTCCATGGTGTCAGCAGGCGGGATCGGTGGCAGGTCAGGTGGGAAAATGTTTTTTTCGTCAGGGGGTCGGGAACCCGCTGTCAACCTGCCGCAACGCGCCTTTCCCAATGTCGGGTCCGTCAGCGCTGAGCAGACTCAATAGGCAGCGGTGGGCGACCCAATTAAACTCATTAGCATCGAGTTGACAGATGATTAACAGGCTTTTTTAAGTTACCTGTTGACTTTAACTTCATGGCCACGGGAAGCACACTGTTTGGGGACCACGTCTGTCAACCTGAGGCGGGAGTTAAGTGGCCATTGCTCCAGCTGATTACTTGACAGCTTCAACTGTACAGTAAGAGCTCCCACCTGACAGACTATCACTTTCCTCAGTCACAAGTTGTTTCTAAGTCCATTTCCAGCACAGATTCTGCAGGCTTTCCACTTTCCACTCTCCATCCACCTCATTGGAAGAACTCTTTCACCATTGACAGAATGATTCTGTCATCTCTATTTCACCTGCCATCTATTCCATCAGCATGGGTGTCCTTTATACTATCTCACCTCGGTCCTCAGAATCCCACCACAATCAGCCCCAACACCTGTAGCACCAACAACAACAACACCAACCTTCTCTGCAATCACCTGACGCTGCACAGGGCACAGGGCATCAGCACCCAACCACATTGTTGCCCGGGAGGCCAGGGATGGCCTCACCATGGCCAGGTGTACTTCACTTGACGCTGTATTTCTCATCATTCACTGCAACTCACTAAGCCACTTCCAAAGGTGCACACAAATCTATCTGTAATGTATATACCTTTAAGGGGGAAACTATCTTTTACAGCTCATGTATACTGCAGTACCGGCAGTGACCACACCTGTATATAGCACTGAGTAGTAATCTGTACAGATCAGTTCCTGTGTGAGCCACGTTGAGTAAACACCTGTTGTACCGTTTCTCCTGCAGTCTGTGTCTTATTATACGCAGACACAACACTATCCAAGAACACAAAGTGTTGAAAATAAAGGTTTCAAGTGGCATAGTGGTTAGCACTGTTGCCTCACAGCGCCAGGGACCCGGGTTCGAATCCGGCCTCGGGCGACTGTCTGTGTGGAGTTTGCACATTCTCCCCGTGTTTGCGTGGGTTTCCTCCGGGTGCTCCGGTTTCCTCCCACAGTCCAAAGATGTGCAGGTTAGGTTGATTGGCTATGATAAATTGACCCTTAGTGTTAGGGGGATTAAATACGTGGGGTTACGGGGATAGGGTGGGATATGTGTGGGTGAAGGGGTTACGGGGATCGGGTGGGATATGTGTCGGTGCAGGCTCGATGGGCTGAAATGGCCTCTATCTGCACTGTGGGGTTTCTGTGATTCTGTGTGATTCTGTGATTACCAGAAACTTTACATGGATGTTGGATAAAATACCCAAGTGGCTACCCTTGTGTGTTGTTATTTGGTATGATTGCACTAGGATGTGGATGAGTGTGAGGGGTGGCTAGTGAGATGGGGATGTGATAATGTAGATAGAGAGGGATGGGTGGAGGTGCAAGGTAAGTGGGTTTGAGTAAGGATGTGCAGGAGTTGGGTAGGGAAGGCAGAGTGATGGGGATGTGATGAGTGGCACAGCAGGATGAAGGTGAGTGTGGCACTGCAGTAACGTTTCGTAATCTACTGAGATCATTGAAAGGTTTGCGTCACTGCAGCCTGGTCCTCCTGACCACATCCCTGCTTGTGTCCTCCTCTGCAATGTGCAACCAGGCTCTGTTGATCTCCTGGGGAGGGCTCCCCCGCCTGTCGGAAGCGAAGAGTGCTCTGACTCCCTGCATAAGCCCCATCAACATAAATTCATTTTAGACAGCAGGATGGAGCCAGCAGCGGAGTCGTGACCCACCACCGACCCTGGCTGCCCCGGACCCACCAAGGTGAGCAAAATTTTGGCCATTATTACTAATTCAGTAACACACGGTAGTGTAGTGGCCGTGTCACTGGACTGATTCTGCTCCTGTGCAGCGCCTTGGGGTGTTTTCCTGTGCTAAAGGCGCCGTATAACTGCAGGTTTTTGCTGTTGTTCACCTTTGAGCTCTGCCGAGTGTGCTTTGCATTCTGCTAATTCTAATGATAAAGTCTGAGGTAAAGTGAACTGATGCGAGGCAGTAAATGAATTGTAATGAGGCATTGTATTGAAATTTTATCAAAACATTCAATTTATTTCAGAGCTTCAAGGACCAATTAACTCTCAATGAACAGTTATAAATAAAATGAATGAATAAATCACACAATGGTACTTGAAGTTCTTGTTTCTTCCTGTCCTCTTGATTTGAGAAGATAGATTCGCTGTGGTACATTCAATTGATCTTCAGTTCCAAAGCGACTCTCTTTACTGTTTTGTGCAGCAAGGGCAGGAAGTGTTACAGAACCGAGGCAGGTGGATGGAGTTCGGATACAGCTCAGCCACGGTCCCGTTGAATGGCGGAACAGGCTCAAAGGGCCGAATGGTGGTCTCCTGTTCCTATGTTCCTATGGATGACGATAATCTCTGGTTCTGTTATCTTGCTGTCTGATCTGTAACAGTTTGATCATATCCTGCCCTGCGGTCGTTTGCTGCTCTCTCTTCCTGCCTGAAGTTAAAATATCCAGAGGAACTGCCAGACGAAGAAAGACCCAGGTCCATCGAGTTCGCCTTCTCCAATCCCGCTAGTCCCATGATCCAATGATAATGGGGTTGTTGACTAATCACAGCGATCAATCTCTAACAATGAGTCCACAACAGACCCAGACACGAGGCAAGGAAAACCCCCAGTGGTGACGAGCTTTGGGAACTAGAGGTCCAAAGTCACCTGTTCCTCCCGAGCTCGCTGCACTTATCACACATCTTCTTCTCTTCTTAGGCAGTCCCTCGGAACCGAGGATGACTTGCTTCCACGTTAAAAATGAGTTCGCAGGTGACTGATGAGTCCAATGCGGGACCTGCAGTCTCTGTCACAGGTGGGACAGATGGTGGTTGAAGGGGCGGGTGGGTGGGGTGCTTGGGTTGACGTGCGCTCCTTGCGTTGCCTGCGCTTGGCTTCCGCTTGCTCCTGGCGAAGAGACTCGAGGTGTTTGGCGCCTTCCCGGATGCTTCTCCTCCACTTTGTGCGATCTTGGGCCAGGGATTCCCAGGTGTCGGTGGGGATGTTACACTTTTTCAAGGAGGTTTTGAGGGTGTCCTTGAAGCGTTTCCTCTGTCCACCTGGGGCTCTCTCTCTCGAGTAGAGCGCTTGCTTTAGGAGACTCGTATCGGGCATGCGGACAATGTGACCCGTCCATCAGAGCTGATTGAGCGTGGTCAGAGCTTCGATGCTGGGGATGTTGGCCTGAGCAAGAACACTGACGTTGGTGCGCCTATCCTGCCAATGGATTTGCAGGATCTTGCAGAAGCAGTATTGGTGGTACCTCTCCAGTGCTTTGAGGTGCCTGCTGTACATGGTCCATGTCTCTGAGGCATACAGCAGGGCGGGTATCACTGCTGCTCTGTAGACCATGAGCTTAGTGCCGGGTTTGAGGTCTTGGTCTTCAAACACTCTCTTCCTCAGGTGACCAAAGGCTGCACTGGCACACTGAAGGCGGTGTTGGACTTTGTCTTCGACGTCTGCCCTTGTTGACAGTAGGCTCCCGAGGTATGGAAAGTGGTCCACGTTGTCCAAGGCCTTGTCATGGATTTTGATAATCGGGGGGCAGTACTGTGTGGCGGGGCCAGGTTGGTAGAGGACCTTTGTCTTACGGATGTTTAGTGTAAGGCCCATGCTCTCGTACACTTCGGTGAAGGTGTTGATGATGGTTTGGAGTTCGACCTCCGAGTGAGCACAGACGCAAGCGTCGTCTGCATACTGTAATTCGACGACAGAGGATGGGACAACCTTAGATCTGGACTGGAGGCGATGGAGATTGAACAGATTCCCATTTGTTCTGTAAATTAGTGATCTAGTGACTAGTGGATCGCAAGTGGAGCTTGGGGCCAGGGATCGCGATAATATCAGTGCTAATTTGATCCTGTGAGAGACAACATCATTCATGTCTGAGGCCAGGACCCAGGAGCGAGGACGAGCCCAGCAGCGAGATCAAGGCCCAGGAGTGGCGCAGCGTGGACCAGCAGTGGGGTCGAGGCCCAGGGAAGGTGCGGCACGGGCCAACAGTGAGGTTGGGAGGACCACAATGCATCCCATGAAACCCAGGCAGAGAGGGCCTGCGGGAAGGAGGGAGGAGGACAGTAGGAGTATGTGTGTGTGTGTGTGCTAGGCCGATGTAGCAGAGCCTGGTCTCCAACTGTCTTGGATCCCCTTGCCATTGGACCAAGACCTTGCTCTGTCAAGCCCGCGTGGTCGCTGGTGTGCAACAGCCACACCACGTTAAAAGAATTCACGCACAGGCATCTTCCACCCTTTAAAATGAAGGTCGGGACCTGGAACATCAGGACCCTCATGGACAACCCCAACAGTGACAGACCGGAACGCCGTACTGCTATCACCACACATCATGGCTCAAATCACACCTATACTGGATCCCAAAATCCTGGGTCTTAAACTTAGGCGTTTCGCTCTCATCCCACGACTCACTCGCTCGGGGTTTAAATCCATCCCCTCGTTCAGGTTCAATCACAAACCTCCTTGCATTCTGTATTTTTACCGTTTTAGGCTGGGTTCGTTTACTCAGACTTGCTCCTTTCTTTTTAAGGTATTGCTTATTTTATCCTCTTTATTTTAGTTCTGTCCTCTCCCTGCGCTCTGTACTTTTCTGTGTTTAACATTTCCCACCTTTCAATTGAGTGGCCTTCTGAAACATTTGCAAACACTCGGACTCTTGCGATTTGACAGGAGATGAATGGGAGGGGACCTTACTGAAGTAGATAAGACACTAAGGGGAATCGGAAAACTGTAAAATCCGGGCACTGTTTCAATATAAAGCAGGACTGCAGGATAAGGGGGCATAGGCAGAAACTGCTAAAAGAGCAATGCTGAATCGTTTCTGTACACAGAGAGAGCGATTAGTACCTGGAGCTAGGGAGTTAAAGTATCGGCAGCGAGGCGCTCACCAGATCCACGCTGCATGCCATTTTAGCGTCAACCGTGGCTCACTGGGTAACCCTCTTGCCTCTGAGTCAGAAGGTCGTGGGTTCAAGTCCCACTCCAGAGACTTGAGCACAAAATCCAGGCCGACTCTCCGGTGCGGTGCTGAGGGAGTGCTGCACTGTCGGAGGTGCCGCCTTTTGGATGAGACGTTAAACTGAGGCCTCGCCTGTCCCCTCGGGTGGACGTACAAGATCCAACGGCACTATTTCGAAGAAGAGCAGGGGCGTTCTCTGGCCAACATTTATCTCTCAACCAACATCACAAAAAAACAGATTATCTGGTCATTGTCACATTGCTGTTTGTGGGAGCTTGCTGTGCGCAAATTGGCTGCTGCATTTCCCACATTACAACATTGACTACACTTCAAAAGTACTTCATTGGCTGTAAAACGCTTTGGGACATCCTGAGCCCATGAAAGGAGCTATAGAAATGTAAGGCTTTCCTTCTTTTACATGAACTTCCAAAATAGCCTTGGTGAAAGCGTTAACTGGCCAAAATTGAACTTTTTTTCACAAAATGGGTAAACGGGACTTGGAGCGAATTAGGGTATGTATGGTGTATTAAGACACTAATTTTAGGCTAGCCTCTTAAATACAACAACAATTGTATTTATACAGCGCCTTTAACATAGTAAAACATCCCAAGACGCTTCACAGGAGCGATTATCAAACAAAATTTGACACCGAGCCACATAACCAGATATCAGGACAGGTGACCAAAAGCTTGGTCAAAGAGGTAGGTTTTAAGGAGCGTCTTAAAAGGATGTAAGAGTGGCTAGTGAGATGGGGAAGTGATAATGTAGATAGAGAGGGATGGGTGGAGGTGCAAGGTAAGTTGGTGTGAGTAAGGATGTGCAGGAGTAGGGTAGGGAAGGCAGAGTGATGGGGATGTGATGAGAGGCACAGCAAGATGAAGGTGAGTGTGGCTTTGCAGTAACGTTTCGTGATCTACTGAGATCATTGAAAGGTTTGAGCCACTGCAGCCTGGTCCTCCTGAGGACATCCCTGCTTGTGCCCTCCTGTGCAATGTGTAACCAGGCTGTGTTGGTCTCCTGGGGAGGTCTCTTCCGCTCATGGGAAGGGAAGAGGACCTCCTTGCATGCTCTGACTCCCTCCATAAGCATATGGAGGGAGTCATGGGAGAGCCTGGGTGCAGCCCTTCACCTCTGTGCAGTGCTGGTCAGTGTTTGCAGCACCTCAATGCTGTAAAATACTGACAGCACAAATGTCAAAAGAAAGTTGGCCATGGCCCCTTTAAGGAAACCGGCTGAAGACGCGTCATGAATGACTTCACCTGACCCGCTTCCTCTAATTGGACTGGGAAACACGCTGGGCGAGTTTAACAAGCCCAATCAAAGTAAATTCATTTTCCAGAGCGGGATGGAGCCAGCAGCGGGGTCGCGACCCGCCACCGACCCCAACCGCCCCGGACCCGCCGAGATAAGGAAAATCTCGGCCAATGTTTCCACTTGTGGGAGAATCCAAAACTAGGAGCCATAAATACAAGATAGTCACTAATAAATCCAATAGGGAAATGAGGAGAAATGCCTTTACTCTGAGAGTGGTGAGAATGTGGAACTCGCTACCAGGGCGAGTGGGTGAGGCAAATAGCAAAGATGCTTTCAAAAGGAAACTAGACGAGTACGTGAGAGAAAAGGGAATAGAAAGTGAAGCTGAAAGGCTGGGATGAGGCCGATGCGGGGAAGGGTCTTGTGTAGAGTATAAACACCAGCGATGTTCCCTCTAAGCTGTGCAGCTAATTTGAAAATACCGCACATTGAAACAAACAGGCTGCACACAACAAGAAAAATTTAGAGGGAACATTGAACACCAGCACAGACCAGTTGTGCCAAATGGCCTGTTTCGGTGCTGTTTGTATAATTAACCCAGCCTGCCTCAGCACTCTGGACACTTCAATTGCTGCTGGTAATTCTGGAACGCCTCTACATTATTTTAAGCAATTTGGTTAAAATGCATTCGCAGCAAAGTGCTGTGCGTGAGACAGAGAGGGCTGGATTTTCATTGAGGAGTCGGGTAGGAGGCGGGACTACAACTTTCGGGGCTGTAGTCCCGCCTCCATCGAGTTCTAGCCAACCCACGCGATTTAGACTTGATTGACCTTGTTGAGCCTGCCCAGCTGATGAAATATCAGCGTTTGACAGCTGTTTGAAGCTGTCAGACAATCTGTACTCCAGGTTAATTCCTTCCTCTCAGGATGATTTAGAGATCTCCCCGGAACAGAAAGCAAAGGCTGCAGATTTTGACAGCTGGCGGCCATTCTGCTTTCTGTGCCAGTGAGATGAGGGACTCCCGAGACCTGAAGGAAGGAAGGCTGTAAAGGTAAGTAAAGGTTAGTAGAACTTCTTTAAACACTTTACACAGACCAAACACACTTACCACTACACTCATGCACTCATCACTCACCTGAACATCATCTCGACCCCTCCAAGCCCTTCATCCCGATGGCCCGCCTCGCTAACTTGGCATGGTTTGGAGCCGTCGGGAATTCCACATTTCAACAATGAAAATAGGAATTAGGCTAAAAACTGTCTGTTAACTACCTGTTAACAGGCAGCTAATTGGCACTAATCCCCTTCCCGCCTCGGGGAGGCGGGTCCCAGTGCGGGACGGGTACCCGCCTCCTTTGAAACTGGCATAGAGGTGGGTTGGGGGCGGGATGGGTTCGTGCCCCCCAATTTCGGGATTTTAAACCCCCACACGCCTCCAATCCCGCCTCCACGGCCCAATGATAATCCTGCTCAGAGAGTTTGCACCAAGGTTACGCAATCTTCCCACAAAGAAAGCATGCATAAAACCAAAACAGAAAAGGCTGGAAGCACTCCAAAGGTTAAACAGCACCTGACAAGGAAGATAGAATGGACATTTCAGGTGTGTGACCCTTCATCAGAACCCGAAGCATGCTTAAATGTCGGAGTAGAGGCAGAAATTGAATGAAAGGTGCAGCTGGGGCAATCGAAAAGAGAAAGAGAGAAAGGAATTTGTCTGAATGTAGTCGGGTAAAGTGATAATGAGAACCATAGTCAGTAGCAAACAGGCGGAATAGCATCGAACCGGTCAGCTATCTGAATGTTAAATCAGGTTATACAATTAAGAAGGAAGAACTTGCATTTTTATAGCACTTTTCACCACTTCAGGACGTCCCAAAGCACTTTACAGACAGCGAAGTACTTTTTGAAGTGTGGTCACTGTTGAAATGTGGGAAACGCGGCAGCCAATTTGCGCACAGCAAGATCCCACAAACAGCAACGTGATAATGACCAGATAATCTGTTTTTTAGTGATGTTGATTGAGGGATAAATATTGGCCCCAGGACACCGGGGAGAACTCCCCTGCTCTTCATCGAAATAGTGGCCGTGGGATCTTTTAAGTCCGCCTGAGAGAGCAGACGGGGCCTCGGTTCAACGTCTCATCTGAAAGACGGTGCCTCCGACGCCGGGAGACGCACGGAGCTGTCGATGCAGACCGGGCGTAGCACTGGAATTACAGCGGGTGACCAGGAGAATCCCATTCAGAGCCAACAAATCCCGTCAGCAAGTGTCACGCACTTTATAAACATACACCAGCAATTTACAAAGTTAACGGCTGCGATTTTGCTGACCTCAGCAGGTCTGTGGTCGGTGGTGGGTCCCTGGCCTAATCGGCAGCAATGTGGTCGGGTGCAGATACCCTGTGTCCTGTGCAGCATCATGTGATTGTGGAGAAGTTTGGTGGTAGTGTTGTTGTTGGTGCTGCTGGTGCTGCTGGTGTTGGGGCTGATCGTGGTGGGATTCTGAGGACCAAGGTGAGAAGGGCACCCATGCTGATGGAATAGATGGCAGGTGAAGTAGAGATGACAGAAGCGATCTGTCAATGGTGAGATGAGGTAATGAGGTCAGACTGGATGGAGACTTGTGTAAAGACTTGTAGCATGTTGGATCTGTTGTGGAAATGCCGTGAGGAAGAGCTTGTGGCTGAGGGAAGATACCTCTGTAAGGTGGGAGCTTTTACTGTACATTTGAAGCTGTCAACTCAACAGCTGATTCAATGGCCACTGAACTCCCGCCTCAGCTTCACAGACGTGGTCCATGACCAGCGTGGAGCCGATGGGCGAGCTGTCCAATGCAGAAGATGAGCTTAAATTCATTCTTAAGTTGCTCTAAACAAGCCATTAATCACCTGAATTGGGTCCCCCTGCTGTCAACACGCCGCTGCGTGTCGGGTCTGCTCAGCGCTGACAGACCCGACATCGGGGAAAGGCGTGTGGCAATGTGTTCACAGCGGGGTCCCGACCCGCTGGGAAAAACAAAGCACGTTCCCACCCGACCCGCCACAGATCGCACCCACTGACCCCCCGTAAAATCTAGCCCAACGTCTTTCTCAGTAGAAACAGCAAAATTCAATGGAAATGTTTTCGCTGCAGTGATAACTGCAGAGACTCCAAGGAACATTTTGAATTGAAGGCTTAATCAGATTTCTGTACAAAATTTGGTACAAAATCCGGGCATTATATAAATGCTAGCTCTTTCTGTCTATCTAATTCAGAGCAGTTGGAACTGGTTGGATGAAGAGGATTCCGTGTATTACTTTGTAAATGAAGAGTTCCAGAACGGTAAACCATTAATACAAAGGAGGTTGGGTCCTGCACTGCCCAGTCACTCACTCCAGTCCACTGGCTCAGTGCAGAGAGCCTCAACTGGTCTAGCCTGGTCTGGACTGGTCTGGTCTGGTCTGGACTGGTCTGGACAGGACTGGTCTGGACTGGACTGGTCTGGACTGGACTGGACTGGTCTAGTCTGGTCTGGATTGGTCTGGACTGGACTGGTCTGGTCTGGACTGGACTGGACTGGTATGGTCTGGTCTGTACTGGTCTGGTCTGGTCTGAGCAATCCAGGTACACTTCTATTAATATGAAAAATAATTGCTGATTCTACTTAATAAGATTATCTGCTTCATGATGGGAGTTCATTCTGAAAGAATTTCTTTCACTTTAAAGTCCTAATAGGACAGTTTTATAACAGTAATTGCATGATTAGGTCCCAGATAATGAATAATAATGAGACCATAAAAATCTGCTCAATGATTTCGTTAGCATATTCAAGGTCTTTTTTGCAACTATTTCTAGAAGCCTTGCCCACAATCTCATCAATGCATTATATCACAGAGGGGGAAAAAGCAAAATACTGTGGATGCTGGAAATCTGAAATAAAAACAGAAAATGCTGGAAAAACTCAGCAGGTCAGGCAGCATCTGTGGAGAGAGAAACAGAGTTAATGGGCTAGATTTTGTGAATGGAGGTGAGTTGGAGGCGGGACAGCTGCTTGTCGTGTCAATGTCCCACCTCCATCCTCGCCTGACCATTCAGAGGGATTTCCCCCTGATTGAGCTTGGTAAGCCCGGCGGGCTCAGCAGGTCAATTAGGGAAGAAGTCACTGACAGATCACGTCAACGTCAGACGTGCTGTCTGTCAAGACTTCTTGAAAGAAGAAATGTCAGCGTTTGACAGCTCGGTGAAGCTCGGTGAAGCTGTCAAACACTGACATTCTCTTTAGTTTGATGAGTCCTTGTGTTCAGGACTCATCAAACCTTTCAAATTTGTAAATTTCACAAGGCTGTTGGAACGGAGGTTCCAACAGCCATTCTGTGAAATTGACAAACAGGATGTCGGCTCTCCTGCTCCACCGTGGCTAAAGGCTGTAGGAAGAAAACAAGGTAAGTGAACACTTTTTTAAACTTCTCACTCACCTTGCATACTTACCACTCCAGACTTGCATCCATCACTCACCTCTACACCTTACTTCCAGGTGCCTCCGACCGCTGCAGACCTCCTACACGTCTCCTCCAACCCGGCGGGGTTCTCCGAGGTCGGGATACCTTCACCTGTGAAGGTAAAATGGCACTAATCCTTTTTTAAAAGGATTAAATGCCTTTCTCACCTCCAGGAGACGGGACCCGAAGCTGCACGTCTTCCCACCTCCTGGCAGAAGGGCACGGAGGTGGGATGGGGGCGGCTTTGCCATCCGCCCCCACTTTCTCCGAGTTCACCGGCTGTCCCGCCTCCATGCTCGCCTCCTCGGGGTTTGGAAGATCCAGCCCAATGTTTCAGGTCGATGACCTTTCATCAGAACTGGAAAAAGTTCGAGATATAACAGGTTTCAAGCAAATACAGAGGCAGGGAAAAGGAGGAGGGGAGGAAAGAACAAAAGGGAAGGTGTGTGATAGGGTGGAAGGCAGGAGAGATTAACTGACAAAAGGTATGATGGTGCGAGGCAAAAGGAGATGGTAATGGGACAAGTTAAGAAACAAAAGATGACTCTAGGAGAGGTGTAAGTGGCAATGGCTGAATCATCAACAGCTGCCATGTGAAAAAAAATAGGGCCCGAGGTTATGGTCTGAAATTGTTGAACTCGATGTTGAGTCCAGAAGACTGTAAAGTGCCTAATCGAAAGATGAGGTGCTGTTCCTCGAGCTTACGTTGACCTTCATTTGAACAGTGTAAGAGGCCGAGGACGGAGAGGTCAGAGTGGGAGTGGAGCGGAGAATTAAAGTGACAGGCGACCGGAAGCTGGGGTCAAGCTTATGGACTGAACGGAGGTGTTCCGCGAAGCGGTCACCCAATCTGCGTTTGGTCTCCCCAATGTAGAGGAGACCGCATCGTGAGCAGCGAATACAGTATACTAAATTGCAAGAAGTACAAGTAAATCGCTGTTTCACCTGGAAGGAGTGTTTGGGGCCCTGGACAGTGGGAAGGGGGGAGGTAAAAGGACAGATGTTGCATCTCCTGCGCTTGCACAGGAAGGTGCCGGGCGAAGGGGAAGGGGTGTTGGGGGTGATTGAGGAGTGGACCAAGGTGTCGCGGAGGGCACGGCCCCTTTGGAATGCTGAAAGGGGAGGTGAGGGGAAGATGTGTTTGGCGATGGGATCACGTTGGAGGTGGCGGAAATGGTGGAGGATGATCCATTGAATGTGAAGGCTGGTGGGGTGAAAGGTGAGGACAAGGGGAACCTTATCGTGGTTCTGGGAGGGAGGGGCAGGGGTGAGGGCAGAAGTGCGGGAAATGGAACGGACACGGTCATGGGCCATGTCAACCATGGTAGAGACGAATCCTCAGTTGAAGAAAAAGGAAGACATGTCGGAAGCGCTAGTATGGAAGGTGGCATCGTCAGAGCAGACGCGGCGGAGACAGAGAAACTGAGAGAATGGAATAGAGTCCTTACAGGGAGCGGGGTGGGAGGACATGTAGTCCAGGTAGCTGTGGGAGTCGGTGGACTTATAGTGAATGTTTGTCGATAGCCTATCCCCAGAGATGGAGACGGAGAAGTCGAGGAAGGGAAGGGAAGAGTCAGAGATAGACCATGAGAAGGTGAGGGAAGGGTGGAAATTGGAAGCAAAGTGAATGAAATTTTCCCTTTTGTCTTTTAATCTCTCCTGCCTTCCATCCTATCACAGACCTTCCCTTTTGTTCTTTACTCCCCTCCTCCCCCTTTCCCTGCCCCACACTTGCTTAAAAACCTGTTCCATCTCTAATCTTTTCCAGTTCTGACGAAGGGTCATCAACCTGAAACGTTAACTCTGTTTCTCTCTCCACAGATGCTGCCTGACCTGCTGAGTGCTTCCAGCATTTTCTGTTTTCATATCACAGAGGGACACTGGATTATCAGAAAATCATAGAAATTTACGGCACAGAAGGAGACCATTCGGCCCATCGTGTCTGTGCCGGCCGACAAAGAGCTCTCCAGCCTAGTCCCACTTTCCAGCTCTTGGTCCGTAGCCCTGTAGGTTACGGCACTTCAAGCGCATATCCAAGTACTTTTTAAATGTGATGAGGGTTTCTGCCTCTACCACCCTTTCAGGCAGTGAGTTCCAGACCCCCACCACCCTCTGGGTGAAAACAGTTCTCCTCAAATCCCCTCTAATCCTTCTACCAATTACTTTAAATGTATGCTCCCTGGTTATTGACCTCTCTGCTAAGGGAAATAGGTCCTTCCTGTCCACTCTTTCTCGGTCAGGTAGTTTGTGGGGAACCAATGAATATGATTAGAAGTTGAGGAAGCTCTGAGCTGAATTTTAAGCTAGCATCAATTTCCTTGGACTTACGCCTTTAGCTATCGGGGTGAGAGGAGCAGGAAGTGAGGGGAGCCACGGTTACCTTCTGTGGAGCTATGGGAAAGCTGACTCAAACACTCGCACAAAGTTATTGGCTCATTTCCTACATTGCAACAGTGACTACACTTCAAAAAGTACTTCATTGGGCTGTAAAGTGCTTTGGGACGTCCTGGGGTCGGGAAAGGCGCTATATAAATTCAAGTTCCTTTTTTTCTTTTAGCAGTCAACAACAACAACAATTTGTATTTATATAGCACCTTTAACATAGTAAAACATCCCAAGGCGCTGCACAGGAGTATTTTAAGACAAAAAATTTGACACTGAGCCACATAAGGCTAAATTAGGGCAGGTGACCAAAAGCTTGGCCAAAGAGGTAGGTTTTAAGGAGCGTCTTAAAGGGGGAAAGAGAGGTAGCGAGGCGGAGAGGTTCAGGAAGGGAATTCCAGAGCTTAGGGCCTAGGCAACAGAAGGCACGGCCACCAATGGTGGAGCGATTATAATCAGGGATACTCAAAAGGGCGGAATTAGAGGAGTGCAGATATCTCTGGGGGTTGTGGGGCTGAAGGAGATTACAGAGATTGGAAGGGGTGAGGGCCATGGAGGGATTTGAAAACAAGGATGAGAATTTTGAAATCGAGGCGCTGCTTAACCAGGAGCCAATGTCGGTCAACGAGCACAGGGAGTGATGGGTGAACGGGACTTGGTGTGAGTTAGGACACGGGCAGCAGAGTTTTGGATGACCTCAAGTTTACGTAGGGTGGAATGTGGGAGGCCAGCCAGGAGTGTGTTGGAATAGTCAAGTCTAGAGGAAACAGAGGCCTGGATGAGGGTTTCAGCAGTGGATGAGCTGAGGCAAGGGCGGCAACGGGCGATGTTACGGAGGTTGAAGTAGGCGGTCTTTGTTATGCTGCGGATATGTGGTCAGAAGCTCATTTCAGGGTCAAATATGACACCAAGGTTGGGAACAGCCTGGTTCAGCCTCAGACAGATGTTAGGGACAGGGATGGAGTCAGTGGCTAGGGAACGGAGATTGTGGTGGGAACCGAAAACAATGGCTTTGGTCTTCCCAATATTCAACTGGAGAAAATTTTTGCTCATCCAGAACTGTATGGCGGACAAGCAGTCTGACAATTTAGAGACCATGGAGGGGTCGAGAGAAGTGGTAGTGAGGTAGAGCTGGGTGTCGTCAGCGTACATGTGGAAACTGATGCTGTGTTTTGGGATGATGTTGCCGAGGAGCAACATGTAGATGAGAAATAGGAGGGGGCCAAGGATAGATCCTTGGGGGACACCAGAGGTAACGATGCGGGAGCGGGAAGAGAAGCTGTTGCAGGTGATTCTCAGGCTATGATTAGATAGATAAGAATGGAACCAGGCGAGTGCAGTCCCACCCAGCTGGACGACGGTGGAGAGGCGTTGGAGAAGGATGGAGTGGTCAACCGTTTCAAAGGCTGCAGACAAGTGAAGAAGGACGAGGAGGGATAGTTTACCTTTGTCACAGTCACAAAGGATGTCATTTGTCGTCAACTAATTTAACTAACACCAACACCAACTTGTATCCAAAAGGTTCTACAGAGAGATGGGGATGATTTTTGACTGCTTTCCACCCTTTTGCCTTCAGAAACATCTGTTCCTCTGCGCCCGCTTACCGCTGCTGTTACGACTGGCCTAACTTTCCAAGGGACAAGTGAGACCATTACGAGGCCAACAGCATTTTCTGATCTCTGTGCCTGACTGACGCCCCTTCCTGTTCCCACTCACCACCCCGGGCCACATAAATCCTGAGGCGGACATTACAAAGGGTCCTCAGATAAAGCATTTAGAGACTTTTTTTCTTGCAATAGCTTGTGGGCTCTTTTTTTTTAACTTAAATGATTTGAAAATGCTGGTACCTGCTACTGTCAATTCTGAACTGTAAAGGGGCTATTGGCATTGATTGGGGGTTCCTTCTCAGAAACCGACTCTGGGAGGAGGAGGAGGAGGAAAAGGAGGAAGCGGAAGAGGAGAAGGAGAAGGGAGGAGGACAAAGAGGCGGAGGAGAAAGAGGAGGAGGGAAAAAAAGACTTGCTTTTCTATAGCGCCTTTCATGACCTCAGGATGTCCCAAGCGCTTTACAGCCAATGAAGTACTTTTGAAGTTTAGCCACTGTTGTAATGTGGGAGGAGGAAGAGGAGGAGGAGGAGGAAGAAGAGGAAGATGAGGAGCAGGAAGAGAAGGAGGAGGAAGAAGAGGAGGAATAGGAGGAGAAGGAAGAGGATGAGAAGGAGGAATAGGAAGAGGAGGAGGAAGAGAAGGAGGAGGAGAAAGAGGAGGAGCAGGAAGAGAAGAAGGAGGAAGAAGAGGAGGAAGAGGAGGAGAAGGAAGAGGATGAGAAGGAGGAATAGGAAGAGGAAGAAAGAAACAGCTGTAGCTGAAGGGAGAGAAGATGGAATTAAGTGCTGGGAGGAATCCGTACCCTCCCAAAAGAATTTGTTGGTGTAGAATAAAATACCTGCCGGTCTCTGAGGGTAACGCATAAAGAGGTTTCAGTCCTCTAGGGAGGCAGAGACTAGTTGCGCCACTTCCTGCAAGAAGACCTGCCGCCAACTGTTGCGGCGAGCACAGCATTGCTGTTACAGTCAAGGTCACGGGGAAGATCAGCAACATCAGTCGATCTGCAGTCCATGCTTGCATTAAGCGGGTGATTGATGCCTTGTTCGCTAGAGCAAACACATTCATCACTTTCTCCATCGATATCCGGAGGCAGCAGGATAGGGCACTGGCACCAGCCCAGGTGAGAGGATTGGCCAAAGTCCAGGGTGACATTGACCGTGTCTTCCTGCGGGCTCCTTCGCACAATGTGACTGCTTTCACGAATCACGGGGACTCCCGCTCCATTAGCGCCCAGCTGATAATTGATCACCAATGGTGCATCGTGGAGGTGACTGCCTGCTTAACTTGCAGCTGTCATGATCCTTTTATATTGTCTCAATCGAACATCACACATCAGCGCCCCGTCCCCCTCCTCCCCACTCTCGCTCCCTCTCTTTGCCCCTTTGCACAGCAAGTGAAAGGTGGACTGCCTGGAGACAAACGGCTGTCCTCTACGCACACGGTTCATGACTTGTTTTTGGACCCTGCACTTGTCTGCGGAACTCCGCAACAATCAGGCTCATTGGCTAAAAAGTCGAGAGCAGAGTGTAGGGGTAAAGGGTAGTTATTCAGATTGGAGGAAGGTAGACAGTGGTGTTCCACAAAGATCAGTGCTGGGACCACTGTTATTCATAATTTACATTAATGATTTGGACTTAGGAACCAGTAATGCAATATCAAAATTTGCAGATGATACCAAACTGAGGGGTGTAGCTAACACAGAGAAGAAATGCAACATGGCCCAGAAATTCGGGTCAGAGGCTTCCCACGGGTGCAAACCTCCGACCTGCACTTACCTAGTGCGCCAGCCATTGAGCTGTGGGCCCCCGTGGGATTCCGATCCTGGGCCTGCTCCAACTGCCGGCGCGCAGTGCTTGCGTATCCCAGGGGCGCAGTTAGTTCGAAGCGTCCCCTGGGATCACGTGGGCCATGGAGAGCCAATGGTAGCAGGGAATCTGTATTCATAGATATGACAGGAAGAGCTGTCAAATCTATGAATACAATTCAGCCCCAAAACATCACTAAAACTTCAAATACATTTTTTTTTAAATCACA
This sequence comes from Somniosus microcephalus, assembly GCF_052327205.1. Classification (NCBI taxonomy): domain Eukaryota; kingdom Metazoa; phylum Chordata; class Chondrichthyes; order Squaliformes; family Somniosidae; genus Somniosus; species Somniosus microcephalus. The sequence continues at coordinate 6,694,371 of NC_141005.1, forward strand.
TTTTTAAAATAACTATAAATTACATAAAATAACTATTTTAAACAATAATTTAAATTTTTGAAAAAGTTAATTACAGTTTCTAACGGGGCTAAAAATAAACTTAGCTTTCTTTAAAGTATTTAAAAATAATAAACCTGTGGAAAAAATGTTTTAATTTAACTTAATTCACCACTTACCTTGTTAAAATCAGGCCTTGCGACTGCTTTTTACAAGCGTAGCTCCTGGAGACTTACCCTCCCGGAGAAAGCTGCAAAAAAAACGTAAGTTCCAGGCGTACGCGCTGCCTCTCCGGCGCACGCGTTCGACCTGTGAACCCCTTCCTTTAAGGGAGCGGAAGTTCCGGTTTCCCGCGCATGCACAGTGCATGCACAAAACCGGCACTTTCGTTGGGCCTACGGGCGAGTACCCCGCGCGTACTCACCCATGGGGACCCGAAGTTCTGGCCCAATTACAAGAAGACATTAGAAAACTTCCAGACTTAGCAATTAAGTGGGAAATGAACTTTAACATGGATAAATGTGAGGTGATGCACTTTGGTAGAAAAAATAGAAACATCACCTACACCTTAGAAAATAAGAAACTGAAAGGGGTAGAAGAGCAAAGGGCTACAGGTGAACAGATCATTAAAAGCAGCATCGCAGGCCAGCAAAGCAATTAAAGTTCACAAAGCACTGGGATTTTTCAAAATTAGTGAAGTTATATTAAAATTGGATAGGACCCTGGTCAGGCCACACAGAGAGCACTGCGGACAGCGTGGTCTCCTTACTATAAATAGGACATAGAGGCACTGGAGAAGGTGCAATATAGATTTATAAGGCTGGTACGAGAACTGAGATTACAGTTATTACAGGAAAGATTGAACAGGTTTCGCTTTAGAAAAGAGAAGTCTGAGAGGAGATCTGATCGAGGTTTTTAAAATTATGAAGGGGTTGGACAGGGTAGATGTGGAAAGAATGTTCCCACTTGTGAGAGAATCCAAAACTAGGGGCCATAAATACAAGATAGTTACGAATAATTCCAATCGGGATATTTTCTTACTCAGAGAGTGGTTAGAATGTGGCTCAGATGGGGCAGATGAAATGGAAGGAGACTCGTATGGAGCATAAACACCAGCACAGACTAGTTGGTCCGAATGGCCTGTTTCTGTGCTGTATAATCTATCTAATTCTCTGTAACCCTCAGCGAGCAGACCATTGGAGTCCTCAATCAAGGATTCCCACAATACAGCCTGTAATGATCAGTAACATGTCATTCTAGAATGGTACACCAGGTGGAGCTGTATGCTGAGTAGTGGGGCTACCCACAAGGCAGTAGTCAAGATGGATGCCTGTACACTAGTCCACATGGCTGAATAAATGACTAGCTCAAGCTAGCTGTTCATAATGAAAACGTCTATTTATTTATGAACATAACATGGTACCAGGATTGCTAATATCTGCTGAATATTGTGAAACGCGACATGGAGAATTTGAAGCCACCGGAGGGTTTGAAACTCACGGGGAATGTCGACTGCAATTGGCGGACTTTCAAACAACAATTCGAACTCTACATTGCTGCCATCGGGTTCGGTACGAAGCCAGACGCAAGGAAAATAGCATTGCTGCTCACAGTTGCAGGCCCGCAGGCGATAGAGGTATTTAATACGTTTGTATTTGATCAAGAGGAGGACAGAGAAAAAATGAACAATGTACTAAAGAAGTTTGATACACGTTGTTCTTCCAAAAAGAACGAGACCTATGAGAGGTACGTGTTCCGTTCACGGACACAGCAGCAAAATGAGACTTTTGATAACTTTGTGACCGATCTGAAACTGAAAGCACAGACATGTAATTTCTCTGAACTGAAATCATCCATGATTCGTGACCAGATTGTGTTTGGTATTCATGATAAAAAAGTTAGGGAACGTTTGTTGAGAGAAACCGAACTAACATTGGAGGATGCTGTGAAAATATGCCATGCCAGTGAGCTAGCTCAAAAACACGCAAAGACTTTCAGTGAAATTAATAATAATGCGACTGTAGTAAGTGATAGTGCTGCTGTTGGTGCTGTGTCCTACGAGGGGAAGAAACATGGGCAGAACAGAAATGCAAAGCAATCGGAGGATGGAATTTTTAATTGTAAATGCTGTGGTTACCAGCACCAGTCAAGACAATGCCCTGCGTTTGGGAAAATGTGCACAAAATGTAATGGAAAGAATCACTTTGCCAAACAATGCTTTTCAAAAGTAAAAACAAAGAAAGGGCAACAAGTCAATGTGATTGAGGACACTGATTTAAGTGAGACATTTTTTGTAGGAATGGTGTCATGTGACAATATAGAAAAGGATACAGAAAATGTGCAGCCCTCAGGAATGGACAATGCTGAACATAAAGTTAATGCAGTAAAAGAGGACAAATGGATGATGCCACTGCAGGTAAATGGAGCATTAGTTACATTGAAACTATACACTGGGGCAAAAGCAAACTTAATCAGTATGAGTGACATTAAAAATATGAAAGAAAAGCCCAAAATACAGAAAAAGTAAGTTCTACTGAAGGACTATAATGGACAGAAAATAGATAGCTTAGGTGTATGCAGACTTAAAGTGACAGTCAAAGACAAAGTGCATCATCTCATGTTTTCTGTTGTGGCTGAAGGACTTGATTCACTACTAGGTGACAAAGCTTGTGAGGACTTAGAACTGGTCAAGAGAGTCTACCATATAAACTGTGCCATAAGCAGACCAGATGACTCGGTAGATTCTGTAGTGAGTAATTTCCAGGATGTGTTCAAAGGATTCGGAGTTCTACCATTCACTTACAAGATCCAGCTAAAGGAGGATGCTCAGCCAGTGCTCCATGGAGAGTTCCAGCACCCCTGCGTGACCGGCTCAAGAATGAACTGGACAGAATGACCACACTAGGAGTCATCAGGAAAGTCGAAGAGCCAACAGACTGGGTTAACTCCATGGTATGTGTAAAGAAAAAGAACAATGATCTAAGAGTATGCATGGATCCAAAGGACTTAAATGCAAACATAAAACGTCAACACTACCAGATTCCCAAGCGAGAAGAAATCACCAGTGAAATGTCAGGTGCCAGATACCTCACAAAGCTCGATGCCTCACAAGGATTTTGGCAACTAAAACTGGATGAAGAGAGCACCAAATACTGTACCTTCAACACACCATTTGGCAGGTATTGTTTCCTCAGAATGCCTTTCGTGATAATATCTGCATCTGAAATCTTTCATAGAGCGATGGAACACATAATTGAAGGTCTGGAAGGAGTTCGGGTCTATGTTGATGACACCATCATCTGGGACTCCACACTGAAAGAACACAATGAGAGACTGACTAAAGTGCTACAGAGCATACGCCGGAATGGACTGAAGCTCAACAAAGCCAAGTGTCAGTTTGGCATCCAGGAAGTCACTTTGCTAGGAGATAATCTATCTGGTAAAGGAATAGAGACAGATATGGAAAAAGTAAACACCATACTCAACATGCCCTGACCCACTGACAAAAAAGGAGTGCTACGCATCATGGGGATGATAAACTTCATTGGAAAGTTCATTCCTAACTTGTCAGCCAAGACAGCCTGTCTGTGAGACCTGCTACATAAAACAAATGAGTTCGCATGGACAGAAAGACATGAACAAGAGTGGATGAACCTCAAAACAGTGCTGACAACCACACCTGTACTCACCTTCTTTGACCCAACAAAGAGAATCAAAGTGTCAACGGATGCATCAAAAGATGGCCTAGGCGCAGTCTTGCTACAAGCAGAGGGTGAAGATTGGAAGCCTGTTGCCTATGCCTCCAGGTCTATGACTGATTCTGAGTGTCGATACGCCCAGATTGAAAAGGAATGTCTAGGCTTGGTAGTTGGACTAGAAAAGTTCCATGGCTACATATATGGACTTCCCACCTTCACAGTTGAGACAGACCACTGCCCACTGGTTGCCATCATAAACAAAAATCTGAATGAGATGTCTCCAAGGATTCAATGACTCATGATGAAGCTGCAAAAATATGACTTTGAACTGATCTACACACCAGGCAAACACATAGGCCCCGATTTTCGGCTTGTGTGGGAAATGGTCGGGTTTCCCCGAATGTGGGGTTTCTGACACACATAAAAAAGTGTCAGCCAGCTCCACGCAATTTCCCTCAATTGGCCAATTAATTCCCAGCATGTGGGAAGCCTTGCTAATTGTCCAATTCGAGTCAGAAATCCCCACAGTATGATGTCATCATTCGTGGTGCTTTCAAAGTGTCCAGCAAGCTTCTCCACCTCTGCAGGCTTCTCAGCCACTCTTGCACAATGGCAGAGGAGCCTGCACCAGCTGCTGCCAGCGGCAGAGGCCGAGCTGCCTTCAAATTCGACGAGGCTTCACTGCAGGCATTATTGGATGGGGTTAGGGCCCACAGGGAGGTCCTCTTCCCTAGGTCAGGGAGGAAGAGGCCTCCCACTGAGACCAATGCTGCATGGATGCAGGTGTCAGCAGATGCCAACTCGCTAGGAGTCACCAGAAGAGCCTGGGCATTACATCTCTATCTCCTTCCTTTACTCCCCCACAGTACCATCCAGAGCCCTCGTCCTCACTGTGGAGGAGTAAGAGGCTGTGCAGCCAGACTCCTCAGAGGAAGCTCCAACCTCTGAGGGCACAGTGTCAGCAGAAGTAAGCGCACCCAGCACCAGCACAGACACTCACACCTCGGGGAGACCTTCGGAACATAGAGTAGTGTTGTCACCTGGTGTTTCACAGCTCACAAGTGAGCCTCAGCAGATTCTGGAGACAGGGACAGCAGTCGAGAGTCCTCGTCGGAGGGCGCAGGACTCTGCCAGCTCAGCTCTGCTGCGCTGCATGTCGACCCTCTGCCTCTGGGTCCATCCGCAAGAGAAGAGTTGATGGATCTCCATGCACTGATGCAGGAGTCTCTGGCAGGTTTTGTCTTCAGGGTCGCTGCGAGTGTGGAGCGAATGGAGGAGTCCATAGCGACCATGAGCAGAGCCTTTGTGGAGTCATTGGCGCATGAACGCATCACCATGGAAAGGTTGGCAACCTCCATGCAGGAGATGACTCGCCAGGGTATGGAAAACATGGTGATTGCTCATAAGAGAATGACATCTCTTGAGGAGCGTTGGCCATCTGTTGAACAGAGAAACCAGATCTTCATGGAAGTCCTTCTGAGTAGGACTGCCAGTGCAGAAACGGGTCCCACCGGCCCCCTAAAGCGCAGCAAGGTGCTCTCAAGCCACTTCCAAGTGCTGGCCCCTTCTGGCCTGTGCAGCTTCAGGTGAGTGAGCAGCAGCCTGGTGCTCCTGGTGCTCATCATGATGTTCCTGTTTCTGCTGCTGCCACCTCTGCTGTTGGAGATCCTCTAATGCCAGGAAGGGAAGGTACCAAAGGCCTCCCATGCTTCTGGCAGGTGCCTCCGTTGAGGAGGTGCTGAGTTAGGGTGGTGAGAGGGGCTTCCCAGGAGCTCACACTGGAGAAGTGTGTGAGGCTCCAACTTTCTACAGCTGCTCCTAAGGCTTCAAAAAGTTCCCCCAAGCCTTGATCAACAAGGTCCTGCAGCCTGCAAATGCTGCCTCTTTAAATCTCTTCAGCCCTCAGCGACCTGCTGCTGCAAGCAAGCAAGCCAGCTGTTTTCACGCCAGCTCTCATCGGCGGGGTTCCCCGCAGGCGGGTTTCATGTGGGGAAAGCCCCAAAGTCGCAACGGCCCCGGAAAATCTTCCTTAACAAGGAGATCATTGGTGATTAGTGCTCCGACGAGCAGTCCCGCCAGCGGCGGCTGGGACTGAAGCGGGGTGCGGGGAAATGGCGGTCCGAAAGTCGGACGGGGCGGGGAATCAGGCGGGGGGGTCCCGACCCGCTTTTTCGCCGATTTTCGGCCCCCGGCCGCATGAAAAGCCGCCTGACGGCGGCCAGAAAATCGGGGCCATAGTGTTAGCAGATGCACTATCCCGAGCACCCACAATGAGTCATGTGAGCTCTACTGAGGAAGACGTGGATGTTCATGTGAGTATGGTCACTGCTGCGCTGCCCATGTCAGACACAAAATCAAAGCAAATAGCAGAAGAAACAGTAAAAGATACAGGCCTAGAAATTCAGTGGGCCTTGCGCCCACTTAGCGCCTAAAGAGGTCTTCTGCGCCGGCGGGGTTGGTAGCGCAGAAATTGAGTGCAGCGTTAATGGCGGCGGTAGCCGGTAGCGCTGCGCCGGCACCGATGACGTCATCGGTGTGCGCAGCGCCCCGGTTCCGCCCCGATGCCGGCCCGACGCCCATATTCAGTTGCAGCCGCCTCTTCCGCAGCGGCCGCAAACAACGTTCGTGAAACACGGCCTTCATGCAGCGTTAGTGGGGCGCATAAAGGTGGAGGTGCGGCCGGCCGCTTTTTCGGCGGCCGCCTGCCCGCACCTCCCTCCCCGGCCTCCTACACCACCCCCCCCGCGGCATTGGTGGCTGATTCCCGCGAGCCCGGCACTTCTCCGTGGTGCCGGGCTCATTTGCCGGCAGAATCCAGCGGCGATCTCACGGCTGCAGGCAGCTCCTCCTTAAGAGAAGGAGGAGGCCTGCAGTACCCCAGCCTGCCACACCGCATCGGGTGGCGCAGCGGCAGCTGGAGCGCTGAAATTCACTTTCAGCGCCCCAAGCGGAGGCGGGCACACCCTGGAACAGCGCCCGGTTCCGACTTGGGGCGTTAAAAGTGAATTTCTGGCGGGCGCAACGGGCTCCGGGCGCTGCGCAAACTTTTGGGCGCAACTGAGCTGGCGGGGCCATACCTAATTTCTAGGCCACAGTGTTACAAACAGTAATAGAGAACATTCATCATGGTTGGCCAAAAGGTTCCTGTCCAAAGTACTATCACATCAGGTCAGAGTTAAGTGTCGCAAGTGGACTATTACTAAAACAGAACAGAATAGTCATTCCACAGGCTCTACGTCAAGACATGCTCAAAAGGATTCATGAGGGACACCTCGGAATTGAAAAATGCAAAAGGAGAGCAAGAGACACTGTTTATTGGCCTGGCATAAAAAAGGACATTGAGAACATGATAGGCATGTGTGAGACATGTCAGAAACACCAAAACAAACAAGCAAAGGAACCAATGATAGTAGCTGACTTACCAACAGCACCATGGCAAAAGGTTGGTATGGACCTTTTTCATTTGGATGGTAAAGACTATCTATTAGTGATTGACTACTATTCTAACTATCCTGAGATGGCACTGCTCTCAAGCACATCAGCAAGCAGTGTCATAATGCATGTTAAATCCATCTTCGCCAGACATGGAATTCCCAGGATTGCCGTTAGCGACAATGGTCCGTGCTTCAACTGTAAGGAGTGGCAACAGTTTGCAGCACATTATGACTTTCAACACATCACATCCAGTCCTCTGTATGCTCAGTCGAATGGTAAGGCAGAGAAAGGTGTTCAAGTTCTCAAACAGCTACTGAAGAAAGCAACAGAAAGCAAGTCTGATCCTTATCTCGCCCTGCTGAGCTACCGAGCCTCCCCTTTAGACTGTGGTTCTTCACCTGCTGACCTCCTTATGGGTCTCAAGTTGTGCACCACGCTACCCTGCTGTGCAAAAGAAAAGCAGAGTAAGGAACTAAGACAGAGACTTCAACTGTTAAAGCTGAAACAGAAATCACACTATGACAAATCATCCAAAACTCTGAAACCATTGACAAGGGATGATGTTGTCAGGATTGAGGATCCAAATGCATGGAACAGGAAAGCTACAGTTCTTGAGGAAGTAGGACCAAGGTCATACACCATTAGAACTGAGGAAGGACAGATTCTCAGGAGGAACCGCCGTTCACTCCTGAAAACACAAGAAACTATCCAAGAGCAAATCGATGACAATGCCGCAACTGAATCTTGTCACTCACCACCAGAACAATCTAACACAAACACACATACAGGCTCTCATGAAAACACATCAGACTTACCTGTGCTGAGAAGATCCACACATGAAGTAAAAAAGCCTGATAGACTTAATCTTTGATTACAAAGAAAAGTATAATAAAAGAATGAAAAGCTTAGAGTTCATAAAGTAAAGCTTTGAAAATGTGTTGACTGTTGTGAAGATGTTTATGTCGTTATGATTGATTGATATTGATTGATATTGATTTTGTTTAACCTCTAAGGAAGGGGGATGTAATGATCAGTAACATGTCATTCTAGAATGGTACACTAGGTGGAGCTGTATGTTTAGTAGTGGGGCTACCCACAAGGCGGTAGTCAAGATGGATGCCTGTACACTAGTCCACATGGCTGAATAAATGACTAGCTCAAGCTAGCTGTTCATAATGAAAACGTCTATTTATTTATGAACATAACACAGCCTAGACACAGTATCCCTTATGACCATGGTTTGCTGTGTGCTGCATAACTTTAGTCTACAACAAGGGCAACACGTGAAGCCACCGTTGGTGGAGGACCTTCAGCATGAAGAGCGAGAGAACACTGATAACATAGAGAAATTGGAAGGGGTCCAACTAGAGCTGTTGGGCAGCAACTCATTGAAAAGAGATTTAGCTAAAGAATCGCCGCTCCCCTACATTAACAGTCATGTCCAACATCGTTCCCCAAGTCTTTCATTGCACAATCAACAGCAATTGTTCAAATACCACAATTGGTATTCATGTCACCCAATATCACAGTCTCACACGCTCCTACAGGAATACTCTGCGCACAAAGATCTGACAGTATTGTGGTTTTTAAGGCTTACGAGAAGGTCTACACACTAGTTCTCATCCTAGGGTGAACCCTTTATTGTCCATCTGTGACGGGCTTGTTAATCTACTCTAGTGCTTCAATCAACTGCTCCCCCATTGGCTGTAACATAGAAAGAGGAAGGCTGCTGTGGCTCACTCAAGGCCTCATGAGATGTTCATGGTTGGTGATCTCTAGGATCTCAGGCCTGCAACCTGTGACAACTTAGCTTGTGATGGTGCGCCACCATCAGCCTGTCTGACACGAGTGACCGAGTCTTCTGATTGAGCCAGAGAAAGTAGAGACAAAGGTTAGGATGTCGTTCTGGTCATCAGAACCCCCGGCCTTTGCATTGCGATTAGGTCCTCGCCTGCCCGGGGCAAGAGAGCCTGAGAGGCTGCCCGAATCGTGCCGGTAAAAATGGCGGGAAGCGTGATCTGAGCATCGTGCTGCCACGATTTTAGCCCCTACACCACGTTCTCATCGGACGCAAAGGGGTTAAAATCGGGTCTTTAGTCAGCACAGATCTCCAACAGATTACCAGAGAAAGACTGTATGGCTGCTTAATGCCTCCACTGTGCCTTATGCAAACGGTGTCTGGAGTTATTTACAAATGACTGCGCGAATTCCCAATATTTGCCACAGGCGGAAAAAGAAATTCACCTAGGGAAAAGTAAACACTTCAAAAAAAAAACAAATGAGCAAAATAAAAACCGTAAGGATATACGGAAGAGCAAATTATTGAGCACTATGCCCCCATTACAATAAGCTGCCTCTGGCACTGGCTGAAGGCTTACTGACTGTGAGAGGGAGATGTGTATCTGCATGTCATTCGAAAGAAGCCCGGCTGGATTCCCTTTGTTTCATATGTGGCACTAAAGCTGCGCAAAAATGAATTTCTCTCTTGCAAGTTATTTGATTCTTTTTTTGCTGCATTTGAACTCTCGTCCCCAAAGGACTCAATTACGATGTTTTTTTGTTGTTCATGAAACCAGAAGTCAAGATTCACGGGTCTGAACTGCCGTGAAATGTCTACAGAGAGGGAGAATATTAAAAGAACCCAGCAGATAATAGACGGATGGACTATTAATATTCAGAGCTGTCTTATTATCTAACTTCCCTGTATTCAAAGCCCAGCACAATGCTTTCTTTCCAATAAGCGAGGGTGCACAGAGTTGACTAATGAGGTGATTTAACACTTTACAAAAACCAGATTCATAAATTAATGCTTTGGCAGGGAAATAATTCTCGCTGTACCGGTTACAGCACTAGAAATAATTAATTATAATTATTCATATTTTGGGAACATTTAAGATGTGTTGAAGCAGAAAATCATGCAGGAGAGGTCAAGCTCTACTAAAAGAAAGAACTCGCATTTCTATAGCGCCTTTCACCAGCTCAAGACATCCTAAAGCGCTTTACAACCAATGAAGGACTATTGGAGTGTAGTCACTGGTGTAATGTGGGAAACGCAGCAGCCAATTTGCGCACAGCAAGCTCCCACAAACAGCAATGTGATAATGACCAGATCATCTGTTTTAGTGATGTTGGTTGAGGGATAAATATTGGCCCCAGGACACCGGGGAGAACTCCCCCTGCTCACACGCACAGACAAGGGTTGCCAAACTCCTCTCTCCATCCCACTTAAGGTATCATCCCAATGAAATCGGAAAGCAGAAGTAAATGGTGGGGGTGGGGGGATCGCTGAAGTCTGCGAAACTTAATCCGAAATTGCATCCGTCGTGAACCTTCACCTTTGACCCCAGCTAACTCTCCGGGGTCGGGGGAAAGGTTCTGCCATTTGCGGGGAGTGACCGCTTCACAAAGGGGGCACATCTGGGGGGGGGGTAACCATGGTAGTGGTGCTGTACCCCTCTGACCCCTACCCCCAGAGCTATCATGTTGCCCCCATGGCTCCTTTGTAAGGGGGTCTGTTGTGTATGTAACCTGTACCACCTTAAGAGACTACCTTAAGAGATGGACTACTTTCGCTTGGCTACTGTATATTGTAGTACCGGTGGTGACCACACCGGTATATAAACTCTGTGTAGTAATTTGCTAAGCAGTTCAGCCCTGACCTTCGATTAGTAAAGACCTGTTTTAGTTATTCTTGTTGTCTGTGTCCAGTGATTTATATTAAGCATATCTGGAACACTCAGACTCAACAGTGGCGACGAGTCCGATCTTACCCTGCGGCAGTTTGCATCCAAGGCAGCTTCGTCCCCAGAACGGGCGTCGAGAAGAGGCATCCGCCCTCATCATCCTGCTGAGCACCGCATTCGCACGGGAGGCATCGAGAACCCGGGGAAATTACTGACCACGAAGTCCTCCATCAGCGACAGCCAGTGATCATCCTTCTACCACGGTGGTGGGTAAGCCGATCTAGCGACACGGGCAGAAAGTCGGCCGCGTTGTCAGTGGAGAAGGGGAGGGAAACCGGAGGAAAAAGGGCGGAGAACTCGACCGCAGCCGGTGAAAAGGACCGGGCTGCAATCGGGGCCGAGAGGCGCAACGACAAGGGCAGCGTTAAGGCCACGAGAACCGCGGAGAACTTGACCGCAGCCGGTGTAAAGGGCCGGGCTGCAATCGGGGCTGAGAGGCGCAGCAGCGAGGGAAGCGTTGATGCCCACGAGAACCGCGGGGGAGCAAAAGCAGCGTCGGGGGAAAGTAAGAACCGCTGGGAGGCGAGAACGGCAACAGCGCGGTCAGCGCCATTGTAGCCAGCGGGGGAAGAAGACAAGCGCGGGACAAGCCGCCAAGCGCGGGAAGCCGCCATTGTAGTCGGCGGGGGAAGAAGACAAGCGCGGGAAAAGCCGCCAAGCGCGGGAAGCCGCCATCTTGGGAAAATTTAAAAAAATAAAATTAAAATAAAAATTCAAGGATGCCTAAACACGGTAACATCACTGCTTTTGATAGTGATGTTGAAGATTGGGCCACGTATGTAGAACGCATTGGAGTTTATTGTACAGCAAATGAAGTACCAGATGATAAGAAAGCAATAACATTATTAAACTCAATGGGGGCGAAGACGTACGGGTTATTGAAGCATCTGATAACACCAGATAAACTGGCGGATCAGACTTTCGTGAAAATTGTTACGATCCTGCAAGAACATTTAAACCCCACGCCGCTGATGATAGCGGAACGATTTAAATTTTACAGCAGAACGCAGCTGAAAGAGGAAAGCAACGCTGAATTCTTAATTGAACTGCGTAAGCTATCAAAGTACTGTCAGTTTGGTACAGGACTAGCAGATGCTCTGAGAGATAAATTCGTGTGTGGATTATTAAAAGAAGGAACACAAAAGCGTCTGCTAGAAGAAAAGGACCTTACGCTTGAGAAAGCTGTCACCATTGCAGCATCGCACGAGGCCGCAGCAAGAGGCACCGCGGAAATGCAACTAAGGTCATCGGAACTCAGCACCAATCAAATGGCATTGGGTGCAGTAAAGTGTTATTGTTGCGGAAGGACAACGCACGATCAGAATCAGTGCTGGTTCAAAAATCAGGAATGCAGAAAATGTGGCAAGCTCGGTCACATAGCTAAAGTATGCCGGTCAGGTAAGAAGACCAGCAGCAAAAAGTCACCGCAGGAAAAGTGCAAAAAGGTACACAGGGTGACAGAGAACAGTTCGGATGAACAGAAGACGGATTCAGACTCCAGCAGTAAGGAACTGGGTTGTCTAAAAATACATAATGTGGGTAACACAGCAGACCACCAAACTATCTGGGTCACACTTCAGATAGCAGGAGTCCAAGTGAAGATGGAATTGGACACTGGATCGGCATTGACGGTCATGAATAAGCAAGATTACAAAAGGTTATTTCCACACATTCCCTTAAGGGATACGGAGATTGTTTTGAAAACATACACGGGGCAAAGAGTATACCCCATTGGAAAGATAAAGGTAAAGGTGGTCCACAAGGATAAAGAAAGCCGAGGAATGGACTTATATGTGTTACCTGAGGGAGGTCCACCATTACTGGGACGGGAATGGATCAGGAGAATAAATATGGACTGGCATTCCTTAAAAGCACTAACTGTAGATTCCGGCAAAAAGGAAGATGTCAAACCTAAACGACTGTCCAGAATATTGGACGATGCTAAAGAGGTGTTCCAGCAGGGACTGGGAACACTGAAAGGAATTACGGCAAACATCAAAGTTGAAGAACATGCAAATCCGAAATTTTTCAAAGCCAGACCGGTACCTTATGCGATACGACCTGCTGTGGAAGCTGAGCTGGAAGGACTAGAACGGTCCGGAGTACTGTCAAAGGTGGACTGGAGTGAATGGGCCATGCCCATTGTTCCCGTCATGAAGCGTTCATCGAGTAACAAACCGGGGGAACCGGGGAAGGTTCGCATCTGTGGCGATTTCAAGATCACTGTTAATCCGGTGCTTCACACGGTGCAATATCCGCTTCCACGGATTGAGGATATCTTCGCTTCGTTGGCTGGCGGGAAACACTTCACCAAGATAGACCTGGCGCAGGCGTATTTACAGATGGAAGTTGATGAAGCATCACGCCAGTATCTCACGATCAACACGCATAAGGGCTTATATCGGTATAATAGACTGGTTTTTGGAGTGGCATCGGCTCCAGCGATTTGGCAAAGGGCCATGGAGCAGGTATTACAGGGAATTCCAGGCACACAATGCTATCTGGACAACATTCTGATTACAGGAAATGATGATGAGGAACACCTTGCAAATTTGGAACAGGTGCTCAACAGATTGAAAGAATATGGACTTCGAGTTAATCACCAGAAATGTGAGTTCTTTCAGAAGCAAATCTCGTACTGTGGTCACGTCATTGACCAGGAGGGGCTTCACAAGTCACCTGACAAGATCGAAGCAGTTGTGAAGGCTCCCGCTCCGGAGAATGTATCCCAGTTGAGGTCGTTCCTAGGGTTGATTAACTATTACCATAAGTTTCTGCCAAATTTATCCACGGTGCTACACCCGCTGAATGCTCTTTTGCAGAAGGGAGTGCCATGGAAGTGGAGCGAGGACTGTAAGCGGGCCTTTCACAAAGGCAAGGCATTGATCACCTCTAAGGAAGTGTTGGCTCACTTTAACCCAACGCTGCCTATTCGGTTAGCTTGTGATGCTTCTCCATATGGTATTGGGGCAGTGCTCTCACATAAGTTGCCAAATGGCTTGGAAAGACCAGTCGCATTCGCATCCAGATCATTGACCTCCGCTGAGCGCAACTATGCTCAGATAGATAGGGAGGCTCTCAGCCTTGTGTGGGGAGTAAAAAAATTTAATCATTACCTGCAAGGGCAAAAGTTTACGCTGCTGACAGACCACCAGCCGTTGGCTTCCATTTTTAACCCTAAGAAGGGTGTTTCGGTGATGACAGCGCAGAGGCTCCAGAGATGGTCCCTTTTCCTAGGGGCACATCAATATCAGATCGAATTCAAAGGTACAAAGCAACATGGTAATGCTGATGGGCTGTCGCTCCTGCCACTACCTACAGCGGAAGAGGCACCGACAGTTGACCCTGTTGAGCTATTTCACTCGACCATCATCGAATGTTTACCAGTCACCAATGCAAGTATTGAGAGAGAAACCAGGAACGACCCGACACTGTCTCGGGTCTACGAATTGACAGTGAAAGGATGGCCAGCTCATGGTGAACCACTGTTACCGGCATTCTCAGCCAGACGAGAACAGCTGTCCGTCTGTCAAGGAACATTGATGTATGGAACACGGGTGATTATTCCTCCTAAATTAAGGGAGAGAGTTCTAAAGGAACTGCATGAAGGTCATCTGGAGGGAGTCAAGATGAAAAGCCTTGCTAGGGCTTATGTGTGGTGGCCAGGCATCGACCAACAAATAGAGGATCTGACTAAAAGCTGCTCAGGGTGCCAAAAAGTTCAAAATGCACCTCCAATTGCACCGCTGCATCCATGGGAATGGCCTTCAACCCCATGGCAACGTGTACACATTGACTTCGCAGGTCCATTCATGGACTCCATGTTTTTAATTGCGGTAGACGCACATTCTAAATGGCCAGAAGTGATTAAGATGGCGACCACTACCTCGGAAAAGACGATCGCAGTGCTAAGAACGATATTCGCAAGAAATGGATTGCCAGAACAAATATGTTCAGACAACGGACCGCAGTTCATGTCAGATGAATTCCAGAAATTCATGAAGAAGAATGGGGTGAAACATTATACCTCTGCCCCATATCATCCGGCTACAAATGGGTTGGCCGAGAGATTTGTACAAACGTTCAAAAAGGCGATAAAGGCCATGAGCGAAGACCAGATTCCACTACAACACAAGGTGGACAATTTCCTAATGGCATATCGAAACGCCACTCTTGCAGTGACAAATCAAAGCCCTGCCATGATGTTCTATAACAGGAGGTTGCGGTCCAGGTTGGACTTGTTAAAACCAAATGTGCGGAGGGAAGTAGAAAACAAACAGTTCCAGCATATAAATAACAAGACCACTCGGAGTTTCGAAATAGGACAAGCAGTGTTAGCCCGGGACTATAAGAATGAGAAATGGCAATCTGGAACAATTCGTGCCAGACAAGGACCCCTGATGTACACGGTAGATATTGGTGAAAACGTAATACGACGTCATGCTGACCAACTTGTAGAATCGAGAACAAGGGTCGAACCCATGACTACGACAGGGACACCAGTGGAAGAAGTTAGTGAACCTGAAGCATCTACCTCAGACGCCAATGTATCTGATGATGTTCAATCCATAAGAGATCAACTAGATGAATCACCCCAGCAACGAGAACCAGAGACCCCTGAAAAGCGTTATCCAACTCGGATCAGGAGGCCTCCTCAGAGACTGAATCTTTGAACAGATTTGCATGAAGTTGTATATATGTTATCCGCCTCCTCAGAGACTGAATCTTTGAACAGATTTGCATGAAGTTGTATATATGTTATCCATGTTATGTTTAAATTGGGATGTATACTGTTAAGCTAAAAAGGGAGGAATTGTTGTGTATGTAACCTGTACCACCTTAAGAGACTACCTTAAGAGATGGACTACTTTCTCTTGGCTACTGTATATTGTAGTACCGGTGGTGACCACACCGGTATATAAACTCTGTGTAGTAATTTGCTAAGCAGTTCAGCCCTGACCTTCGATTAGTAAAGACCTGTTTTAGTTATTCTTGTTGTCTGTGTCCAGTGATTTATATTAAGCATTTCTGGAACACTCAGACTCAACAGGGTCCACCGAAGAATTTCTTGTAGAATTAAGAAAAATAGGCCCTCTTCTTAGGAGATTTACTAGACTGATTCCTGGGATGAGAGGGTCATCCTATGAAGAGAGATTGAGTAGATTGGGCCTATACTCTCTGGAGTTTAGAAGTATGAGAGGTGATCTCATTGAAACGTGTAAAATTCTGAGGGGGATTGACAGGGTAGATGCTGAGAAGATGTTTCCCCTGGCTGGAGAGTCTAGAACTAGGGGTCTTTTGCTTAATTCGGGTGGATTGCGCCTCCCGTTAGCGCGGTGTAATGTCGAGAAAGCGGCGGTCGGCGCTCTTCCACCAGCTGGTGGCGGATCCCGCGGCGCCCTCCATTTTCCTAGGCCCAGTAGCGCTGCCGATGAGAGATAGTGCTCTGCAAAGAAAAATGGCGGAGCGGTGACATTGGTCAGTGTACAATGCCGACTTAATGTCACCGTGGCGAACTTCGATCCCAGCACGGGGTTCGGCTCTGGGTCCTGAGCATGCCAGGTAAACCCAGCATGCAAGCAGACTCACCGAGGCATTGTCAGCACCTCTTAAAGGGACACACGCATCTTTCAGATAAGTTTGCACTTAAGCTTTTGGATTTTTTTTTTGATGTTACTGAAGTACTGGCTTGCTGCAATAGATGTTAAGTTTGTAGGGAGTGCTGATGGGTGCTTGCAAGGCCTCGGATGGTAAAGGAAAGCCTCTGAGAAGACAGAAAATGCTGCAAATACTCAGCAGGTCAGGCAACATCTGTGGAGAGAGAAACAGAGTTAACGTCTCAGGTCAAGATGCTGCCTGACCTGCTGAGTATTTCCAGCATTTGATGCTGTTATTTCAGATTTACAGCATCCGCTCACAGGAAGATGCAAAAGAGGAAGAAACAGAAGAGGAGGAAGCAGAAGGAAGGATGCAGCCCAGACAGTCCCTTTCTGGCCGGGATATCCGGGATGGAATCATTCGCCTCCGGTCCCAGTGACCACAACCTCAATTCCACTTTCAGCATTAGTCCCACACCTTACCTTCCCTCTGTTACTGACCATCACGTCCTCTTCACCACGATGCTGAAATAAATGCCGCCAGAAAGCAAACTTTCCAATCCAACTTTATACACCTATCCATCCATCCAATATGACATCAAGAAATCAACTCATCACCCTTATGCATTCCCTTAGTGACTGTCTTGTGTGTGCCTTTGCCTATCCTGGTGATGTCAGGCAGTGCTACCCCAGTGGTTGCAGCATGGCTGGTGGAAGGCTGCTGACTTTCAGTGGGGGACACTGCAGATGGCCTTGTTGGTCGGCCTTGAGAAACTGGGGGCTGGGAGTGTGAAATCGAGTGACGGTGTTTCTTCTTCTTATTATTATTCTTTTTCTCTCTCCTCTCCCTCTCCTTGGTCAACCACTGGCTGGGCAGGCTGCATTTCTTGGGTGCGTGTAATGAGGAAAGCACAAGGGTGGAGTTATGGTGAGGGGAGGGCAGGAAAGCAAGAGGTGCCAGAAGGAGGATAATGTATAAGTATACCAGAATCTTATATCCTTTCTGCCGTGCCGCTAGCCAAGGGCTCTGCCATGCCACGAAAGGCCAGCACAGTCTCCTCCAAGGGGGTGAGGTAAGGCTAGGAATGTGAGATGTGCAGATTGTTGGTAGGTGAGTGATTGGGGGTTGTGCATTGAGCAGTGTGTCAGGCTAGTGGTTCACTTGGTAGGAGACGGCTTTTGAAGATGCACTCACTGACCTGGACCAGTGGTCTGAGATCATGAAGCTACTTTGGGAACTGGAGCCAGGTGGTGGGGGCGACACTGCTGGCAGTGACAGCCTCGGTGATCTGGTCCCACATCGTTCTTTCTGGAGGGCCTCCTGGCCCCTGTGGGTCGAGGGCATCTCTTGCAGTGTTGACCCCTGCACAATGCTGGAGTGCTGCGTGTGAGACCCTCGGTGCCCCTCCTTGGCTTGCTGAGCCATTTGTGTTAGTGCTGAGACACTTTTCCCATTTGTTGAGATTCGGAAGGGAATTCAGTTTTAAGTGCTGAAGACTCCCATTTGGGACTTCTTTTTAATGTTAATTTTTTTTAAAGGCAGTAAAGATTGAAAAATGCATTTTTCACTTCATTTTAATTTTATTAGCTCTGAACGCATTGCCCCTTTAATTCAGAGCACTTTTAATTGTTGTGCACCTGTCAGCCGTGACTCAGTGGGTAGCACTCTCTCTTGCCTCTGAGTCAGTAGGTCGTGGGTTCAAGTCCCACTCCAGAGACTTGAGCACATAAAGCTAGGCTGACACTCCCAATGCAGTGCTGAGGGAGTGCTGCACTGTCGGAGGTGCTGTCTTTCGGATGAGACGTTAAATCGAGGCCCCGTCTGCTCTCTCAGGTGGATGTAAAAGATCCCATGGCACCATTTTGAAGAAGTGTGGGGGAGTTCCCCCCAGTGTCCTGCCCAATATTTATCCCTCAACCAACATCGCTAAAACAGATTATCTGGTCATTATCACATTGCTGTTCATTGCAGCTTGCTGTGCGCAAATTGGCTGCTGCATTTCCTACATTTCAACAGTGACTACACTTCAAAAGTACTTCATTGGCTGTAAAGCGCTTTGGGACGTCCGGTAGTCATGAAAGACGCTATAGAAATGCAAGTCTTTCTTTTCTTTGGAGTTCTCTGGCCCAAGGGCTGTGGATGCTCAGTCGTTGAGTATATTCAAGGCTGAGAGTGATAGATTTTTGGACTGTGAAGGAATCAAGGGATATGGGGATAGGATGGGAAAGAGGAGTTGAGATAGATGATCAGTCATGATCTTATTGAATGGTGGAG
The DNA here is from genome assembly GCF_052327205.1 of Somniosus microcephalus. Taxonomy (NCBI): domain Eukaryota; kingdom Metazoa; phylum Chordata; class Chondrichthyes; order Squaliformes; family Somniosidae; genus Somniosus; species Somniosus microcephalus. The sequence goes on from NC_141005.1 coordinate 6,713,116, forward strand.
CCGGCTCGAGGGGCCGTATGTCCGACTCCTGCTCCTATGTCATGTTCTTAAAGGTGGGGTTCAGGCTGCAGCCTTGGGTCCCACATCATAAACTCATGACCCTGGATTCACCAGGCGTACCGGCCCACCCTGGGCCTCTGAGGGAGAGCAGGCCGAACGGGAACCCCCAAAGTAGGGAGTGCCCACCCCAGCCTCACCCCTCCTCTGTCAATGCCTTTAATTGGGGCAGGTAGAAGACTCTGACCCCCAACAAGGCAAGATGGAAACTCCAGAGAAGGACCTAGTGTGTCCAGGTCAGGGCCTAATGTGCGACCTTTCCGCTGTATTCCTGCCAGGGTAGGATCGCCATTTGCCACCACTCCAGGATTGGCCTGGAGTCTCCAGGAATTGAAGGTTAATCTCCAGGACGCTGCGGCCAGCAAAGACCCCAGAGAAAAATCACAGGGCATTAAAAAAATGTTTTATCATTTAAATTTCTTTGAACACTTTTGTTCATTAGTTATAAAAAATATTGGAGAGGGGGAGAAGAGGCTGTTTAACTGTGAGTCAAGAATCATCCAATCAGGTAATGAAGAGTCTTTCCAATTAGTGTAGTAAGGCAGGGCGCTGCGATGATGGACATGTCGGGCGACCAATGGCGGCAGTGTAGGGGTGGGACATTGGAGCCAGCAAGTCATGTGATGAAATCGCCAGGAATTCGTCCAGTCAGAGTTGGCGTGAAGGGATAATTACCAGTCCTAACCTTTTTTGGGCTACCCCAGATCAGGCGTATTCCCCAGACATTCACCTTCAACTAAAGTTAAAGATAGCCGAATTCTATAAGATGCTTAATTGGGTCTAAAGGTTCAGACTATCTCTCCCTAAAGGAAAGGAACGACTTGAAGATGTTACCGTACTCCGGATAGAACTTTTAATAAGTTTAACTAGACTGTAACCTTCCGGATATTATGAGGGTCCAGAACTACCCCCCCCCCCAGAATTCCACAACTCCTTATAAAAGAGTATACAGAAATTGAGTTTGCGAGATTCTAAAAATATATAGATTTATTTAAGAGCCGACATTCAGTTAACAGCTTGTGAGTCAATTGCAACTTTAACAGTTCAAAAACAAATAGCTTACATTTCTTATTCTCAGAGATTCTTATTCTCAAATCTTAACATCGTTCATTTTTACACTTCTTATTCTTAATCCAGAATAGCCACCAAAATCAAATACCTTGATTACCCGAGACTCAGAGTTGTAGGCTTACAGAGTGGTTCTGAAGCCGAGAATCGCTTGTCCCCTCCCAGTGACTTCTGAGTTTCTATTCTGAAAAGCTCTATTTTTATACCTTTTTTTAGTGGTTTATCCTTTGAAGTTTTCTGCTGATGTAAGCTAATTATCTCCAGTCATCTTTTCTGTTGACTTCTTTCTGATCTTACTGTCAATTTAACTGTTAGCTTGCAGACTTCTGTCTGTTGTTTAGGTGTTTCAAAACCTATCATAAAAAACAATATGACAGTAGTATTTATTTGATGTCATTCTTATCAAAGGTCTTCCATTCAATTCTTAATATTGGCTTAACTGGTTATTAGCAGACATTGTGACTCCTATGTGTTCCAAGTTCAACACAATGTAATTGCTTGGTGTATCTATTGAAGTAATATCTTCAAAGTGTTCTGTTGGTATCATATTTACAACATGTAAATTAAAGACACTTCAACTAGGGTGTTTGTTTTCCTAGCCATCTTAGTTGGTTATATTATATCGTGTTTCCTGTTTCATTTGATGTTACTTTTACAAAGGCACATGGTTTTCTAATATTCTGTGTTCCTGTTCGAAGTGTTAGTTTTTAACACTTTACTTGGGTCATTCCATTGTGTTTCTCCCAAACTCCAGACCTTCTGGAAGCGCCAAACTGCTATTTCAATAGGGCCATTGTTTTAGTATTTCTAACCAATTCCCATTTCAAAGCTTGTGGTGTTTACAACTTTTGTGTTATCAAACCATCCCATCTCAGAAGCCTGTTTGCACAGCTTGTGTCATTGAGGCTTTCCAGACTTTTAAACGTAGTGGCCTAGAAATTCAGTATAGCCATGTTTGGGGCGCTACAGCCGGGCGGTCGCAAAACTTTGCGCCCGGCGTAACTTAGCGCCACCTTCGCCGATATTCAGTTGCACCGCCCCAAGAGGTTGGAGCTGTGCTAAAGCAGGTGATGCACAAGTATCATAAGGCGCTAAGCTGGCGACCCAGGGCGCTACCACCGAGGGCGGGCGCAGCGCAGGTGCGGCGAGTTATTGATTGAAGGCAGACAGTCAGGCGCCGGTCAGCACTTAAAGGGGGAGGGTGGAATTGTTTGGCTGCCACGCCCTGCACACTGCAGCCCTGAGGGAAGGCCTGAACAGTGCTAATTCAACTGCTCCACGCCCAGGAGAATGGAGAAGCCAAGGGAGAGAGCGCAGCGCTTCGGCGAGGGTGACCTGAGGGTGCTGGTTGGCGCAGTTGAGCGCAGGCGCCATGTTCTGTTCCCTGAAGGTGGCAGGAGGCCGCTGCCCTCCGAATATCGGAAAGCCTGGAGGGAGGTGGCAAGCAGGGTCGCCGCCAACAGCGTGGTTGCCAGGACTCCCCTCCAATGCCGTAAAAAATTCAACGACCTCACTCGGGTTGTCAGGGTGAGTACACTTTCCAGTATCCTCCTCATCCCTGCATGTGTTCCTCAGTTGATGGCCAAAGGGATGCGAAAGCCCTACTGCCCAGCCCTCATCCAGCAGCTATGGGACTGTCATGAAAAGCACTTGCATATTCAGGAGTTTATACACTGTCAGGGCTATTCCACCATGGGAGGCTGTGCAGGCAAGATGAGGGCTTCACACTGTCAGGGCTATTCCACCATGGGAGGCTGTGCAGGCAAGATTAGGGCTTCACACTGTCAGGGCTATTCCACCACGGGAGGCTGCGCAAGCAAGATGAGGGCTTCACACTGTCAGGGCTATTCCACCATGGGAGGCTGTGCAGGCAATATCAGGGCTTCACACTGTCAGGGCTATTCCACCATGGGAGGCTGTGCAGGCAAGATCAGGGCTTCACACTGTTAGGGCTATTCCACCATGGGAGGCTGTGCAGGCAAGATCAGGGCTTCACACTGTACTTAGAGGCCATCCTCTCTCTTGCAGGGCAAGCTGGCGCACAACCAGAGACAGCAGCGCCAGACCGGGGGAGGCTGTCCTGACATTAAGCAGCTCAGCGACCTAGAGCTGCGAGTGCAGCAGATCATGGCAGGCCGGCTGATTGGCCCCGTCGTGACTGGAGATGCCGACCCTGTTCTAGGCAGCAATGGTAAGGTCCTCATCTTTTTGACCTCTCTCTTTCCACCTGTGCCTCACGCCAGCATTCTTTGCCACTATCGAACCAATGCAGTGCATAGCAGCACTCATGCCTCCCTCGCTGCCGTCCTGTCCTCACTCTAAAGCAACTCTTGTGCCTCCCTGCTTTCAGATGGTGACTCGCCAGGTGAGGAGGCGGCCCCACAAGCTGGCACTGTGTCGGACTCAGACCTAGAGGAGGAGGAAGAGGAAGCCGCTCCATCAGGGACACCCTCGGCCGAGGCAGCCCATGGCCATGCTGGGGACACGTCTTCCCTGGAGGGGAGCAGGGGGGAAGTGTCGGAGGAGAGTGATGCTCCAGGGACCAGCGGGCTGCAGCAACGCGGGAGGGGTGGGGGAGCTCAGCGGCCTTCTCCCCGGAGGGAGAGTGTGGCCTCCAGTCCTGCTACAGTGAGCGCAGAAGAGGTGCGGCTCCTTGTGGAAATGGGCGCCCAGGCTGAGCGCAGGCACACTGAGCTCATGGCTGCAGTGGCAAGGATGCCTGACTCCATAGAGTCACTGGCAAGGAGTGTGCAGGAATTCAGGGCAGCACAGGCCAGGAGTCTGCAAGAATTCAGTGCAGCACAGGCCAGGAGTCTGCAGGACTTCGCGGCATTACAGGCAGCCTCCAGCCAAGTGCTCAGTCGTGCCGTGCATTCACTGGCTGGTGTCATCCAGACACAGACAAGGGCCACACGGGCACTAACTGCTGCCACCCTCACTGGCTCGGCCAGGCATCGCCGGGGCACTCGCCGCACCGCAGCAGCCCAACAGTCTGTGCTTCAGAAGATTGCTGCGCATGCTGCAGTGCTGGCCCATGCGAGTGCCAGTGTATCAGCCGACCAGGGAGTGCCTGTGCTCTGTCAGGTTGGCAGCATTCCTGCAGCCAACACTGTCACTCCTCCACTGCAGCTGCCACCACCCGTAGGACAGACTGCTGCCGCCCAAGCTGAGTTGGAGCAGTCCGCAGCCGGGCCCTCCAGGCCCAGAGCTGGTCCAGGCCAAGCCCCAAGGGCATCTGCTGTCTCACCAACTAACCCTCAGCAACCTTCCCCCAGCCTTACTGCAGCCACTGGGGTCCCATTGAGGAGGAGCTGCAGGGCGGTTAGGGGCCATGCCCGGAAGCGAGATGGATCACCCCCGCAGGTGAAAAAGTAGAAGGTCTGGCCAATTTTGTTGTTTTTTATAAACAGGCCGAGACTGTTGTATTTCCTTTTTATAAACAGGCCGAGACTGGCGTTTTTGTTTTTTATATGAAGGCCGAGACTGGTGTATTTGTTTTTTATATAAAGGCCGAGACTGGTGTGTTTGTTTTTTATATAAAGGCCGAGACTGGTGTGTTTTTGTTTGGGGGGTTTCTCTGAATTAGTTTGTCATGCGGGAAGGGCACAGAGTTATAAGAGTAAAAAAAATTCTTTAATCGCACTGTCCATGTTTGCTTTTGGAAGTATTGGTTGCCTTGATCGGCTGAGGGCTTGCGGAGCGGCTACATCCATCTTCCTTCATTGGCACAAGCCATTCCCTGAGAGGGGGCCTAGAACCGAGTTGCAATAAGCCGCAGACAGACGGCCCTTGCACTTTCTGCCTCCCTCCCATCCTGGTCCTCCTCCTCCTCCTCCTCCTCCTCCTCCTCTGGTGGTCCTCCAATGTCTGCTGGCAGTGGCTGAGTCCTGCGGATAGCCAGGTTGTGCAGCATGCAGCACACAACAACGAAATGGGAGACTCGCTCAGGCGAGTACTGTAGGGCTCCCCCGGAACAATCCAGACAGCGGAACCGTTGCTTGAGCACGCCGATTGTGTGCTCAATGATGTTCCTGGTTGCTTGATGGCTGTCATTGTATCGCTGTTCTGCAGGGGTGCTGGGCGCACGGAGCGGGATCATCAGCCAGGTGCACAAAGGATAGCCTTTGTCCCCGAGAAGCCATCCTCGTGGGTGAGACTGGGCCTGGAAAAGGTCTGCCACAGAAGTCTGGCGCAGGATGAAGGCATCGTGGCTGCTGCCTGGAAAGCGGGCATTGACAGCTAGTATGAGTTGCCTGTGGTCACACACCAACTGCACGTTGGGCGAATGGTAGCCCTTCCGGTTGCGGTAATCCTCGGCATTCTCCAGAGGTACCCGCAAAGCCACATGCGTGCAGTCAATGGCGCCCTGCACCATGGGGAAGCCCACTAATGCTGCAAATCCCATTGCATGCTCTTGCTGCTTGTCGAGGGTCAGGGGGAAGGAGATGAACTGACGTCTCCTTCTGAAAAGGGCATTGGTCACCTGGCGGATGCAGCAATGTACCGCGAACTGGGAGATGTTGGAAATGTCCCCGGTAGCGGATTGGAAGGAGCCGGTGGCATAGAAGTTGAGAGCCACCGTCACCTTCACTGCCACCGACAGAGACGTCCTGCTCCTCAGCTGTGGCTGCAGATCTCTCTGAAGCAGGTGGCAGATCTCTGTGACCACCTCCCTTCTGAATCGCAGCCTCCGAACACACTGCTCCTCAGACATGTTCAGATATGAGAACTGCTGGCGGTATACCCTGGGTGGGTAAGGCCTCCTGTGCCGATGCCTGTTGGCCCTTCTCCGTCTGGCCATGACTGGCACTCTCTCACGGCGTCTCTGAGCCCTCTGAATGCAATGCAGAAAGCCAACGTTTGCACCCATTGCAGCCCCCATTAGATGTATCGAATTAATGCTATGGCACTGAAAGTTAATTACAAGTGCAAAGCTCTGGCCTGAAGCCAGAAGCACCTGAGCGAGTGTTGATTCAAACCAGAAAGCTCTCTCCCTTTGTCTCTCTCCAAATATCAGTGTCTCACAAAGAAGGAGTGGAGCATAATGGCTGACATTTATACTGCAGGAGGAGTCCCCTTTAATTAGCGCCCCCCGCGCCCCGCAGCGACTGGGAACCGTTCCCCTTTACCAGTCGCTGGGGGCGCCAGACACACAATAGGCCGGCGCCACTGAATTTCCGGTTCGGGGTGCACAAAGGGCGTTGCACCATGAAATAACGTCAGGATCTGCGTGCGCAGCTGAGCGCGCGCAAAGGTTTTGCGCCGCCGCTAAATCGTTACTGAATTTCGCGAGAGGCGCAGATCGCGCCGCGCCCGGGTGCTAGCCGCTTAGCGTCCCACTTCTCGCCCTCTTAAGGCGCTAGCGGCTGGCGCAGCCAACTGAATTTCTAGGCCAGTATGTCATGTTTTAATAATATCAGAAATCTGTTCATATGATGGTGTATTTCTCTGAAATATGGCTTATTCCTTCACAGGCGAACCGATACCAGTGTAATGCCTTCTCGGAGCCATGGATCTTCAGTCCCAACACGTATAGATCTTTAAAGAGGTACATCTGATATCCATTTGTTTGCTAAAATATCTCCATGTCTGCTTCTCCCGGCTCCACATTCAGATTAAGCATATTATATAAACACTTACCTTATTGGCTGTAGTGGTCTCATTACGCTTCCTGAGTTAGGCCACATGCAGTCCTGGTGTTCCTCAACGCAACCCAATCTTGCAGAGGGGCCTTCAGACAGGCTATAGGTGCCTTATATTGTATACTCAGAGGCCCCAATGCCTGTTTCTGGCACAGTCCCTGGGTGCCAAATCTTTTGCTTACACAAAAATTCTGGCTTGTAATGAACATGCCCTTCCCGCCCACCATATTGGAGGCTTTGGTGCCACTTTAGCACCCGAAAAACGGGCGCCCGCCATCCACTTTCCATGTCTTTAACTCCTCCTCCCATTCCCACTCTGAGCTCTCTGTCTTGGGCCTCCTGTATTGTCCCAATCATTCTGACCGTAAGACATAGAAACATAGAAGATAGGAGCAGGAGTAGGCCTTTCGGCCCCTCGAGCCTGCTCCGCCATTCAATGAGATCATGGCTGATGATCCAAATTCAGTACCCTGTCCCTGCCTTCTCTCCATATCGCTTGATCCCTTTAGCCTTAAGAAATATATCCAACTCCTTCTTGAATATATTTAATGAATTGGCCTCAACTGCCTTCTGTGGTAGAGAATTCCACAGGTTCACCACTCTCTGGGTGAAGAAATTCCTCCTCATCTCTGTCCTAAATGGCTTACCCCTTATCCTTAGACTGTGACCCCTGGTTCTGGACTCCCCGACCATCGGGAGCACCCTTCCCGCATCTAGTCTGTCTAGTCCTTTTAGAATTTTATAAGTTTCAATGAGATCACCTCTCATTCTTCTAAACTCCAGGGAGTATAAGCCCAATCGACGCAATCTCTCCTCATACGTCATTCCTGCCATCCTAGGTATCAGCCTGGTGAATCTTCGCTGCACTCCCTCCATGGCAAGGCGTTAGACTGGACTAAGAACTGGCGGCGAACATATAGGCAGAAAGTGATTGTTATTGGTCGTAGATCTGCTTGGAGACTGCAGGTCCTGCAGGGATCCGTGTTAGGACCCGCTGCTTTTGTTGACCTTCATTAATGACCTGGATGTAGGCATTCGGGGGGGGACAACGCAAGTTTGCAGGTGATATGAAGATCTGTGCCAGTGCTAGGACCGTGGATCAAACTGACCAACTGCAAGCGGATCCCAGTGCGATAAAACAGGCCCGTGTTTGGCAAATAGCATTTAACGTAGATAAGTGTCGACAGCACCTCCCAAACCCGTAGACCTATTTTGCTGTCTCATGGTGAGTGCTGATTCGCTGCACGCCTTCAAAAAAGAGTTGTACCAAATCCTGGCTAAGGCCCCAAAAACATGACAACAACAACTTGCATTTATACAGCACCTTTAACGTAGTAAAACATCCCAAGGTGCTTCACAGGAGCGATTATCAAACAGAATTTGACACTGAGCCACATAAGGAGATATTAGGACAGGTGACCAAAAGCTTGGTCAAAGAGGTTGGTTTTAAGGAGCGTCTCAAAGGAGGAGAGAGAGGCGGAGAGGTTTAGGGAGCGAATTCCAGAGCTCGGGGCCCAGGCAGCTGAAGGCACGGCCGCCAATGGTGGAGCGATTAAAATCGGGGATGCTCAAGAGGCCAGAATTGGGGAAGCGCAGAGATCTCGGGGGGATGTGGGGCTGGAGGAGCTTACAGGGATAGAGAGGGGCGAGGCCATGGAGGGATTCGAAAACAAGGATGAGAGTTTTAAAATCGAGGCGTTGCCGGACGGTGAGCCAATGTAGGCCAGCGAGCACAGGGGCGATGGATGAACGGGACTTGGTGCGAGTTAGGACACGGGCAGCCGAGTTTTGGATGACCTCAAGTTTACTCAGGGTAGAATGTGGGAGGCCAGCCAGGTTAGCATTGGAATAGTCAAGTCTAGAGGTCAAAGACAGACCCGTTAAGAACTGTAAGATTTTGTACAATGGCACGGGATATTCTGTTATATTTTTATACTGATAGATTCCTTGCACTTGTTTGGAGACAGGTATATATCAAGAATGACAGTCGCCCCATTTTAATTATACGGGAACTGAAAAAGTGACAATGTATAATAATATTTTCTTACAGATTGAAGTTAAAGTGCCATTCACTGTGGAATAGTAATTCATCAGCTAGCTCACCTTTTCCAGTTGATAGCTGTTCAAGTACACGGACCATTGCTTTTTAAAAAAAATTCTTTCAAAGATTTCATATATAAGAGTGAATATCAACAAATATGAAATATTAGCAATTTAAAATCTCTGAAGTTTTGAAGTTGTGCTATTGCTAAAGGGAATGTTTTAAAATAATTGAATATAATCATAACTAGAGTTGAAGATAAAAATAGTGAAATACTCAACCAAAAGTAATCTGCTGCAGAAGCACAATTTCCATTATATTGTTTTACACAATATCATCTTGATGTTTGACAATTAAAAAAAAAAATTCTCGGGATGTGGGCGTCGCTGGCGAGGCCAGCATTTATTGCCCATCCCTAGTTGCCCCTTGAGAAGGTAGTGGTGAGCCGCCTTCTTGAACCGCTGCAGTCCGTGTGGTGAAGGTGCTCCCACAGTGCTGTTTGGGAGGGAGTTCCAGGATTTTGACCCAGCGACGATGAAGGATCAGCCGATATATTTCCAAGTCAAGAAGTTATGTGATGCAGAGGGAACTTGGAGGTGGTGGTGTTCCTATGACATCGCTGCTCTTGTCCTTAAATCTAACAGATTTCATGGTCATTTTTTTCTGGTCCCAGCCCACAAATTACCAGATTTATTGAACTCAATTTCACAACTTGCCCTAGCTTCTGAGTTACTAGTCCGGACTAGTTAGGCTACTGTACTCTTGTTGCCTCGTTCTTCCTGCTTTATGACAACTTTACTGTCACTTGTGCTTGGGGGCGAGGGGTGTCTCGATGTGGCCTCACCTTGAGTGCCAGCTATCTCATTATTGTAGAATCATAGAATGATTACAGCACAGGAGAAGGCCATTTGGCCCATCGAGCTCGAGCCGGCTCTCTGCAAGAGCACTTCAGTTAGTCCCACTCCCCCGCTCTTTCCCAGTAGCCTTGCAAATATTTTTCCTTCAGGTACTTATCCAATTCCCTTCTGAAAGTCGTGATTGAATCTGCCTCCAGCACCCTCTCGGGCAGTGCATTCCAGTTCCTAACCACTCGCTGCGTAAAAAAGTTTTCCTCATGCCGCCTTTGGTTCTTCTGTGTCCTCTGGTTCTCGACCCTTTCACCAATGGGAACAGTTTCTCTCTCTCTACTCTGTCCAGACCCCTCATGATTTTGGACACCTCTATCAAATCTCCTCTCAACCTCTGCTCTATAGATGTGCCCCTGCTGCCGGGCACTCTCTTAACATGTCCACTGTCTGTCTGAGGGCTGAGCTTGGGGCAGCTTTGAACTTTGCGAATCTCTGGCTCCGGGTTGTCTGTGTCCATTCTCCCAGCATGTCCAAACTGGCCAGAAGTGACCTCCAAGGGCTAGAGCCCAAAGACCTCCTAAACATTCACGAGAAATGTTCCCATGGTGCGGGCGACCTCATGGACCAAAAATCTCAGACAGCGCGAATCGAGATCAGCGAGCTTTATGTCAGCACATTCGATGAGGGTAAGACATTCCCACTCCCAAACAAAAGTTCCATGTATTCAAAGGTTAATCCTTCAAATGAGGTAAAGTACTTAGAAAATCGAGCAAACCTGGATCTGGGAAGCGAGGTCTCTCAACTATACAGCGATTGAGCTCAGACTTGAGTTGTTACAATTCATCACCTTTTTTATACCTTTCTGAGTTACAACTCACTAATCTAACTGTCCTAATAAGGCATGCAACAACATCTCTAAGCTGCAAGATGTAGCGTTATAACCGATGGGTAAAGTTATACTATTGATTGACATGGGTGAGATTACTTCATCTCGCAGAATGCTATTACCCTTAATTTTCCCCATGACATCTTATCTTCCTCATTCTAGGTCACCATTAAGTCTCGCACCGTACAACGTGCGGGCTCTTTCATACTGGAGAAGATGAGCAGGCAGGAGCTTCTCTTCTCCTGAGCCCTGGCGTTTGAATTCCAGTATGGAAAAGAAAACAGGAGATCCTGTGTTCAGTTTCCACTGTTCATTTAGAATACATTTTAACCCTTTCCCTGCCCATATTTACCCGGTGTCCTGGCCAACATCTATCCCTCAACCAACACCAAAAAAACAGATTATCTGGTCATTATGACATTGCTGTTTGTGGAACCTTGCTGTGTGCAATTAAAAAAATGTTTCTTGTTCATTCACGGGATGTGGGCTTCGCTGGCAAAGCCGGCATTTATTGCTCATCCCTAGTTGCCCCTTGAGAAATTGGTAGTGAGCCGCCTTCTTGAACCACTGCAGTCCGTGTGGTGAAGGTGCTCCCACAGTGCTGTTAGGGAGGGACTTCCAGGATTTTGACCCAGTGGCGATGAAGGATCGGCCGATATATTTCCAAGTCAGGTTGGTGTGTGACTTGGAGGGGAACTTGGAGGTGGTGGTGTTCCCATGCACCTGCTGCCCTTGACCTGCTAGACGGTCAAATGTAAGAAATCACACAACACCAGGTTATAGTCCAACAGCTTTATTTGAAATCACAAGCTTTCGGAGCGCTGCTCCTTCATCAGGTGAAGTGAAGAGATGCATAAAAACACAGCTTATATAGTCAGAGAATAATGTCAGATGTTTACAGGTAAAAACATTTTTTTTGTCTGTTTTTTTGTTTTTCATACAGACCCCAGCATCTGCAACATTTGACCCCTTGTGACCCCCACCTCATTGTTCTTTGATGTAATGTTTTCCTGACTGACCTGTTTGGACACCATTTACACCTTTGATTGCTGTGATTATCTCTCTGCCGAGGTGTGATAAATGGCAGTTAGAAAGATTACCTGTAAACATCTGACATTATTCTCTGACTATATAAGCTGTGTTTTTATGCATCTCTCCACTTCACCTGACGAAGGAGCAGCGCTCCGAAAGCTTGTGATTTCAAATAAAGCTGTTGGACTATAACCTGGTGTTGTGTGATTTCTTACATTTGTCCACCCCAGTCCAACACCGGCATCTCCACACCATGGCTTCTAGATGGTGATTGCACAGTGTTCAGTTCCATTCACAACTCTGCAGATAATGATGCAGTCCATGCCCACATGCAGCAAGACCGGGATGACATTCAGGCTTGGGCTGATAAGTGGCAGATAACATTCGTACCACACAAGTGCCAGACAATGACTATCTCCAACAAGCGATAGTCTAACCACCGCCCTTTGACATTCAACAGCATTACCATCACCGAATCCTCCACCATCCGCATCCTGGGGGTCACCACTGACCAGAAACTTAACTGGACCAACCATATAAATACTGTGGCAACAAGAGCAAGTCAGAGGCTGGGTATTCTGTGGCGAGTGTCTCACTTCCTGACTCCCCAAAGCCTTTCCACCATCTACAAGACACAAATCAGGAGTGTGATGGAATACTCTCCACTTGTCTGGATGAGTGCAGCTCCAACGACACTCAAGAAGCTCGACACCATCCAGGACAAAGCAGCCCGCTTGATTGGCACCCCATCCACCACCTTAAACATTCACTCCCTCCACCACCGGTGTACCGTGGCTGCAGTGTGTACCATCTACAAGATGCACTGCAGCAACTCGCCAAGGCTTCTTCGACAGCACCTCCCAAACCCACGACCTCTTCCACCTAGAAGGACAAGGGCAGCAGGCGCATGGGAACACCACCAGCTCCAAGTTCCCCTCCAAGTCACACACCATCCTGACTTGGAAATATATCGCCGATCCTTCATCGTCGCTGGGTCAAAATCCTGGAACTCCCTCCCTAACAGCACTGTGGGAGTACCTTCACCACACGGACTGCAGCGGTTCAAGAAGGCGGCTCACCACCACCTTCTCAAGAGCAATTAGGGATGGGCAATAAATGCCGGCCTTGCCAGCGATGCTCACATTCCAGGAACGTATAAAAGAAATATTCTGTGTCCGGGTTGCTTTTAATCGGCCACCTGCTCTTTTATGATATCCAGGCCCATCACACTTTGTGTTTTGGTCTCACACATTTGCTGCATTCATTGAAAGGGCGGTGGAAGCAGATTCAATAGTAGCTTTCAAAAGGAATTGGATAAATATTTGAAGGAGAAAGAATTGCAGGGCTATGGGGAAAGAGCCGGGGGGAGTGGGACTGACTGGATTGCTCTTCGAAAGAGTCGGCACAGACTCGATGGGCCGAATGGCCTCCTTTGGCGCTGTGCTATTCTATGATTCTATGATTGTCCTTAACACATCATATCCTTTCATCCTTTGCTTTTCTATCTCGCATTAAGTCTGCACGAGATAGCTTGAAGACAAGGAGGGCGATTTTCTCAGCCCCGAGGAGGCGGGTATGGAGGTGGGACTGCCGGGAAAATGGCAGAATTTGGGGGCGGGTGGCAGACCCGCCCCCAACCCGCCTCTATGCCATCTTCCCAGGAGGTGGGTAGCCGTCCCGCGCCGGGTCCCGTCTCCTTGGAGGCGGGAAGGGATTAAAGCCTATTAACTGCCTGTTAACAGGTAGGTAACAGGCAGAAAATAGGATTATCTCATTTTTGCCCTCACAAATGCGGGCTTCCCGATGGCGCCAAAACCCGCCAGCTCAGCGAGGCGAGTAGTGGGTCTGCGGGGGTCGGGGGGGTGCAAAAGTGTGCTGTGAAGGTAAGTGATGGGTGCAAGAATAGAAAGGTGAGTATCTGAGGTAAGTCCTAAGTGTTTTTAAAAGTGCACTTACCTTTGTTTCTTCCTGCAGGCTTCAGTTGGTTTCTATGCGGAGAGTCTCGCACCCTCCGTGTTGCAGATGAGAGCTGGCCGTTGCATTCTCAGGTGCAACAAACATCTCAATTCTGTAAAAGAAAGAAGGTTGATGGAGTCTTGTATGCACGGCCTCATCAAACAGCAGAGATTGTCAGTGTTTAACAGCTTCACAGAGCTATCATACGATGGCAATTCGTCTGTCAAAAATTTTTGACAGATGACGCATCATACGTTGCCGTGCTCTGCAACCGGCTTTCCCTCAATTGGCCTACTAAGCCTGCTGGGCAGGCATAACAAGGTCAATCCAGGGAAAATAGCGTGGGTTGGCCACAACTCGATGGAGGCGGGACTGACACCCGACAAGCAGCAGGCCCGCCTCCAACTCACCTCCATTCACAAAATCGCCCCGAAGGTTACCATTGAATTTACAAAGAATGTCTCTTGCTCAACATAGTTGAGTACAACATGGCCACTAACAGAGATTTGACCACATAATCCAGGCTGACACTCCAGTGCAGTGCTGAGGGAGTGCTACACTGTCGGAGGTGCCGTCTTTCAGATGAGACGTTAAATCGAGGCTCCGTCTGCTCTCTCAGGTGGATGTAAAAGATCCCACGGCACTATTTCAAAGAAGAGCAGGGGAGTTCTCCCCGGGGTCCTGGGGCCAATATTTATCCCTCAATCAACATCACTAAAACAGATTATCTGGTCATTATCACATTGCTGTTTGTGGGAGCGTGCAGTGTGCAAATTGGCCGCTGCGTTTCCCATGTTACAGCAGTGACTGTATAAATGCAAGTCTTTCTTTCTATCTTTCAAACATCCCGGAATGCACCAGTACACTGTCATTCAACAATTCCCTTCAGTCAAATATTTTATTCGATCGATCTCTCCAACATCCCAACTGAGATTAGGACCCCAACAATGTGGAGAATACAGACACCAAGCAAAACACAGGCTGCTTCTACATATGCTGATTTTTGGGAGATTTATATCATACAAATTAATTGAATTCAAACATGTCTGCTTTATCATTCCTCCTAGTTCTGTTCCCATGTATCAGTTTAACAGGATTGCTTCCATTTAAATCACAATTAAGATTCGACTAAAACTCCAGTACATCTTTATTTCATAGTCAAGCTCCGAGCTGCAGAAAATTAATCTACAATTAATTTCTCCATCCACAATATATCTGAAGCAGTGGCAACATGTCCCATCAAAGCAAACCTTTTTCAGATTAAGAAAACTGAACCACAATATCACTGTTGTAACAGGCTCATATTTACACCGAGTTTCAAAATAGATTATACTTTCCAATAACCGCATAACAGTAGAAAAAGAAGATAGAAAGAAAGACTGGCATTTATAAAATTCTCGATTTTAAAATTCTCATCCTTGTTTTCAAACCCCTCCATGGCCTCGCCCCTCCCTATCTCTGTAACCTCCTCCAGCCCCACAACCCCCCGAGATCTCTGCACTCCTCCAATTCTGGCCTCTGCGCATCCCCGATTTTAATCGCTCCACCATTGGTGGCCGTGCCTTCAGCTGCCGAGGCCCTATGCTCTGGAGGTGAGGTGGGGCGGGGTGAGGGGGTGGGGCGGGGAGCGCTGGGACAAGGTGAGGTGGGGCGAAGTGGGAAGGTTTGGGGTGGGATGAGATTGGATGGGACAGGGTGAGGTGGGGTGGAGTTAGCTGAGGTGCGGTGGAATGAGGTGAGGTGGAGCGAGGTGGGATGGGGCGGGGTGGGGTGAGATGAGGTGGGGAGGGGTGTGGAGCATAAACACCGGCATAGACCTGATGGGCCAAATGGCCAGTTTCTGTACTGTTCAATCTATGTAATTCTATATAAATCACAGCCAGCTCACCCTGAATGCAATGAATTTTGGAGAGGGGAGGGGTATTGTGCATTCGAAGAGACACCCCTTGCCAATAGAGTTTGCTGTGTAATCAACCCAACGCCCTGTCCTCCTGGACAGACAGCTCTCCAACCGGCAGAGTTTACATCAGATGTAATAACTGTCCTTCGCACTGCTGCTGAATTAGTCAGAAACAAATGCTTCCTTCTGCCTCTCCAAACCTGCTCCCAACTCAAACCATCCACTTTCAACCTTGCACATCTTTGCTCAAAGCCGCCGGCACTTTAAAAGATCCCAGTCAGTCTCCAACAAAGGATTTATAAACGGATAAAGCTGTGACTCCAAGCGTATTCTGACTTGATTAGATTTCAAAAATGTGTTTAAATGATATGGAATCGTACCTCTTCCACTCATTTTTTCGAGCGCTTCACTGGGTTGCAAACAAGTAAGAGTCCAGGTCAATAAAAATCAATACTTGAATATTACATTTCTTTTTAAATCAGGTAAGTTATTTCACGTTCAGTACATCCACAGATGCATTTAAGTCGAAGCTAGATAAACACGAGGGAGTAAGGAATAGAAGGATATGCTGATGGGGTGAGATGAAGAGGGGTGGGAGGAGGCTGGTGTGGAGCAGAAACACCGGCACGGACCAGTTGGGTCGAATGGCCTGTTTCTGGGCTGTAAATTCAATGTGATTCCAATACTTCTTGATTGTTACATCTGGAAGACCATTGCAAAGGAAAATACTCTGCTTTGAAATCAGCACGTTATTAGCAAGTGGGTGATGTTTATGTTGAATGCATAGCTAATTAATGAAATCAAGGAAGCGTTAATTGTGGAAGTGACACCTTAATTTGTTTATTTTTATTCCATGTTAATGCGGCAGACTGAGAATCCTGTCTAAAGCTGTATTGTAATCCACAGTTTGTCGAATTTTGCCTATTTGCTCAGTTATTTGTCTCAGTGAATTTGACAGGAGCTGTAAATTGAGATTTACATCACTTACACTGTTGCCATGACACATGTACAAGGGCTTTGTTGGGGAGGCTGCATCAGCCCGGACCTCACTGCTGCTAAGTCTGTTTTCCCTTTCAGTTATTTTCTATTGCAGTGGATAATAATACAAGATTGCAAAGTCTATTCAGTGCTATCCAGTGTGATAGGAGTAACACTTTCACTAAAGTACTCAATACCAATTGGAAATTAACCCCAGCGGTTGGTTTCAGGCTCTTTGCTCAATGAATCACTCTTCAGAGTGAAGTTGCACAGGCAAATACGGCAGCCATTTTGTGCATAGCAAGATCCCACAAGGAGCAATGAGATGATTGGCCAGTTACTTTGTTTCCGGAGCTGTTGGTAGAGGGAGGTGATGATCAGGAGTGCCCCCTGCTCTCCTTCAAATAATGCTGTGGGATCTTTACATCCACCTGAGCGAGGCGAAAGGGGCCTAGATTTAAATGTAGCGAGTTTATTTTTTTTTAAAGAGAGGAACGTGAATGACAGGCCTGATTGGTCCATGTCATTCCCAGGAGCGGCAATGGAATAAAAACAGAAAATGCTGGAAATACACAGCAGATCGGTCAGCATCCCATAGGAGAAAAAAACAATGGAACATCGGAACCAATATCAATTTACATTTATACAGCGTATTTAATGTAGTAAAATGTCCCACGGTGCTTCACAGGAGCGTTATCAAATAAAATTTGACACCGAGCCACGTTAAGGAGATATTAGGATTAAAAGCTTGGTCAAAGAGGTAGGCTTTAAGGAGCATCTTAAAGGACAAGAGAGAGATAGAGGGGCAGAGAGGTTTAGGGAGGGAATTCCAGAGCTTAGGGTCTTGGCAGCTGAAGGCACGGCCGCCAATGCTGGAGCGATGGAAATCGGGGATGTACAAGTGGCCAGAATTGGAGGAGCGCAGAGACCTCGGAGAGTTGTAGGGTTGGAGGAGGTTACAGAGATTGGGGAGGGGGGGTGGAGGCGGGGGAGGCCGAGGCCATGGAGGGATTTGGAAACATGGATAAAGAATTTTAAAATCGAGGTGCTGCCGGACCAGGGGCCAATGTAGGTCAGCGAGCAGAGGGGGTGATGGGTGAACGGGACATGGTGCGAGTTAGGATACAGGCAGCAGATTATTGGACTAGAACAGAGTTCAAAACCTATCCAGCCAGTCTCAAAAACTAGTAGAAGGGTTTCGACCCGAAACATTGACTCTGTTTCTCTCTCCACGGATGTTCCCTGGCCTGCTGAGTTTTTCCAGCATTTTCTGTTGTTATTCCCAAAAGCTAATGCCTCTCAGTCACGCACTCCCTCAAATATATTATCGAATTCTCCCTTAAATATCGCCACACTATCTGCCTCTATGTTTGTATGTTAGTCATAGAGAGCTATTGGCTAGTGATGCAGAATAAATACATGGAATATAGGAAGGTTCAGGACTGCAAGAGATAAAATCGTCCACTGCCTCAAATATCTATCCAACTCTTCCTTAAATTTTCCTCCGGGAGTTTTCATTCCACCTGTACCACTCTATGTGGTAAGCCGTTAGGTTGAATCTGTCATCATACCTTCACTCTCCTCTAAGATTGACACCATGTCCCCTGGTTCTGAAGTTTGTGGCTATCCCATGAAACTGACACCTCTCAGTCACCCACTCCTTCAGGGGTGATGTTATGGCCGTGTAATTGCACGCGGGGCCCACGAGCCCTCACACCGCCCCCCACTCACCCTCGCACCGCCCCCCACTCACCCTCACACCGCCCCCCACTCACCCTCGCACCGCCCCCCACTCACCCTCACACCGCCCCCACTCACCCTCACACCGTCCCCCACTCACCCTCACACCACCCCCCACTCACCCTCACACCACCCCCCACTCACCCTCACACCGACCCCCACTCACCCTCACACCACCCCCCACTCACCCTCACACCGCCCCCCACTCACCCTCGCACCGCCCCCCACTCACCCTCACACCGCCCCCACTCACCCTCACACCGTCCCCCACTCACCCTCACACCACCCCCCACTCACCCTCGCACCGCCCCCCACTCACCCTCACACCACCCCCCACTCACCCTCACACCACCCCCCACTCACCCTCACACCCCCCCACTCACCCTCACACCGCCCCCCACTCACCCTCACACCACCCCCCACTCACCCTCACACCTGCTCCCACTCACCCTCACACCACCCCCCACTCACCCTCACACCACCCCCCACTCACCCTCACACCACCCCCCACTCACCCTCACACCCCCCCACTCACCCTCACACCGCCCCCCACTCACCCTCGCACCATCCCCCACTCACCCTCACACCTGCTCCCACTCACCCTCACACCACCCCCCACTCACCCTCACACCGCCCCCCACTCACCCTCACACCACCCCCCACTCACCCTCACACCGCCCCCCACTCACCCTCACACCGCCCCCCACTCACCCTCGCACTGCCCCCCACTCACCCTCACACCGCCCCCACTCACCCTCGCACCGCCCCCCACTCACCCTCACACCGCCCCCCACTCACCCTCACACCGCCCCCCACTCAACCTCGCACCGCCCCCACTCACCCTCGCACCGCCCCCGCTCACCCTCACACCGCCCCCACTCACCCTCACACCGCCCCCCACTCACCCTCACACCGCCCCCCACTCACCCTCACACCATCCCCCACTCACCCTCACACCGTCCCCACTCAATTCAATTCAATTCAATTCAATTCAAATCGCTTTATTGGCATGATAAGTTACATCTTATGTTGCCAAAGCATCAAAATACATTTATGGTTTAGCACATAAACGCAGTTCTATTCATACAGTGTATAAACAGGTATATCCCTGAGTGTATAAATATACATTCGCATTGTTTATATATATTCTTTTCTTAGTTTACTGGTTGTCCCTCTGTTCATGGCAAGCTGTAACATAGTGTGCCGCCAGTGTTATACAGTTTCTCTCCTCTCCCAGTAGGAATGGGAGTTTTTGGTTGTCACTCAGATTTCTGAAATCAGGGCATATTTGTGAGAATTTTTGGTAGAAATTCTCCCTGATGCCCTGATATTTTCCACAAGCTGTGAGGAAGTGCATCTCTGTCTCCACCACTCCCTGACTGCAGTGAGAGCATATCCTGTCCTCTCTTGGCAGCCTGGTCTGCCTGTGTCTGCCTTTTTCGATCGCTAGGCTATGTTCGCTAAGTCTGTACCTTGTCAAGGTTCTTCTCAGTTTGTTATCCTTTACCATGGTCAGGTAATCAGCTATGTTGTATTGTCTGTTTAGGGCCAAGTAGCAATTGAGTTTGCTTTGGGTTTTTGTTGTTTCTGCCCAATATGTCAGATATTTTTCCTTTTGCTTAGCGACGATTGTGTTGGGTCGAATTCTTTGTGTTACCCTGTCACTGTCCTGGGGCTGGTTATTGTTAGTATTGTTAGTAGTTACTTCACTGAGTCCCAGGACTAGTTGACTGAGGGTATTCTTCTTTATGGTCAGCTCTTGGCATTTCAGGGCGTCGTAGTGATAGCATTGGGGATTGCTCATTTGTAGGTGATTCCAAAATTTGGTGGCTCTTTTTTGGATAGTGATTATTAATGGATATTGGCCTAGTTCCGCCCTGCATGCATTGTTTACTGTTTTCCTTTGAGTCCGGAGTATACTTTTACAGAATTCTGCATGTAGGATCTCAATTGGGTGTTTGTCCCATTTTGCAAATTCTTGTTGAGTTAGCGGTCCCCATACTTCACTGCCATAGAGTGCAATTGGTTCAATTACTGATTTGAAAATTTTGAGCCAAATGCTAATTGGGATTTCTATTTGGATTGATTTTTTGATGGCATAGAAAGCCCTTCTTGCTTTCTCTTTCAGTTCATTCACAGCCAGTTTGAAGTTTCCCGTAGAACTGATTTTTAAGCCCAAGTATGTGTAGTTAGTGGTTTGTTCAATTTTGGTTGTTCCTACTGTGAAATTTATTTTGGGTCCCTGATGTTTGGATCTTTGCTGGAACACAAGGACTTTGGTTTTTTGGGGATTTATTGTCAGGGCCCAAGTCTGGCAGTACGACTCCAGCAGGTCCAGGTTTTGCTGTAGCCCCTCTTTAGTAGGTGACAGCAGAACCAGGTCGTCTGCATAGAGGAGGAATTTAACCTTGGATTCATATAGGGTGAGGCCGGGTGCTGTAGATTGTTCAAGTAGTTTTGCCAATCCATTTATGTAAATATTAAAGAGTGTCGGTGAGATTGGCGAGCCCTGCGTCACCCCCCGCCCCTGTGGGAAGTATTTTGTTTGTTTGTCTCCAATTTTAACTGCCCATTTGTTGTTTGTATACATTGATTTAATTACATCATATGTTTTCCCTCCTACCCCACTTTCGATAAGTTTCAGGAATAAACCGTCATGCCAGATGGAGTCGAAAGCCTTCTGGAAATCTACAAAGCATGCGTAGATTTTGCTTTTGTTATGGTGAACGTGTTTGTCAATTAGGGTCTGTAGGGTGAAGATATGATCGGATGTTCTATAGTTTGGCAGGAATCCAATTTGGCTTTTACTCAAGACATTGTGCTCCTCAAGGAAGTTTATAAGTCTTTTGTTTATGATGCTACAGAATACCTTCCCCAGGTTACTGTTTACACAGATGCCTCGATAGTTGTTTGGGTCAATTTTGTCCCCACTTTTGTATATGGGCGTTATGAGTCCTTTGTTCCAGATATCAGGGAAATAACCGACACTCAGAACCAAGTTGAAGAGTTTTAGGATAGCCAGTTTCATTTTGTTGTCTGTGTGTTTAATCATCTCGTTTAGTATGCCGTCTGTCCCGCAGGCTTTTCCTGGTCGCAGGACCTTGAGTTTTTCAAGAAGTTCTTTTTCTGTTATTATGGCGTCCAGCGGGTTTTGGTTATCTTTTATGGCCATTTCTAGCTTTTCCAGTTTTTTGCATATTTGGTGTTGCTCTGGTCTTAGTGTGTTTTTCTGGTATAATTTTTCGAAGTGGTTTACCCATGTGTCCCCATTTTGAATGGCCAAATCGTCGTGTTGTTTTTTGTGTAGTGTTTTCAAGTTTTCCCAGAAACAATTGGAATCAATGGATTCCTCCATGGAGCTGAGTGTATTCTTAATATATTGCTCTTTTTTGGTCCTGAGTGTGTTTCTGTATTGTGTTAGTGTCTGACAATAAGTAAGGCGTAGTTCCTCGTTTTCTGGATGTCTGTGTTTTTGGTTTGATATTTTTCTAAGTTTTTTCCTCATGTTATGGCAATCTCGGTCAAACCATTTTTCATAGTTTTTTGTTTTGGGTTTGTTCTTGCGAGCTTTCAAGTTTGCATTTGTTGCCAAATTATCAAAAATATTGTTTAGTTTACTAACTGCCCGGTTTACGCCTTCTTTATTGTGAGTGTATATGTTATCCAGAAAGGTGTCTAAGAGAGCTTGAGTTGATGCATTGCTAATTGTTTTCTGGTATTTTTCCGTGTCGTTTTTGGCCCATCTGTACGATTTTTTGGTGTTGTACAGTTTACTGGGTTGTGTTTCTATGTTGTTTGTTTCTGTCTTTTTGAGGAACATAGTAATTTGATTGTGATCTGACAGTGTTGTTTGTGGTTTGACTGTGAATGCTCTGAAAGAGGATGGGTCTAAGTCTGTAATCATATAGTCTACTGCGCTGCAGCCAAGAGGTGAGCAATAGGTCGATCTTCCTAGGAGGTCTCCTATGAACCTACCATTGACAATGTACAGACCCAGGTTTCGACAGAGCTGTAGTAGCTGTTTTCCGTTGGTATTTGACTGCTTGTCGCAGTTATGCCTGTATGGAAGGGAAGGGATGTCAAAGTGGTTATTCCCGAAAACGTAATTGTTTCCCTGATTATTGGTGAAGTCTGGTTCTTCGCCCGTTCTTGAATTGAGGTCCCCACAGATCAACACGTTCCCCTGGGCCTGGTATTGGATAATTTCCCCCTCCATGTTGGAGAAGGTGTCCTCTTTAAAGTACGGGGAATCGATTGGAGGGATATAAAGTGCGCAAATGTAAACATCTTGGGTGTTTGAGATAATCTCCCTCTCAAGTTTGAGCCACATATGGTTTTCGCCCTTTTTTATAAATTTGATGTAATTCTTAAGTTCTGTTTTAAACCAGATCAGTATGCCTCCGGAGTCTCTGCCTTGGGTTACACTTGGTAATTTATTGGAGGGGACCACCAGCTCAGTGTACCCTTGGGGACAGCCAGTGTGTCCTTTTCCTTTATACCAAGTTTCCTGTAAAATGATAATATCTAGGTCTTTAGTTTCATCTATGAACTCTGGGGTCCTACTTTTCACTTCTCGCAGTGAAGAGCGTAGACCTTGGATATTCCAGGTCGAAATATATAAGGATTTCATGTTAAGTTTGATCTTTTACTATGATAGGTTAAAGAGTGGTACGTGTTTGTCGTGTCTAAGTGTGGGAAAAAAAAGATCACATCAGTTGTCTACAAAAGTTAATACAATTTGGTTACAGTTCTTTCTATTAATTAGTCCTTGATCCATAAGGCGGAAGTAGATGCTGCTGCACATCTGCTTATTGTCTCTTAATGGATTGTTTCTGTCTGAGGTATTGCGTACGTCCTGTGCATCTCTCCCTCTGTCTGGCTGGGAGCAGTCCTATTCCCCTGTGGGACAGGAGTGGTGCAGGTCTGATATTGTTGTTTTGCATGGGGATCCTCTCTGGTCTCGGTTGGTGTGTTGGTGGTCCTTGTAGTGTTCCTGATATGTACCCCGCTGATCTCTGGTGGTCGGGGGGGGTCCTCTTGGAGTCTGGGTATGGACCCGGTTAAAAGCGACGTCCTTCAGGGCTTTAGCAAAGATCGATATTCTTTGCCTTTGGATGTGGACGTGGTCGTAAAGACATTCCTCATCGAGGGTGGGGTGTTGGGCCAGGTGTACGTTGTGGTTTGATTCGCAGTCTCTTGCTATGCTGGCATTTATCTCATGAATTGTGTTGTTGTTGAAGTCTGTTCTCGGCAATATTGTGGAAACAGTGATTCTAGTGTTTGGAAATGTACTGCTTGCTTTCCTAATCATTGCTCTGAGCGATGTTGCTACTTCTTTCTGTTGGGTCTTTAGGTCATTTGTGCCCGTGTGTATTATTATGTGTTGGGGGGAGCCTAATCTGGCTTTGGTCAGCCATCCCATGGCTCTGTTTGTTGTTGGGCACCAGATCTTTTCTACTTTACTTCTAGGGAATAGCTTTTTCTCCCATAGAAATTTCCCATTTGAGTCTATGAGTATTACGACGTCAGCCTTGTTTGTGTTTACTGTCTGGTGGCTTTCGCTTGGACTCATAGTGTGTGTGCTGGGCTGGGGTGTCTGGTGTGTGCGTACCTCTTGTGAGCGGCCCGCTTGTGGTTCCACGGTGGTGGGGGAAGATTGCGAATCAGTATGCTGGTCGGTCTGTGTGGCACCCCTTGTATTGTGTGTCTGTTGCTTTTGTTCCGTGTGGGAGTGCAGCCGTTCCGTCCGGCTCTGTCTTGTCTTATCTCTAGCCTCTGGTTGCTGGTCTAATGGTGTTATCTCTCCTCTATGGCTCTCTTCTTTTTCCTGCAGCTCTTTCACCTGATTCCTAAGTAGATTCACCTGGTTCTCAAGTAGCTTCAGCTCTCTCTTGTGTCTCTCCCTCTCCTGATTTTGATAGTCATTCATTTTGAGGAAGTCCTCTCTAAGTTTAACCACCTCTATCTCTAATTGATTAAATTTATCTTTTGGTCGTATCTGGCTGTGTGATCCCGGGGTATGTGTCTGGTCGGCCCTGGAAGGCTCACTCACTTCCTGGCTAGGCTGGTCGGCCCTGGAGGGCTCACTCACTTCCTGGCTATGCTGCTCTTCTCTTGGTGAGCTGGGAATGGTAGGGGGACTATGTGTGGCTTCCTCCCTGGTAGTTATGCTGGGGTTTGTCAGTTGTATCGTGTGGCTGTGGTTCCCCGGGGTTAGTGTCTGGTTTGAACTGTGTGGCTCGTTCACCTCCTGACCAGGCAGATTTTCTCCTGGTAAGTTGTCAATGTTGGGGGGAGTGCGGGCCACTCTGGGGCTGTTCCTTCCCCCCTTAGTTAATTTTTTCAGTGTCCTGAAGGCCGTTGCAAATTTGTCGAGGTTGCCTTGCACTAATATTGTTCCGGTATTGTACGCGTTGACCGTCGTAGTTGAACTGTCTCCTGGTGTGTTAATTTTCATTATGGACCCATTTGCGGTATTTTCTAGCTTAACATTGGTATAGTGTGATTTTATTGCTGTGATCCAAGCCACTGGCTGATCTGAGTAGAAAATGAGGTTACTTTTTGTCCCATTGTTGTAACAGTCAGCAAAAAGTGTTTCTGGTTTTTCTCTCATCTGCTCATGCTTGATCGCTTTTATAGCTTTTTTTGCGGTGTTGGGGGGAATCTGGAAGCGGGGCTGTTGTGGATCTTCTGATTCGCTCATTTTTGGTAAAGTATTGTTGATCTTAGAATAAGCTTTTCTGGGGCCCCGGGTTTGGTGTTTCCCTCTCCCTGTTCGCGAACTTTCCCGGTCCCCCTCTCCGACCCCGTGGTCCCTGGGCCTCGGCTTCTGGGTTCACCCTTCTCAGGTCTGGGTCTGTGAGCCGCTGTTTCCCGGTGCCTTCGGGCTGTTCCCCTCCCCCTCAGAGGTCTCTGTGCCTCTGTCTCGGCCTGGCTCCTCGGGCCTTTCCCTGGCTTCAGTCTCCCTCCCTGGGCCCTGTACTCACAGTCTTGGTTTGCTTCTGGAAGCCTTCTGGTTGATCCCCTTCTCCTCAGAGGTCTCTGGGCCTGGCTCCTCGGGCCTTTCCCGGGCTTTCTAGCCCAGCCGCCGCTCGGGCTGTGCCTCGTTCGCCGTTCGGGTGCTGGACTGCGGTCGTCGCTCGGGTGCTGGACTGCGGCCGTCGCTCGGGTGCTGGACTGCGGTCGTCGCTCGGGTGCTGGACTGCGGCCGCCGATCGGGCCGTGTCTCGTTCGCCGCTCGGGCTCCCCGAGTCACCTCGTTCCAGCTGCCGCTGCGTCTCCGTGCGGCCTCCCCGATTCGCCTCGTTTCCCGAAGCGGCCTCCCCGAGTCTCCTCGCTCCAGCTGCCGCTGCGTCTCCGTGCGGCCTTCGCGCCTCGGTTCCCGATGCGGCCGAGTCACCTCGCTTCTGCTGCTGCTGTGGCCCCGTGCGGCCGCTGTTCTTTGGTTTGTATATTTTTTTTCCCCCTTATTTCTCTTTTTTTTCTTTGGCTTTTTTTTTTTCCTAATTTCCTCTGGTTTTTTTTTCCTTTGGTGGTCTCTTTGGTGGTCTTTTCCTTCCTTACTTAATCTAGACTAAACTAAACTTAAACTTAACGAAACAAACTAAACTAACTTAACTAGAACTAAATTTAACTTCAAAACCTTTTTAAACTTGAAATGAACCTTTTTTTCCCCCACTTTAAACACTAAAAACACTAAAAATTCAGCAGCCCACTCACCCTCACACCATCCCCACTCACCCTCACACCGCCCCCACTCACCCTCACACCGCCCCCCACTCACCCTCACACCATCCCCCACTCACCCTCACACCGCCCCCCACTCACCCTCACACCACCCCCCACTCACCCTCACACCGTCCCCCACTCACCCTCACACCACCCCCCACTCACCCTCGCACCGCCCCCCACTCACCCTCACACCATCCCCCACTCACCCTCACACCGTCCCCCACTCACCCTCACACCACCCCCCACTCACCCTCACACCGCCCCCCACTCACCCTCGCACCGCCCCCCACTCACCCTCACACCACCCCCCACTCACCCTCACACCGCCCCCCACTCACCCTCACACCGTCCCCCACTCACCCTCACACCACCCCCCACTCACCCTCACACCGCCCCCCACTCACCCTCGCACCGCCCCCCACTCACCCTCACACCATCCCCACTCACCCTCACACCGCCCCCCACTCACCCTCACACCGCCCCCCACTCACCCTCACACCGCCCCCCACTCACCCTCACACCGCCCCCCACTCACCCTCACACCGCCCCCACTCACCCTCACACCGTCCCCCACTCACCCTCACACCACCCCCCACTCACCCTCACACCGCCCCCCACTCACCCTCACACCACCCCCCACTCACCCTCACACCGCCCCCCACTCACCCTCACACCGCCCCCCACTCACCCTCACACCGTCCCCCACTCACCCTCGCACCGCCCCCCACTCACCCTCACACCGCCCCCCACTCACCCTCACCCTACCCCCCACTCACCCTCACACCGCCCCCCACTCACCCTCGCACCGCCCCCCACTCACCCTCACACTGCCCCCCACTCACTCTCACACCGCCCCCCACTCACCCTCACACCACCCCCCATTCACCCTCACACCGCCCGCCACTCACCCTCACACCGCCCCCCACTCACCCTCACACCACCCCCCACTCAACCTCACACCCCCCCCACTCACCCTCACACCGCCCCCCACTCACCCTCACACCGTCCCCCACTCACCCTCACACCACCCCCCACTCACCCTCACACCACCCCCCACTCACCCTCACACCATCCCCCACTCACCCTCACACCACCCCCCACTCACCCTCACACCGCCCCCCACTCACCCTCACACCACCCCCCACTCACCCTCACACCGCCCCCCACTCACCCTCACACCGCCCCCCACTCAATTCAATTCAATTCAATTCAATTCAAATCGCTTTATTGGCATGACAAGTTACATCTTATGTTGCCAAAGCATTGGAAAACATTCATGTTTGTTCACAAAAATACAGATCTATCCATACAGTGTATAAACAGATATATCCCTGAGTGTATAAATATACTTTTATATAATTTATATATACTCTTATCTTATCTTTAGTGGTTGTCCCTCTGTTTATGGCAAGCTGTAACATAGTGTGCCGCCAGTGTTATGCAACTTCTCTCTTCCCCTAGTATGTATGGGAGTTTTTGGTCGTCATTCAATTTTCTGAATTCCGGGCATATTTTTCTAAATTTTGGGTAGAAATTCTCCCTTATGCCCTGATATTTTCTACAAGCTGTGAGGAAGTGCATCTCTGTCTCCACCATTCCCTGACTGCAGTGAGAGCATATCCTGTCCTCCCTTGGTAGCCGGGTCTGCCTGTGTCTACCTTTTTCGATCGCCAGGCTATGTTCACTAAGTCTGTACATTGTCAGGATTTTTCTCAGTTTGCTGTCTTTTACCATGGTCAGGTAATCAGCTATGTTGTATTGTCTGTTTAGGGCCAAGTAGCAATTGAGTTTGCTTTGGGTTTTTGTTGTTTCTGCCCAATATGTCAGATATTTTTCCTTTTGCTTAGCGACGATTGTGTTGGGTCGAATTCTTTGTGTTATGCTGTCACTGTCCTGTGGCTGGTTATTGTTAGTAGTGTTAGTAGTTACTTCACTGAGTCCCAGGACTAGTTGACTGAGGGTATTCTTCTTTATGGTCAGCTCTTGGCATTTCAGGGCGTCGTAGTGATAGCATTGGGGGTTGCTCATTTGTAGGTGATTCCAAAATTTGGTGGCTCTTTTTTGGATAGTGATTATTAATGGATATTGGCCTAGTTCCGTCCTGCATGCATTGTTTACTGTTTTCCTTTGAGTCCGGAGGATACTTTTACAGAATTCTGCATGTAGAATCTCAATTGGGTGTTTGTCCCATTTTGCAAATTCTTGTTGTGTTAGCGGTCCCCATACCTCACTGCCATAGAGTGCAATTGGTTCAATTACTGATTTGAAAATTTTTAGCCAAATGCTAATTGGGATTTCTATTTGGATTGATTTTTTAATGGCATAGAAAGCCCTTCTTGCTTTCTCTTTCAGTTCATTCACAGCCAGTTTGAAGTTTCCCGTAGAACTGATTTTTAAGCCCAAGTATGTGTAGTTAGTGGTTTGTTCAATTTTGGTTGTTCCTATTGTGAAATTTATTTTGGGTCCCTGAGGTCTGGATCTTTGCTGGAACACAACGACTTTTGTTTTTTTGGGATTTATTGTCAGGGCCCAAGTCTGGCAGTACGACTCCAGCAGATCCAGGTTCTGCTGTAGACCCTCCTTAGTTGGTGACAGCAGAACCAGGTCGTCTGCATAGAGGAGGAATTTAACCTTGGATTCATATAGGGTGAGGCCGGGTGCTGTAGATTGTTCAAGTAGTTTTGCCAATTCATTTATGTAAATATTAAAGAGTGTTGGTGAGATTGGCGAGCCCTGCGTCACCCCCCGTCCCTGTGGGAAGTATTTTGTTCGTTTGTCTCCAATTTTAACTGCACATTTGTTGTTTGTATACGTTGATTTAATTACATCATATGTTTTTCCCCCTACCCCGCTTTCGATAAGTTTCAGGAATAAACCGTCATGCCAGATGGAGTCGAAAGCCTTCTGGAAATCTATAAAGCATGCGTAGATTTTGCTTTTGTTATGGTGAACGTGTTTGTCAATTAGGGTCTGTAGGGTGAAGATATGATCTGATGTTCTATAGTTTGGCAGGAATCCAATTTGTCTTTTACTCAAGACATTGTGCTCCTCAAGGAAGTTTATAAGTCTTTTGTTTATGATGCTACAGAATACCTTTCCCAGGTTACTGTTTACACAGATGCCTCGATAGTTATTGGTGAAGTCTGGTTCTTCGCCCGTTCTTGAATTGAGGTCCCCACAGATCAACACGTTCCCCTGGGCCTGGTATTGGATAATTTCCCCCTCTATGTTGGAGAAGGTGTCCTCTTTAAAGTACGGGAAATCCATTGGGGGGATATAAAGTGCGCAAATGTAAACATCTTGGGTGTTAGAGATAATCTCCCTCTCAATTTTGAGCCACATGTGGTTTTCGCCCTTTTTTTATAAATTTGATGTAATTCTTAAGATCTGTTTTAAACCAGATCAGTATGCCTCTGGAGTCTCTGCCTTGGGTTACTCCTGGTAATTTATTGGAGGGGACCACCAGCTCAGTGTACCCTTGGGGACAGCCAGTGTGTCCTTTTCCTTTATACCAAGTTTCCTGGAAAATGATAATATCTAGATCTTTAGTTTCATCTATGAACTCTGGGGTCCTACTCTTCACGTCGAGCACCGAAGAGCGTAGACCTTGGATATTCCAGGTCGAAATACATAAGGATTTCATGTTAAGTTTGATCTTTTACTATGATAGGTTAAAGAGTGGTACGTGTTTGTCATGTCTAAGTGTGGGAAAAAAAAGATCATCCCAGTTGTCTATAAAAGTTAATACTATTTGGTTACAGTTCTTTCTATTAATTAGTCCTTGATCCATAAGGCGGAAGTAGATGCTGCTGCACATCTGCTTATTGTCTCTTAATGGATTGTCTCTGTCTGAGGTATTGCGTACGTCCTGTGCATCTCTCCCTCTGTCTGGCTGGGAGTGGTCCTGTTCCCCTGTGGGACAGGAGTGGTGCAGGTCTGATATTGTTGTTGTGCATGGGGATCCTCTCTGGTCTCGGTTGGTGTGGTGGTTGTCTTTGTAGTGGTCCTGCTATGTACCCCGCTGATCTCTGGTGGTCGGGGGAGGGTCCTCTTGGAGTCTGGGTATGGACCCGGTTAAAAGCGACGTCCTTCAGGGCTTTAGCAAAGATCGATATTCTTTTCCTTTGGATGTGGACGTGGTCGTAAAGACATTCCTCATCGAGGGTGGGGTGTTGGGCCAGGTGCACGTTGTGTTTTGATTCGCAGTCTCTTGCTATGCTGGCATTTATCTCATGAATTGTGTTGTTGTTGAAGTCTGTTCTCGGCAATATTGTGGAAACAGTGATTCTAGTGTTTGGAAATGTACTGCTTGCCTTCCTAATCACTGCTCTGAGCGATGTTGCTACCTCTTTCTGTTGGGCCTTTAGGTCATTTGTGCCCGTGTGTATTATTATGTGTTGGGGGGAGCCTAATCGGGTTTTGGTCAGCCATCCCATGGCTCTGTCTGTTGTTGGGCACCAGATCTTTTCTACTTTACTTCTAGGGAAGAGCTTTTTCTCCCATAGAAATTTCCCATTTGAGTCTATGAGTATTACGATGTCAGCCTTGTTTGTGTTTACTGTCTGGTGGCTTTCGCCTGGACTCAGTGTGTGTGTTGGGCTGGGGTGTCTGGTGTGTGCGTTCCTCTTGTGAGCGGCTCGCTTGTGGTTCCACGGTGGTGGGGGAAGATTGAGATTCAGTATGCTGGTCGGTCTGTGTGGCACCCCTTGTATTGTGTGTCTGCTGCTTTTGTTCCGTGTGGGAGTGCAGCCGTTCCGTCCGGCTCTGTCTTGTCTTATCTCTAGCCTCTGGTTGCTGGTCTGTGTTATCTCTCCTCTATGGCTCTCTTCTTTTTCCTGCAGCTCTTTCACCCGATTCCCAAGTAGATTCACCTGGTTCTCAAGTAGATTCAGCTCTCTCTTGTGTCTCTCCCTCTCTTGCTTTTGTTCGTGATTCATTTTAAGGAACTCCTCTCTAAGTTTAACCATCTCTATCTCTAATTGATTAAATTTATCTTTTAGTTGTATCTGGCTGTGTGATCCCGGGGTATGTGTCTGGTCGACCCTGGAAGGCTCACTCACTTCCTGGCTATGCTGCTCTTCTCTTGGTGAGCTGGAATTGGTAGGGGGACTATGTGTGGCTTCCTCCCTGGTAGTTATGCTGGGGTTTGTCAGTTGTATCATGTGGCTGTGGGTCCCCGGGGTTAGTGTCTGGTTTGAACTGTGTGGCTCGTTCACCTCCTGACCAGGCTGATTTCCTCCTGGTAAGTTGTCAATGTTGGGGGGAGTGCGGGTCGCTTTTCTCCTGTTAGCCACTCTGGGGCTGTTCCTTCCCCTCTTAGCTATTCCTTTCAGTGTCCTGAAGGCCGTTGCAAAGTTGTCGAGGTTGCCTTGCACTAATATTGTTCCGGTATTGTACACGTTGACAGTCGTGTTTGCCCTGTCTCCTGGTGTGTTAATTTTCATTTTGGACCCATTAGCGGTTTTTTCTAGCTTAACACTGGTATAGTGTGATTTTATTGCTGTGATCCAAGCCGCTGGCTGATCTGAGTAGAAAATGAGGTTACTTTTTGTCCCAGTGTTGTACCAGTCAGCAAAAAGAGTTTCTGGTTTTTCTCTCATCTGCTCATGCTTGATCGATTTTATAGCATTTTTTGTGGTGTTGGGGGGAATCTGGAAGCGGATGCTCTCAGTGTCCCTCGGGGGCTGTTGTGGCTCTTCTGATTCGCTCATTTTTCCCCGGGTTTGTTGTTTCCCTCTCCCTGTTCGCGACCTTTCCCGGTCCCCCTCTCCGACCCCGTGGTCCCTGGGCCTCGGCTCCTGGGTTCACCCTTCCCAGGTCTGAGTCTGTGAGCCGGTTTCCCGGTGCCTCCAGGCTGTTCCCCTCCCCCTCAGAGGTCTCTGGGCCTCTGTCTCGGCCTGGCTCCTCGGGCCTTTCCCTGGCTTCAGTCTCCCTCCCTGGGCCCTCTACTCACAGTCTTGGTTTTCTCGTTCCCGTTTGGTTGCTGGATTGCTGGGCTGCGGCCCGAGTCCCCCACTCACCCTCACACCGCCCCCCACTCACCCTCACACCGTCCCCCACTCACCCTCACACCGTCCCCCACTCACCCTCACACCGTCCCCCACTCACCCTCACACCGTCCCCCACTCACCCTCACACCGTCCCCCACTCACCCTCACACCGTCCCCCACTCACCCTCACACCCCCCCCCACTCACCCTCACACCGTCCCCCACTCACCCTCACACCGCCCCCCACTCACCCTCACACCGCCCCCACTCACCCTCACACCATCCCCCACTCACCCTCACACCATCCCCCACTCACCCTCACACCGTCCCCCACACACCCTCACACCGTCCCCCACTCACCCTCACACCGTCCCCCACACACCCTCACACCATCCCCCACTCACCCTCACACCGCCCCCCACTCACCCTCACACCGCCCCCCACTCACCCTCACACCGTCCCCCACTCACCCTCACACCGTCCCCCACACACCCTCACACCATCCCCCACTCACCCTCACACCGCCCCCCACTCACCCTCACACCGCCCCCCACTCACCCTCACACCGTCCCCCACTCACCCTCACACCGCCCCCACTCACCCTCACACCGCCCCCCACTCACCCTCACACCGTCCCCCACTCACCCTCACACCGTCCCCCACTCACCCTCACACCATCCCCCACTCACCCTCACACCGTCCCCCACTCACCCTCACACCGTCCCCCACTCACCCTCACACCGTCCCCCACACACCCTCACACCATCCCCCACTCACCCTCACACCGCCCCCCACTCACCCTCACACCGCCCCCCACTCACCCTCACACCGTCCCCCACTCACCCTCACACCCCCCCCACTCACCCTCACACCGCCCCCCACTCACCCTCACACCGTCCCCCACTCACCCTCACACCGTCCCCCACACACCCTCACACCATCCCCCACTCACCCTCACACCGTCCCCCACTCACCCTCACACCACCCCCCACTCACCCTCACACCGTCCCCCACTCACCCTCACACCGTCCCCCACACACCCTCACACCGTCCCCCACACACCCTCACACCGCCCCCACTCACCCTCACACCATCCCTCACTCACCCTCACACCGTCCCCCACTCACCCTCACACCGTCCCCCACACACCCTCACACCGTCCCCCACTCACCCTCACACCACCCCCCACTCACCCTCACACCGTCCCCCACTCACCCTCACACCGCCCCCCACTCACCCTCACACCGCCCCCCACTCACCCTCACACCGCCCCCCACTCACCCTCACACCACCCCCCTCACCCTCACACCGCCCCCCACTCACCCTCACACCACCCCCCACTCACCCTCACACCGCCCCCCACTCACCCTCACACCGCCCCCACTCACCCTCACACCGTCCCCCACTCACCCTCACACTATCCCCCACTCACCCTCACACCACCCCCCACACACCCTCACACCGTCCCCCACTCACCCTCACACTATCCCCCACTCACCCTCACACCGCCCCCCACTCACCCTCACACTGTCCCCCACTCACCCTCACACTATCCCCCACTCACCCTCACACCACCCCCCACACACCCTCACACCGTCCCCCACTCACCCTCACACTATCCCCCACTCACCCTCACACCGTCCCCCACTCACCCTCACACCGCCCCCACTCACCCTCACACCGTCCCCCACTCACCCTCACACCACCCCCCACTCACCCTCACACCGCCCCCCACTCACCCTCACACCACCCCCCACTCACCCTCACACCGCCCCCCACTCACCCTCACACCACCCCCCACTCACCCTCACACCGCCCCCCACTCACCCTCACACCACCCCCCACTCACCCTCACACCGTCCCCCACTCACCCTCACACCACCCCCCACTCACCCTCACACCGCCCCCACTCACCCTCACACCACCCCCCACTCACCCTCACACCGTCCCCCACTCACCCTCACACCGTCCCCCACTCACCCTCACACCATCCCCCACTCACCCTCACACCACCCCCCACTCACCCTCACACCGCCCCCCACTCACCCTCACACCGTCCCCCACTCACCCTCACACTATCCCCCACTCACCCTCACACCACCCCCCACTCACCCTCACACCGCCCCCCACTCACCCTCACACCGTCCCCCACACACCCTCACACCACCCCCCACTCACCCTCACACCGCCCCCCACTCACCCTCACACCGCCCCCCACTCACCCTCACACCACCCCCCACTCACCCTCACACCGCCCCCACTCACTCTCACACCACCCCCCACTCACCCTCACACCGCCCCCACTCACCCTCACACCACCCCCCACTCACCCTCACACCGTCCCCCACTCACCCTCACACCACCCCCCACTCACCCTCACACCGCCCCCCACTCACCCTCACACCGCCCCCCACTCACTCTCACACCACCCCCCACTCACCCTCACACCGCCCCCACTCACCCTCACACCACCCCCCACTCACCCTCACACCGTCCCCCACTCACTCTCACACCACCCCCCACTCACCCTCACACCGCCCCCACTCACCCTCACACCACCCCCCACTCACCCTCACACCGTCCCCCACTCACCCTCACACCACCCCCCACTCACCCTCACACCGCCCCCCACTCATCCTCACACCGTCCCCCACTCACCCTCACACCACCCCCCACTCACCCTCACACCGTCCCCCACTCACCCTCACACCGTCCCCCACTCACCCTCACACCACCCCCCACTCACCCTCACACCGCCCCCACTCACTCTCACACCACCCCCCACTCACCCTCACACCATCCCCCACACACCCTCACACCGTCCCCCACACACCCTCACACCGCCCCCCACGCACCCTCACACCGTCCCCCACACACCCTCACACCGTCCCCCACTCACCCTCACACTATCCCCCACTCACCCTCACACCACCCCCCACTCACCCTCACACCGCCCCCCACTCACCCTCACACCGCCCCCCACTCATCCTCACACCGTCCCCCACTCACCCTCACACCACCCCCCACTCACCCTCACACCACCCCCCACTCACCCTCACACCGTCCCCCACTCACCCTCACACCGTCCCCCACACACCCTCACACCGTCCCCCACTCACCCTCACACCACCCCCCACTCACCCTCACACCACCCCCCACTCACCCTCACACCGTCCCCCACTCACCCTCACACCGTCCCCCACTCACCCTCACACCGCCCCCCACTCACCCTCACACCGTCCCCCACTCACCCTCACACCGTCCCCCACTCACCCTCACACCGCCCCCCACTCACCCTCACACCATCCCCCACTCACCCTCACACCGCCCCCCACTCACCCTCACACCACCCCCCACTCACCCTCACACCATCCCCCACTCACCCTCACACCGCCCCCACTCACCCTCACACCGTCCCCCACTCACCCTCACACCGTCCCCCACTCACCCTCACACCGTCCCCCACTCACCCTCACACCGTCCCCCACTCACCCTCACACCGCCCCCACTCACCCTCACACCGCCCCCCACTCACCCTCACACCGTCCCCCACTCACTCTCACACCACCCCCCACTCACCCTCACACCATCCCCCACTCACCCTCACACCACCCCCCACTCACCCTCACACCGCCCCCCACTCACCCTCACACCGTCCCCCACTCACCCTCACACCGTCCCCCACTCACCCTCACACCACCCCCCACTCACCCTCACACCATCCCCCACTCACCCTCACACCGCCCCCACTCACCCTCACCCTACCCCCCACTCACCATCACCCTACCCCCCACTCACCCTCACACCGCCCCCCACTCACCCTCACACCGCCCCCACTCACCCTCACACCGTCCCCCACTCACCCTCACACCATCCCCCACTCACCCTCACACCGCCCCCCACTCACCCTCACACCATCCCCCACTCACCCTCACACCGCCTCTCACTCACCCTCACCCTATCCCCCACTCACCCTCACACCACCCCCCAGTCATGGCTGAGGTGGCAGAAGGAGGAGACAAAATTCAGTTCTAACCAAATGTAGGGGCCCCAAAACCGCACCTTTGTATGAGCCCCTCACGAGGCAATCGCCGCTCCTGCACTCCCTCAAATATCTATCCAATGCACCCTGAAAGTTTCCCACACTGATTGCCTCAACTACCCTCTCCCTTAGACAGCTCTGTCCATGCATTCACCACCTGCTGTGTAAAGTATTTAAATCTAATCTGTCTGGGCATCTTCCCTCCTCCAAGCTTCCCTTGGTTGTGGCAATCTCAAACATATTATCAGGAAGTGGCCCTAGAAATAGTGGATGCATTGCTGGTCATCTTCCAAAATTCTATAGACTCTGGAACAGTTCCCATGGATTGGAGGGTAGCTAATGTAACCCCACTGTTCAAAAAAGGTAGTAGAGAGAAAACGGGGAATTACAGACCGGTAAGCCTGACATCGGTAGTGGGGAAAATGCTAGAGTCCATTATAAAAGATGTAATAGCAGAGCACTTGGAAAACAGCGACAGGATCGGACAAAGTCAACATGGATTTACAAAAGGTAAATCATGCTTGACTAATCTACTGGAATTTTTTGAGGATGTGACTGGTAGAATAGATAAGGGAGAACCAGTGGATGTGGTGTATTTGGACTTTCAGAAGGTTTTTGATAAGGTCCCGCATAAGAGATTGGCATGCAAAGTTAAAGCACATGGGATTGGGGGTAAGGTATTGACTTGGATACAGCACTGGTTGGCAGACAAGAAGCAAAGAGTTGGAATAAACAGGTCTTTTTCCGAGTGGCAGGCAGTGACTAGTGGGGTACCGCAGGGATCGGTGCTAGGACCCCAGCTATTCACAATATATATTAATGATCTAGACGAGGGAACTAGATGTAATATCTCCAAGTTTGCAGATGACACAAAGCTGGGTGGGCTTGTGTGCTGTGGGGAAGATGCAGAGAAACTCCGGTATGATTTGAACAGGTTGGGTGATTGGGCAGATGCAGTATAATGTGGATAAATGTGAGGTTATCCACTTTGGTGTCAAAAACCGGAAGGCAGATTATTATCTGAACGGCAATAGATTGGGAGAAGGGGAAGTGCAACGAGACCTGGGTGTCCTTGTGCACCAGTCGCTGAAGGTAAGCATGCAGGTGCAGCAGGTGGTTAAGAAGGCAAATGGTATGTTGGCCTTCATAGCGAGAGGATTCGAGTACAGGAGCAAGGATGTCTTGCTGCTGTTGTACAGGGCCTTGGTGAGACCGCACCTTGAGTACTGTGTGCAGTTTTGGTTGCCTTATCTGAGGAAGGATGTTCTTGCCATGGAGGGAGTGCAGTGAAGATTCACCAGACTGATACCTGGAATGGCAGGAATGACGTATGAAGAGAGATTGGGTTAATTAGGCATATATTTGCTAGAGTTTAGAAGAATGAGAGGGGATCTCATTGAAACTTATAAAATTCTAACAGGACTAGACAGACTTGATGCAGGAAGGATGTTCCCGATGGTCGGGGAGTCCAGAACCAGGGGTCACAGTCTAAGGATAAGGGGTAAGCCATTTAGAACTGAGATGAGGAGGAATTTCTTCACCCAGAGAGTGGTGAACCTGTGGAATTCTCTACCACACAAGGCAGTTGAGGCCAATTCATTAAATATATTCAAGAAGGAGTTAGATATATTTCTTAAGGCTAAAGGGATCAAGGGATATGGGGAGAAGGCAGGGACAGGGTACTAAATTTGGATGATCAGCCATGATCTCATTAAATGGCGGAGCAGGCTCGAGGGGCCGAATGGCCGACTCCTGCTCCTATCTTCTATGTTTCTATGTTCCAAATGTATTTAAATCCTTTAAAGATCCTGAATACTCTCTATCCTGGCCATCCCTCCACAATAACAAATCCCAGCCTCTTCACCCTCTCCCCAGAGCTCAGATGCCTTGGCCTAGAAATTCAGTTGCGTTCGCCAGCCGTTAACGCCATAAGAGGGGTATATTTCCAGCGCTAGGCACTTAGCGCCCGGGCGCAGACCGGTCTGCGCCTACGCCCAAATTCAGTTGACATTTAGCGCCGGCGCAAAGTGTTTGCGCCCGCTCAGCTGCGCGCGCAGCTTATGACGTCATTTCGTCGTGCAACGCTGTTTGTGCGCCCCAACCGGAAATTCAGTGGCGCCCGCCCAATGTGGGCGTGGCGCTGTTGAGAACTGTGAAGTGGAACGCAACAGAGGCCCTGTGGGCCTCGGGGAGCGCTAATTAAAGGGCACTTACACTGACCTATAAAGCCCAGCCATTTTGCTGCAATGACTTTACTGCTTTGGATTTCTGGACAGAGACCAAGGAACAGAGCTTACTGATTTGGGACAACATAGGAGAGGTATTTTTGGCTTCTGGCCAGTGCTTTGACATTTGATTCATTGTGATTTATCTGTTCTCAACTTTATTATGGGGGCTGTATGGGGGGCCAACCCTCAGTTGCAGCATTATGTGCGAAGGGCTCGGAGACGCTGTGAGAGAGGGCCAGCCATGCCTAGACGCAGAGGGGCCATCAGGCGTCGGCAACGTAGGCCTTACCCACTCAGGCAATACCGGCAGCAGGTGTCCTATCTCACCATGACTGTGGCGCATTGTGTGAAGAGGCTGCGCTTCAGAAGGGAGGTGGTTGCAGAGATCTGCCAGCTGCTTCACACAGATCTGCGTCCACAGCTGATGTGCAGGACGTCTCTCTCGGTGGAAGTGAAGGTCACAGTGGCTCTGAACTTTTATGCAAGCGGCTCCTTCCAAGCCGCTGCTGCGGACATAGCGAACATCTCCCAGTTCGCCGCGCATCGCTGCATCCGGCAGGTCACCGATGCACTTTACGCGAGGAGACACCAATTCATCTCCTTCCCCATGACCCGACAGAGGCAGGAGCAGCGTGCAGTCAGATTTGGCAGGATCGCGGGCTTCCCCATGGTGCAGGGCGCCATTGACTGCACGCATGTGGCTATGCAGGCACCTATCCACAATGCCGAGGATTACCGCAACCGGAAGGGCTACCATTCCCTAAATGTACAGCTGGTGTGTGACCACAGGCAGCGCATCCTAGCTGTCAATGCCCGCTTCCCAGGAAGCAGCCACGATGCATTTGTCCTGCGCCAGACTACTGTGGCTGACATGTTCGAGGCACAGCCTCCACCAAGGGGATGGCTTATCGGGGACAAGGGCTACCCTTTGTGTACATGGCTCATGACCCCGCTCCGCGCGCCCAGGACCCCAACGGAGGAGGCATTCAACGAAAGCCATCAAGCCACAAGGAACATCATCGAGCAAATGATAGGCATCCTCAAGCAACGGTTCCGCTGCCTGGATCGTTCCGGAGGATCTCTTCAGTATTCGCCGGATAGAGTCTCCCAGTTCGTCGTCGTGTGCTGCATGCTGCACAACCTGGCTATCCGCAGGACTCAGGCACTGCCACCTGGCATTGCACCACCACCTCAGGAGGACGAGCAGGAGGAGGAGGAGGAGGAGGAGGAGGAGGAGGACCAGCCCAGGAGGGAGCGACAAGGGCCAAGGGCCGTCCGCCGGGGGCTTATTGATCGACACTTCTAGGCCCCCTGTCAGGGAATGGCCTGTGGCAATGAACGCACCTGAGGCAGCCGCTCCGCAAGCCCTCAGCCGGTTAACGCAACAACCACTTCAAACATGACACCTGGACATGCTGAATAAATAAAAAGCTTTATTTCACAAACTCAGGGCCCTTCCCACATGAAACAGAAAAACAGACAAGACCCCCAAAAAACAGTCAAAAACATCTGTCACTCCCAAAACCTGGGGAGGACTAACAAAACTTGCCCATACAAAAGGCCTTCAACAGCGGCCTTATAAAAATAAGCCCCCCCCACAACAGAGACACCCCCATGAAAACAAAAAATGCCTTGATCCTCGGCCTTAACAAAATAATGCCCCCCACAACACAAGCCCCCCAATATAAAAGAAACCGCTCTCACAACACTCTAATGGGTGTGCCGAGAGGGCGAGTCCTTAGACAGGCTTCTCCGGCCCCTGGCCGACCTGCTGCTCCACCTCAACCTGGGCCCTGCGGGTGTGGCGAGGCTGGGGGAAGGCTCATGAGGGCCACAAAGCGTGTTGGCAGATGCCCTTGGGGGTCGGCCTAGACGAGGCCTGGCCCGGGAGGGGCCGGCTGCTGACTGCTGTGGCTGGGCAGCATCAGTCTTAGCAGCAGCTCGTCGCACCTTGGCTGGGGGAGCGGCAGTGTCGGCAGCACCATTGGGGGCAAGCTGGCTGATGGCAGGTGCGCGCTGCTCGCCAGAGACACTGGCACTCGGCCGGGCTGGCAGTGTAGCAAGCGCAGCAATCTGGGGGAGGCCAGACCGCTGTGCTGCAGCAGGGCGGCGGGTGCCATGGCGATGCCTCCGTGCCACAGCGAGTGTGGCAGAAGTGAGTGCCCGAACTGCCCTGGCATGTGCCCGCATCAGCTGTGCCAGTGTCTGGACGGCACCACTCATCTCGCGAGTCGCGTCCTGCGCTGCCGCCAGTTGCTGCACACCCGCGTCCTGCGCTGCTGCGAGTTGCTGCACACCCCTGTCGTGTGCTGCGGCCAGTTGCTGGACACCCCTGTCGTGCGCTGCCGTGAGTTGTTCGAACCCCCTGGCCTGTGATTCCCCGAAAGCCACCACACTCTGAGCCAGGGACTTAATGGCGTGAGGCATCTGTTCGACCACCCCCATGAACTCCTGGTGGCGCCGCTCAGACGCCGCCGACATCTCATCGAGGACGCGCACCTCCTGGGCGAGGACCGTGTCCGGACTGGAGGGCGGACTCTCCCTCCGGGGAGAAGGCCGCCGAGCTGGCCGACCCTTCCCGCGTGCGTCGACCCCACTTGGGCCAGGTTCTGCCCTCCCCACCAACACCTCCCCCCTCTGGGCAGAAGGCCGGCGTGCTGCCGGAGCCTTCCCGCGTGCGTCCACCCTACTGGGACCAGCTTCGGCCCTCCCCTCCAGCACCTCCCCCTGGCTCTCCTGCAGGCCAGACGTCTCCCCTCCATTGCCATCCCCTGGCGCGGAGGAGGGTTCCCCCGATGTGCCGCCTTCCTCCTGGTCCTCGGCGTCCTCCTCCTCCAAGGGCCTGGCTCTCTGCGCTTCAGGGACCACCTCCTCCTCACCAGCTGAAAGCAGGAAGGCACAAGAGTAGCTTTAGAGTGAGGACAGGCCGTCAGCGAGGGCGGCCTGAGTGGTGCATTATGCGCATTTGTCGGTCAGTGGGAAAGGATGTAGATCTGAAGCGCGAGGGCAACGAGAGAGGTGCAACCGGTCATGTCCTTACCAGTGGGTCCCAGTACAGGGTCCGCCTCGCCGATCGCGACAGGGCCAGTCACCCGGCCACGCATGAGTCGTGCCACGCTCTCCTCCAGATCAGTGAGCGCCTGGTACTCGGGACAGCCTCCACCAGTGACAGCCTGGCTCCTTACATTGCTCGCCAGCTTGGCCTGCAAGAGAAAGGACGGCCTCTAAGTACAGTGTGGTGCCCTGCCGCTGTGTGCACTGCCTCCCATGGTCGAATAGCTTGGCCAGTGTGGTGCCCTGTTGCTGGGTGCACTGCCTCCCATGGTCGAATAGCTTGGCCAGTGTGGTGCCCTGTTGCTGGGTGCACTGCCTCCCATGGTCGAATAGCTTGGCCAGTGTGGTGCCCTGTTGCTGGGTGCACTGCCTCCCATGGTGGAATAGCTTGGCCAGTGTGTTAAGTGCAGAAAGTGCTATTGATGAACATGCAAGTGCCATTGCTGCGGGAGGAGGGCTGCCCATTAGGCCTTTGAGGTCCCTTTGCCCATAATGTGAGGTGCACATGCAAGGATGAGGGGGGCACTAGAAAGGGTACTCACCTTCACCATCCGAGTGAGGTCGTTGTACTTCTTGTGGCATTGGTCCGCACTCCTGGGGACATCACAGGTGGATGACACCCTGCGGGCGATTTTGCCTCAGGCTCTCCTGTACTGGCTCCTGGGAGCCTTCCTGCCACTGTCCGGGCACAGGATCTCTCTTCTCTTCTCCACACCATGAATGAGCACACTCAGAGCATGCTCTGAAAAGCGCTGCGCTCGCTCACGGGCCCTCTCCATTGCTCCAGGCGCTATTTTGACACACCAGTAGTGCTGAGGCCTAGCTGCAAGGCTCCAGTATG
Source organism: Somniosus microcephalus (assembly GCF_052327205.1). NCBI lineage: Eukaryota > Metazoa > Chordata > Chondrichthyes > Squaliformes > Somniosidae > Somniosus > Somniosus microcephalus. The sequence goes on from NC_141005.1 coordinate 6,755,149, forward strand.
CAGGGCGTGGCAGCAGTCAAAGTTGACCCTTCCCCCTTTAAGAGCTGGCCGGCGTCAGGGTGTCTGCTGTCAATCAAAACATGACCGCACCTGCGCTGCGCCCGGCTTCGGCGTTATTAGGCCGATCGCCGGCTTAGCGCCGGAACACAGCATTTCAACGCCAGTTTCAGCGCTCGGCCAAACTTAGGGCCAACTCTACTGAATTTCGGTGATGTGGCCTACACTTTCCGGCGGGCGCTAACTTTAGCAAGCGCCCGACTTTAGCGCCCCAAAACTGTCCAAACTGAATTTCTAGGCCCTTAAGTTCTATCAGTCTGGATGTCTTTTTCCAAAGCCCGGATATCCTTGCTATAGAACAGTGATGGGTTAACGTTTCGGGTCTAGACCTTTCATCGGAACCAGGGTAGAAATAAAAATGAGCGAGAGCTTCAATGAGTGAGAGCAGGGGAACTGTAAAGAGAGTGTTTAACTGAGGCAGCTGTGACAGAGAGGTGCCTCATTTACATTACGCCTGAACTGAACAGCTCAGGATTTAGCCAGGCTGTTGAAAAGTGCAGATATCCTCCTGGGTTTTAGAACAATTTAACCCAACACAACCGTCTTTTAGCCCATTGCTGTTTGTGGGAGCTTGCTGTGCGCAGATTGTCTGCCCCGTTTCCCTACATTACAACAGTGACTACTCTTCAAAAGTACTCCATTGGCTGTGAAGCGCTTTGGGACGTCCTGAGGTGGTGAAAGGTGCTGTATAAATTAAAGTATTTTCTTTCTGATTAAGGAACCTGAGCGATGGTGCGTGTCACCCAAATGCCGACTCCAGTAGCCACCTGTTGTGAGCCTATGAACATTGTGCTTGCGGTGAGCTTGGGAATTTGTTCCTTGTCTTATTTAATAGGCCTTGGGAAGAATGTATTCCCACGGCAACAAGGTAAAACTTAGACATGCATCTGCATTTTGAAAGTACAGTGATGATGCTGCACCATGCTTACAGTCTGATGCTATTAAGATATATTGCAAAGCACTATTGCTAAATTAAAGAAAGAAAGACTTGTATTTATATAACACTTTACAGCCAATGAAGTATTTTTGAAGTGTAGTCACTGGTGTAATGTAGGGAACGCAGCAGCCAATTTGTGCACAGCAAGCTCCCACAAACAGCAATGTGATAATGACCAGATCATCTGTTTTAGTGATGTTTGTTGAGGGATAAATATTGGCCCCAGGACACCGGGGAGAACTCCCCCTGCTCTTCTTCAAAGTCATGCCATGGGATCTTTTACGTCCACCTGAGAGAGCAGACGGGGCCGCAGTTTAACGTCTCATCCGAAAGACGGCACCTCCGACAGTGCAGCACTCCCTCAGCACTGCACTGGGAGTGTCAGCCTGGATTTTGTGCTCAAATTGTTGAAGTGGGACTTGAACCCACGACCTTCTGACTCAGAGGTGAGAGCGCTACCAACCGAGCCATGGCGGACACTACAGCAATCCACATTCTAATAACCTTCTGTGTGAAAACAAAAAAAATCATCGAACTAATCCTGATCCAGCTCCAATTTATGGCCAGTGTATGTCAGCCGTGGCTCAGTGGGTAGCACCTCTGAGTCAGAAGGTTGTGGGTTCGAGCCCCACTCCAGAGACTTGAGCACATAACTCAGGCTGACACTCCAGTGGAGTGCTGCACTGTCAGAGGTGCCGTCTTTTGGATGAGACGTTAAACCGAGGCCCCGTCTGCTCTCAGGTGGACGTAAAATATCCTACGGCGCTATTTCAAAGAAGAGCAGGGGAGTTCTCCCTGGTCTCCTGGTCAATATTTATCCCTCAACCAACATCACTACAAAACAGATTATCTGGTCATTATCAGCTTGCTGTTTGTGGGAGCTTGCTGTGCACAAATTGTCTGACGTGTTTCCCACATTACAACAGTGACTACACTTCAAAAAGTACTTCATTGGCTGTAAAGCACTTTGGAACGTCCTGAGGTTGTGAAAGGCGCTATAGAAATGCAAGTCTTTCTTTCTTCTTCTTCTCAGTGAGATTGTTGGAAACATTAGTGTCCTGCAAAGGGTCACGAGAAATTCATCTTCAGAAGTCCACCTTTACTAACTTATTAGACATGGTTTTCACTGCCTTACATGGTCTCGTGGAGCAACAGCTCTGAAGGAATGTGAAACAGCAGAGTCTCAACAGAGAAGCACATCAGGCCTTAAAAGGAAGAGTAAATTAAAATCAGACCGAGGAGCTAAGAAGCTGGCTGTACGGGCATCTCTAAACAGTTCGCTCCATTTTCAACAGCAGTCAGTGTCTCTGAGGGAAGGCAGGTACTGAATGTATTTTCCCTCAATTCTCATTAGAATAATGAATGCTTTCATCCACCGCATGCAACTTAATCAAAGTCCCTTCGGCTGGGTATCATGATCTGTCACAATCTGATTTAAAATTCGGGTTAACATTCTTGTGAAGTTTGATTACGGCACTGAGTTCTAATCAGATTCCAAGAGGCAAAGTTAATTAAAACTTTTTTGCATTTGACCTATTCGAATCAGTCAATAAAGAAATCCAAGGTTTCACTCCACAGATTAAACCATAAACTTCTCAGAATTGTATTGATTTGATCGAGCAACATACTTTCAGTGGATAATAATCTTTTTGTTTCATTATTGGGTCACCTACAGTTAGCAAACCAGAACACAGTGTTTGGGCAGAACATTCTCTTTCATTGAATCAAGAGGGAACCTTATGTAACTGAAGCATTGATGAAATTACAGCCACATACAGCGTTTGAACATATAAATTGTGAGAGGTAGACAAATCGTAGCCTTTGAGGAAACATCTGTAATATTCTTTAGAAAAGGGTTCCCTCTGACACGCCCCAGATGTCACACTCCTGAGGTCACATTTCAAAGCGTCACATTTTGTTGCAATCTTTAAAAAAAGTCACAGATATCAAGCCTGAAATTCACAAGTAGCTAACAACAGCTACCAAATGATATCGATTTCTTTCAGAAAGTAACATCGTGGGATAGAGTATGTAAAGTCTGTGGGTTGTGCAGTAAATAAATACACAGACTTTTGAAGTACAAACAAACAGGTCTTTACTATTCAGAGGTCAGGGCGAATCTGCCCTAGTTATCCTGTAACATCACTTATATACTGGTGTGGTCACTGTCGGTATTACCGTATACAGAAGCCAATCAAATAGTGCCACACCTAAAGTAGTTCTCTTAAAGGTGAACGGTTACACTCAATCGTTCCCTTAAAGGTAGACGGGTACATACACTACAATCCTCCCTTTTTAGCTTATTACTTACAGGGTCCCCGTTAAACATACATATCTTCAACTTCACATAACAATTTACAGATATACTCTCGGTGGAGAACAAACAATTTACAGAGATAATTCCGGTGGAGTCAACGTCATATAAAACAGTTTACAGATATACTTTCGGTGGGAACAGTTCACAGGTTCAGTCTCTGCGGAAACAGTTCATAGATTCAGTCTCTGATCTTGACTCATTCCGAACAGCATCTCTTTGGTGTAGCCGGTTCACATGGCTAGCGTGACTCCTCCATAGCCTTTTTCTTAACGTAACAGCTTGACCTTCCGTCCTGTTGAACCAGCAGTGCAGACTTTTACAACCAACTGGCTGTCTTGATAATTTTCGGGTTTTCAACTAATTTAGCTCCTTTCATGGTGTCCCGCCTGAGATGATAGTATTTTAGACAGTTATTATCTCCTGCTTCTTCTTTTTCTTTTCTGCCTTTTTGACACTCTCGGAGCTCCTTTCTCTGCGGCCATCTGTAGCGCCACCAACTCTCTATGTTCATTAGACCTTAAGTGCTTCATGCGGATTTCTGTACTTTGGGAGTTTTCATCACAAACTGGGCAGACCAGATCCTCGTAATATTCAGTGTCACTCAATAGGTCAGGATAGTATTCGGGGTCGTCCTGAGTTAGGCCAGTGAGGGGCCCTTCTACTTCCTTCTTATCCAACTGGACGTTAGCCGACGGTGGTTCCTTCTCTGACCATCTTTCTTGAAAAGACTTCTTCAAGCATTCATATTCATCCCGCTCTTCCTGGGATGTCTGCCATTCCTTCACGCCTGGCCTCATTTGTGAGTTCAATACCTTCCCTTCCATCGGGGATTCCGTTATCAGGCTATTAAATCCTTCTACTGAAGTAGCTGTTTCCGCATTCTTCTGTTCCCCTTGACGTAATTCAGCATACTTTTGACATCCATGTGCAAGCTGTGTTGCCCCCTCAGCTCTCTCCGTGACTTTTGGAAGCTTCGAATTCTTTCCCTTTGAAACCTGAAACTCGCGTTCCCATTTTGGAGTCTTGTCCCTCAGCGTGTATAAGAGTTGGCTGGCCGTTAACACTTCTACGGGGACACTGTGGATTAGCGCCTTCTCCATTTCATCCACCTTTCCCTCCAATGTTTTCACCTTCCTTTCCTCCGGTCCTTTGGTTTTAAGCGCTCAAAGAAATTGCGCCTTGGTGTTCTCTAACTCCTGATCAGGGGCCATTCCTACAGTCTCTGTGTTCCTTCCATTGGCCTTTCCTTCCACTGCCCGGATTCCTAGTTGAATATGTTCTTCAAGTTGTTGGACCTCTGCCATTGCCGCCTCATATTTGTCTTGGGTTTCCTTCAATAATTTAACGAGTTCTTGGACATCTTGAATTTCACGTTCTGCTATGTCTTCCACCTCTAATTTTCCATCTACGGATGGAATCTCTACCGATGAGTCTGTCTTGGCCTGGAGCTCGTCAAACATTTCCTGCAGCCTTTGTAATTCTCGCTCATGTTCAAACTTTAGTTGTTCATGTGCTTTCACTAAAACTAGCTTTTCGGAGGTTGCCGAGTTAACCCCTTCCAGGATTGTAGTCTGGGCCCGTTCATACTGTTCCTTCCACTTGTTACACTCTGCTTGCAACGAGTCGTAGAGATGAACTGGGATAAAATCCTGGCTTCCTGAAGATTCCTCTTCCTTTAGGTCGTTCTGTAAATAGTCTAGTTCCTGAACAGTTTCAGGGAGATGTGATCGGTACTTGGCCACGATGGCTCCATGGTCACTCTTTTCTCGAGCTAGCTGTCTCTGTTGTCTTTCCAGGTTCTCCCATTCAGTGTCCCAGAACTTTTCCATATTTTTCATCTCTTGTACGAGACGGTCACTCCACTGTTCTAATTGTTGTCGTACTTTGACATAAGTTTGAGTCCGAGCTCGGTGTTCTTCCGTCGTGGATGAATCCTTAGCTTGAACAGGCTCAGAATTCTCTGTCAACCTGGAGTTCTGCTCTGTAACTTTATTCTTCTTGGTGACATAAGTCTTTCTGCATGTCTTTGTTTCCTTCCCCATCGTCGGCAAGTCCCCTTTAGCCTTGTCATGCATATTTGAATTGGTCTTATCGTCATCCATCTCAGAATCTGAGCTGATAGCTTGCACCGAATCCTCCTTCATTATGGCTTTTAGGTAGTGCCATTCCATGTCTATTTTCTTAATCCACTCCCATCCTAGAAGTGGTGGTCCTCCCTCAGGTAATACGTACAAATTCATTCTTGGGTGTTCTTTCCCTCTATCTCTCACCTTGACTCTTATTTTCCCCATGGGGTATACATTATGCCCCATGTATGTCTGTAATACGAACTTGGTCTTTCTCAAAGGTATGTGAGAGAATAGCCGGTGGTAGTCCCTTCGGTTGATGACTGATAGAGCTGATCCAGTGTCCAGCTCCATTCGTACTTGGACTCCAGCTATTTTTAGTACGACCCAAATCGTTTGTAGATCAGTTTCTTTCCCCACATTGTGGATCTTCAGACTACCCAGCTCCTGGTTGTTTGGGTCTGAGTCTGAATTCTGTTCGTCTGAACTCTTTTCAGCCACCTTGTGTACCTTGTTGTACTTTTCTTGTGGTGGCTTCCGTTGATTGTTGGTCATTTTCCCGGACCTGCATACCTTCGCGATGTGACCCAGTTTGCCACATTTCCGACACTCTTGGTTCTTAAACCAGCAGTGATTCTGGTCGTGCGTGGTCTTCCCACAACGGTAGCATTTTGTTGTGCTCAAAGTAATTTGGTCCACCCCGAGTGCCGCCGCCTTTAGTTGCATTTCGGCCGTTCCTTTCGCTGCGGCTTCGTGTGATGCAGCTATGAGGACAGCCCTGTCCAGTGTGAGGTCGTTTTCTTCCAGTAGTCGCTTCTGCGTTCCTTCTTTGGACAATCCGCATACGAACTTGTCCCGCAGTGCCTCTGTCAGATTCCCTCCGAACTGGCAGTATTTCGCTAGCCTACGCAGTTCGACCAAGTATTCCGCATTGCTTTCGTCTTTCCTCTGCGTTCTTGCGTAGAATTTGAATCGCTCAGCCAGCATCAACGGTGTGGGGTTCAAGTGGTCCTTCAGCACAGCCACAATCTCTTCGAAGGTCTGATCCGCTGGTTTAGCTGGTGCTATTAGATGCTTCAAGAGCCCGTATGTTTTTGCCCCCATCGAGTTTAGCAATGTTATCGCCTTGTCGTCTTCCTCTATTTTGTTGGCTTCGCAATAGATCTCTATGCGTTCCACGTACGTGGCCCAGTCTTCTATTTCAGAATTAAAATCGTTAATATTCCCTCGCTTAGGCATCTTTCTTTCTTTGAAGCAGCACAGTATTTCTTTAAGTATTATTTATTATCTTCTTTTTTCTAAAATGGCGGTTTTCCTGCGAAAATGGCGGTTTCCCGCTCTTCCCTTCTCTCTCTCTCTCTCTGCCCACTTCAATGGCAGTTAAGATGGCGGTTCTTTTCCCGCGAAAATGGCGGTTTCCCGCTCTTCCTTTCTCTCCCCGCCCACTTCAATGGCGGTTTCCCGCCTCTGTCGTCTTCTCCGCCTAATGGCGGCTTTCCGCATTTCTCCCTGGTGTAAGGGGTACGCTTTCCCCACAGCGGACAGGTTCAGCCGCTGGGCTGGCTCTCGCACAGCTCCCCTTACTCGGCTCTGTCTTTTCCTCCCGCCCGCACGGCTCTACCGGCGCTGGGTACACCCCGTTAACGGAGGACAGTTCAGCCGCTGGACTGGCTCTCGCACAGTCTCTCTCTCCCCGTGCTCGGCTCTGTCTCTCCCTCTCCCGCACGTTCGGTTCTACCGGCTCTGGGTACTCCGCAGGTGGAGAACAGTTCAGCCGCTGGACTGGCTCTCGCGCAGTCTCTCTCCCCGTTCTCGGCTCCTGTTCGCTCTCCCACTCCCGCACATTCGGTTTTGCCGGCTCTGAGTACCCCGTTGGTGGAGAACAGCTCAGCCGCTGGACTGGCTCCTCGCAGTCTCTCACTCCGCACCCGGCTCTCACCCGCACGGTTCCCGTTCGCCTCCCCAGCCCTCTCGCAGACCGGTGTTTCCCTCCCCGGCTGTGGCTGGGTTTCTCCTCCCGCGCCTACTCGCAGGCTCAGCGCTTCGTGGCTGCGGTCGCTGCCCGGATTTTTCCCGCCGATCGCGGTCCGGCTGTCACCCGACGCCGTTGGACCCGACTTTTGGCCGGCACAGCTCCCCCTCGACCGAGGTCGAGTGCTCTGCCCTTCTCCTCCGGATACTTCTACCCCTTCCCCTACTCACAGTCTCTTCGGCCGCCTTGTTTCTTGCTGGTCGGCTCACTCCACACCGTGGTAGCAGGGTAATCAGTGCCTGTTGCTGATGAAGCTTTTGTTGCTAGTCTTCCAGCTTCTGTAAAGTACCACACTTTCTGTTGTTGTAGCCTCATGTTTTCTTTTGGTAGCACGACGAGGGCGGTTGCCTCTCTTCGACGCTCTTTGTTACTTTGCTATTCTTGCCGCAGGGTACGATCGGACTCGTCGCCACTGTAAAGTCTGTGGGTTGTGCAGTAAATAAATACACAGACTTTTGAAGTACAAACAAACAGGTCTTTACTATTCAGAGGTCAGGGCGAATCTGCCCTAGTTATCCTGTAACATCACTTATATACTGGTGTGGTCACTGTCGGTATTACCGTATACAGAAGCCAATCAAATAGTGCCACACCTAAAGTAGTTCTCTTAAAGGTGAACGGTTACACTCAATCGTTCCCTTAAAGGTAGACGGGTACATACACTACAGAGTACGTGAGTAATGTGAGACGTGACGTGTGGGGAGTGCAGCGTGCTCGGGAGGAACAGGGGACTTTGGACCTCTGGTTCCCAAAGCTCTCCACCACTGGGGGTTTTCCTCGCCTCGTGTCTGGGTCTGTTGTAGACTCATTGATAGAGATTGATCGCTGTGATTGGTCAACAACTCCATTATCGTTGGATCGTGGGACTCCCAGGATGGGAGAAGGCGAACTCAATGGGCTTTTCTCATCTAACAATTCCTATGTTCCTACTGCCCTCTCAGCCCAGTAGTTCCCTCAGCTACAATTGTTTGGATTTGTCTATTCAGGCCATTTCTTTAGAGCAAGTACTTGAACAGTGGCTTCAAAGAGACAACAACAACAACTTGGAACAGAGTGTTAAGCTGCGAGTTTGGTGAGTGAGGGAGTGAATCTTAAAGGTTAATCTCTTTTTATAATAAAATCTAGTCCCGTGTGCTTGCAATTAGCGTTTAACTTAAATTTAAATTTACTGTTTCAAGTTTTAAGTTTTGTTTCTTCCAAGCTTGGGCAGAGCTAAGCAAGCTCTGTGCTGGAGAGCAGGTGAGAGTATTTAATTAATTAACTGGTCTAATCTGGTTCTTTTTTTAATTTAAAAATTTGAACATTCTACAGTGAATGATATTTACAGAGCTCAATTCTCAGCTCTTTGTACAAAGTCACAAGCCCTCATGCCCACAAAGCAGGGGTCCCAGACTCTACAAATTGATGGTGTGATCTCCAAGCTTCTTGGTCGTCTTCATTTGTTCATCCGTAAGAAATCACACAACACCAGGTTATAGTCCAACAGCTTTATTTGAAATCATAAGCTTTCGGAGCGCTGCTCCTTCATCAGGTGAAGTGGAGAGATGCATAAAAACACAGTCAGAGAATAATGTCAGATGTTTACAGGTAATCTTTCTAACTGCCATTTATCACACCTCAGCAGAGAGATAATCACAGCCATCAAAGGTGTAAATGGTGTCCAAACAGGTCAGTCAGGAAAACATTACATCAAAGAACAATTAGGCGGGGTCACAAGGGGTCAAATGTTGCAGATGCTGGGGTCTGTATGAAAAACAAAAAAACAGACAAAAAACATTTTTTTTGCTGGAAATCACAGCAGGTCCGGCCGCATCTGTGTGGAGAGAACAAGCCAACGACGACTCGAGTCTGGATGACCCTACGTCAGGTGGGGTTACGTGTAGCGTGACATGAATCCAAGATCCCGGTTCAGGCCGTCCTCATGGGTGCGGAACTTGGCTATCAGTTTCTGCTCGATGATTTTGCGTTGTCGTGTGTCTCGAAGGCCGCCTTGGAGAATGCTTACCCGAAGATCGGAGGCTGAATGTCCTTGACTGCTGAAGTGTTCCCCGACTGGGAGGGAACACTCCTGCCTGGCGATTGTTGCGTGGTGCCCGTTCATCCGTTGTCGCAGTGTCTGCATGGTCTCGCCGATGTACCATGCTCCGGGGCATCCTTTCCTGCAACGTATGAGGTAGACAACGTTGGCCGAGTCACATGAGTATGTACCATGTACCTGGTGGGTGGTGTCCTCACGTGTGATGATGGTATCTGTGTTGATGATCTGGCATGTCTTGCAGAGGTTGCTGTGGCAGGGTTGTGTGGTATCGTGGTTGCTGTTCTCCTGAAAGCTGGGTAATTTGCTGCGAACGATGGTCTGTTTGAGGTTAGGCAGCTGTTTGAAGGCGAGTAGTGGAGGCGTGGGGATGGCCTTAGTGAGGTGTCATCGATGACGACGAACACCTCGCTAAGGCCATCCCCACGCCTCCACTACTCGCCTTCAAACAGCCGCCTAACCTCAAACAGACCATTGTTCGCAGCAAATTACCCAGCTTTCAGGAGAACAGCGACCACGACACCACACAACCCTGCCACAGCAACCTCTGCAAGACATGCCAGATCATCAACACAGATACCATCATCACACGTGAGGACACCACCCACCAGGTACATGGTACATACTCATGTGACTCGGCCAACGTTGTCTACCTCATACGTTGCAGGAAAGGATGCCCCGGAGCATGGTACATCGGCGAGACCATGCAGACACTGCGACAACGGATGAACGGACACCGCACAACAATCGCCAGGCAGGAGTGTCCCCCCCAGTCGGGGAACACTTCAGCAGTCAAGGACATTCAGCCTCCGATCTTCGGGTAAGCATTCTCCAAGGCGGCCTTCGAGACACACGACAACGTAAAATCATCGAGCAGAAACTGATAGCCAAGTTCCGCACCCATGAGGACGGCCTGAACCGGGATCTTGGATTCATGTCACGCTACACGTAACCCCACCTGACGCAGGGTCATCCAGACTCGAGTCGTCGTTGGCTTGTTCTCTCCACACAGATGCGGCCGGACCTGCTGTGATTTCCAGCAAAAAAAATGTTTTTTGTCTGTTTTTTTGTTTTTCATACAGACCCCAGCATCTGCAACATTTGACCCCTTGTGACCCCACCTCATTGTTCTTTGATGTAATGTTTTCCTGACTGACCTGTTTGGACACCATTTACACCTTTGATGGCTGTGATTATCTCTCTGCTGAGGTGTGATAAATGGCAGTTAGAAAGATTACCTGTAAACATCTGACATTATTCTCTGACTATATAAGCTGTGTTTTTATGCATCTCTCCACTTCACCTGACGAAGGAGCAGCGCTCTGAAAGCTTGTGATTTCAAATAAAGCTGTTGGACTATAACCTGGTGTTGTGTGATTTCTTACATTTGTCCACCCCAGTCCAACACCGGCATCTCCACACCTTTGTTCATCCGGATAGCGGGTCTCCAGGAATTCACACAGATGAGGGTCGGCGCTCCCAGTGGAGGGTTTGTGCAGATCTGGCAGACTCTGGTTGACATTTTTCTCCATCTGCAGGGCTCTCTGCATCGCCGAGCAGAGCCTCTCGCTCTCCCGACCGAACAAGTGGACTGCAAAAAAAGCTTAAAAAACCCCAGATTAATATTTAAATCTTATCAAATTAAATTAAAATCACCCCGGCCGGGGTGACGATGCACTCCAATCCCTGCGGCGCCCACCTGTCTCGGAAGGCCTCGAGCGTGCCGGCAGACACTGCGTGCTCCATCTCCAGGGCCACCCGGGCGCGAACATAGCTGCGGAAAAGAGGCAGGCAATCGGGCTGAACGACCCCCTCGACCGCCCGCTGCCTGGACGTGTTAATGGCCACTTTGACCAGGCCCAGGAGCAGTCCTATGTGGAGGTCCTCCGGCCTGCCTAATCTGGTTCTGTAACTGCCAGAGAGCTCACTTATTTAAATCTCAGCAGTATAAATAAGGGAGGCTAGAGTGCTGTTTGTCATGGAATGCAGATGGGAACAGAGTGTTAAGCTGTGAGTTTGGTGACTGACTTTGTCAGCTTCCAGGAGAGCAGGAGCTAAAAAGCTGCACAAGAGGGGACAGAGAACCAGTGGGAGTTCAGTTCTGTGGCACCCCCCAACTGCATCTGGAGAAAAATAAAAGGTGACATCACAGGGAAAAGGGTAAGTGATTGGTTGGTGAGTATTTTGCTCACTTCCCTTATCTTTTACAGCCCAGGAAATTTATTAGTAATTGTGAGGTTCCATTAGTACTAGTTTACTAGCAGTAATAAATCTTATTAGGTGTAGTAGAGATTGTAAATTAATTAATTTAAAAAAATTAATTAAGACTCAATAAAGATGGCAGGGCAGGTGATGTGTTGTGACTGCAGTACGTGGGAGCTCCTGGAGGCCAGTGTGATCCAGGACGAACACGTCTGTGGTAAGTGTCTGCGGCTCGAGGAGCTTTGGCTCAGAGTTGATGAGCTGGAGGCCGAGCTGCGGACTCTGCGATGCATCAAGGAGGGGGAAAGTTACCTGGACACTTTATTCTAGGAGGCAGTCACACCCCTTAGGATAAGGTCTTCTGATTTGGTCAGTGGTCAGGGACAGGGGGATGTGACTGCGAGTGAGGCAGGTATGGGGACCCAGGAGGTGGAGGAGCCTCAGCCTTTGCAATTGTCCAACAGGTTTGAGGTTCTTGCGGCCTGTATGGATGAAAGCGGTGGCTGCAGGGTGGATGAGCAAACTGACCATGGCACCGTGGTACAGGAAGCCATTCAAGCAGGGGGGAGTTAATAGGAATGTAGTGGTAATTGGGGACAGCAGAGTCAGGGGGATAGATACAGTTCTCTGCGGCCAAGAGCGAGAGTCCAGACGGCTGCGTTGCCTGCCCGGTGCCAGGGTTCAGGACATCTGCTCTGGGCTGGAGAAGAACTTGGAGGGGGAGGAGCCAGTGGTCATGGTCCATGTAGGTACCAACGACATAGGTAGAACTAGGAAAGAGGTTCTGCTGAGAGAGTATGAGCAGCTAGGGGCTAAATTAAAAAGCAGAACCTCAAGGGTAATAATGTCTGCATTATTACCTGAGCCATGAGCAAATTGGCATAGGGTAAATAAAATTAGAGATGAATGCGTGGCTCAAAGACTGGTGTGGGAGAAATAGGTTTCAATTCCTGGGGCACTGGCACCAGTACTGGGGAAAGTGGGATCTGTATCGTTGGGATGGTCTTCACCTGAACCGTGCTGGGACCAGTGTTCTGGCGAGTCGTATAACTAGGGCGGTAGAGAGGGCTTTAAACTAAATAGTGGGGGCATGGGATCAAATTTGGGAAAATGTGGTAATTCAAAGATTCGAGACAAGGCAATAGAGAAAGGTATTAATATAGGAAATGATAAACAGACCGTGACAGGAAGGGATAGAGAGTACAAATTTAAGAGTAAATCAACAGATAAGGCTAGAGGTTACAAAAATAATAAAAGGGCAAAACTAAAGGCTCCGCATCTGAATGCATGTAGCATTTGAAACAAAACAGATGAACAAATTGAAATAAATAAATATGATCTGATAGCCATTACAGAAACATGGCTGCAGGATGACATAGATTGGGAACTGAATATTGAAGGGTACTTGACATTTAGGAAGGACAGGAAGGTGGGAAAAGGTGGAGGGGTGGCTCTGTTAATTAATGATGGTATTAGCACAATAGAGAGGGATGACCTAGTTCAGGAAACCAGGATGTAGAAGCAGTTTGGGTAGAGATGAGAAATAATAAAGGCAAGAAGTCACTTGTGAGAGTGGTGTACAGGCCCCCTAACAATAACCACATGGTAGGATGGAGTATAATGGGAGCTTGTCAGAAGGGTATGGCAATAATCATGGGGGATTTTAATCTGCATATAGACTGGAAAAATCAGATGGGCAAAGGTAGCATAGATGAGGAGTTCATGGAATGTTTTCGGGATAGTTTCTTACAAGAGCACGTTCTGGAGCCAACCAGAGAGCAGGCTACACTAGACCTGGCATTGTGCAACGAGATAGGATTAATTAATGACCTCACAGTGAAGGCGCCCCTAGGTAGCAGCAATCATAATATGATTGAATTTTACGTTCAGTTTGAGAGAGAGAAGAGTGGGTCCAAGACTAGTATTTTAAACTTAAATAAGGGCAATTATGAGGGCATGAAAGCAGAGCTAGCTAAAGTGAACTGGCAAATTAGGTTAAGGGATAGGTCAATAGAGTTGCAGTGGCAGATATTTAAGGGGATATTTCAAAATACACAGAATATATGCATTCTAACAAGAAAGAAACATTCCAAGGGGAGGACCAACCATCCGTGGTTAACTAAAAAAGTTAACGATAGTATTAAACTTAAAGAAAAAGCATATAATTGCACAAAGATGGGCGGCCGGTCAGAAGATTGGACAGAATATTGAAGCAGTTAGATATATTTCTTAAGGCTAAAGGGATCAAGGGGTATGGGGAGAAGGCAGGGACAGGGTACTGAGTTTGGATGATCAGCCATGATCTCATTGAATGGCGGAGCAGGCTCGAGGGGCTGAATGGCCTACTCCTGCTCCTATCTTCTATGTTTAATATAAAAAAACAGCAAAGAATGACTAAAAGATTAATAAGGAGAGAAAAATTAAAGCACATGAGAAAGCTAGCTAGAAATATAAAAACAGATAGTAAGAGTTTCGATAGATAATTAAAAAAGAAGAGTTAACAGTGAGCGTTGGTCCTATAAAAAGTGAGTCTGGGGAATTGATAATGGAAAATAAGGAGATGGCAGTTGAATTGAAGTGGTATTTTGCATCAGTCTTCACTATAGAGGATACAAGTAACATCCCAGAAATAGCTGTAAATCAGGAAATGGAAAGGAGGGAGGAACTCAAGAAAATGATAATCTCCAGGGAAGTGGTACTGAGCAAATTGTTGGAGCTGCGGGCTGACAAGTCCCCGGGTCCTGATGGACTTAGACATAACATAAGAACATAAGAAATAGGAGCAGGAGTAGGCCAATCGGCCCCTCGAGCCTGCTCCACCATTTAATAAGATCATGGCTGATCTGATCCTAACCGCCAATCTACTATCACAGAACCATCTCCTGAATCTAACAGAATTAGACACACGAAATAGGAGCAGGAGCAGGCTACACGGCCCCTGGGCCCGCTCCACTACCCACAGGGCCATGTCCGATCCGAACCTAGACTCATGTCCAAATTCCTGCCCGCTCCCCGTAACCCTTAATTCCCTTTACTTCTAGGAAACTGTCTATTTCTGTTTTAAATTTATGTAATGATGTAGCTTCTACAGCTTTTTGGGGCAGCATATTCCATGGACCTACCATCCTCTGAGTGAAGTAGTTCCTACTCATCTCAGTTTTGAAAGAGCAGCCCCTTATTCTAAGACTATGCCCCCTAGTTCTAGTTTCACCCGTCATCGGGAACATCCTCCCCGCATCCACCCGATCCAACCCCTTCACAATCTTATATGTTTCAATAAGATCGCCTCTCATTCTTCTGAACTCCAATGAGTAGAGTCCCAATCTACTCAACCTCCCCTCATATGTCCATCCCCTCATCCCCGGGATTAACCGAGTGAACCTTCTTTGTACTGACTCGAGAACAAGTATGTCCTTTCTTAAGTATGGACACCAAAACTGTATGCAGCATTCCAGGTGCGGTCTCACCAATACCTTGTACAACTGAAGCAATACCTCCCTATTTTTATATTCTATCCCCCTAGCAATGAAAGCCAACATTCCATTGGCCTTCTTAATCACTTGCTGCACCTGCATACTAACCTTTTGAGTTTCGTGCACCAGGACCCCCAGATCCCTTTGTACTTCAGTACTTTCCAGTTTCTTGCCATTAAGATAATAACTTGCTCTACGATTTTTCCTGCCAAAGTGCATAACCTCACACTTTCCAGTATTGTATTCCATCTGCCAAATCTCTGCCCACTTACTTAGCCTGTCTATGTCCCCTTGCAGGTTTTTAATGTCCTCCTCACTCACTACTTTCCCTCCCATCTTAGTATCATCTGCAAACTTTGATATGTTACACTCGGTCCCCTCCTCCAAATCGTTAAGTTGGGAACCCAGCACTGACCCCTGCGGAACACCACTAGTTACTGATTGCCAGTCTGAGAATGAACCATTTATCCCAACTCTCTGCCTTCTGTTAGATAGCCAATCCTCTATCCATGCCAGAATATTACCCCCAATCCTGTGATTTTTTATCTTAAGCAATAATCTTTTGTGTGGCACCTTTTCAAATGCCTTTTGGAAGTCTAAATACACTACGTCCACTGGTTCCCCTTTATCCACCCTATATGTTACTTCCTCAAAGAACTCCAGCAAATTTGTCAAACATGACTTCCCCTTCATAAAACTATGCTGACTTTGTCCTATTAAATTATGATTATCCAAATGTCCTGTTACTGTCTCCTTAATAATGGACTCCAAAATTTTACCTACCACAGATGTTAGGCTAACCGGTCTATAGTTTCCAGCCTTCTGTCTACTGCCCTTTTTAAATAAGGGTGTTACATTAGCAGTTTTCCAGTCTGCCGGGACCTTTGCTGAGTCCAGGGAGTTTTGGAAAATTATTACTAATGCATCCAACATCCCTACCGCCACTTCCCTCAAGACCCTAGGATGTAAGCCATCAGGTCCAGGTGATTTATCCGCCTTGAGTCCCATTATTTTACCGAGTACCACTTCCTTAGTGATTTTGATCGTGTTTAGCTCCTCCCCCCCCCTTTAGCCCCTTGTTTGTCCAGTGTTGGGATATTCTTAGTGTCGTCTACTGTAAAGACTGATACAAAATATTCATTCAGTGTTTTTGCCATCTCCATATTTCCCACCATTAATTTCCCGGTCTCATCCTCTAAGGGACCAACATTTACTTTAGCCACCCTTTTTCTTTTTATATAACTATAAAAACTCTTACTATCTGTTTTTATATTTTTTGCTAATTTACTTTCATAATCTATCTTCCCTTTCTTAATCAATCTTTTTGTTATTTTTTGCTGTCATTTAAAGTTTTCCCAATCCTCTATCCTCCCACTAGATTTGGCTACCTTATATGCCCTTGTTTTTAGTCGAATACTATCCTTAATTTCTTTACTTAGCCACAGATGGCTGTCTTTTCTTTTACACCCTTTTCTTCTCAGTGGAATATATATTTTTTGGAAGTTGTAAAATAACTCCTTAAATGTACACCACTGATCATGTATTGCCTTACCCTTTAATCTATTTTCCCAATCCACCCTACTCAATTCCGCTCGCATACCTTCATAGTCTCCTTTATTCAAGCTTAGCATGCTTGTTTGAGATCCAACCTTCTCACCCTCTAATTGAATATGGAATTCAACCATGTTATGGTCACTCATTCCAAGGGGATCCTTTACTAGGACATTTTTAATTAATCCTGTCTCGTTACACAGGACCAAATCTAAGGTTGCTTGCCCCCTGGTCGGTTCAGTTACATACTGTTCAAGAAACCCATCCCTAATACACTCAATGAACTCATCCTCAAGGCAGCCCTGCCCAATTTGAT
This sequence comes from Somniosus microcephalus, assembly GCF_052327205.1. Taxonomy (NCBI): domain Eukaryota; kingdom Metazoa; phylum Chordata; class Chondrichthyes; order Squaliformes; family Somniosidae; genus Somniosus; species Somniosus microcephalus. Next base: position 6,772,135 of record NC_141005.1, read on the forward strand.
TTGTCCAATTAATATGGTAGTTAAAATCTCCCATAATTATAGATGTTCCCTTATTACAAGCCTCAACTATTTCCTGATTGATACTCCATCCAACAGAGTTGCAACTGTTCGGAGGCCTATAGACTACGCCCACTAGTGTTTTTTTCCCCTTATTATTCCTTATCTCCACCCAAACTGTTTCATTATCCTGATCTTTTGACCCAATATCATTTCTCTGTATTACAGTGATTCCTTCCTTTATTAGCATAACCACCCCACCTCCCCTTCCTTCCTGCCTGTCCTTCCTGATCGTTAAATAACCTGGTATGTTTAATTCCCAGGCATTGTCACCCTGCAGCCATGTTTCTGTAATGGCCACAAGATCATACCCATATGTAGTTATTTGTGCCATTAACTCGTCTATTTTGTTACGAATGCTACGTGCATTCAGATAGAGAACTTTCAAATATGTTTTGTGACACTTAGTTTCTGCTTTTGCCCTTTTTATTACTTTACCTTTTACTCCATACCTTCTGCCCCTTCCTGACACGCTCTGGTTTTTAATTTCCCCACTGCTACCTAAGTTGTCATTTTTATTATATGCTCTCTAGGAACCTCCCCCCCCACTCGTTAGTTTAAAGTCCTCTCTACAGCCCTAGTTATATGATCCACCAGGACTCTAGCCCCAGCACTGGCCAAGTGAAGCCCGTCCCAATGGAACAGCTCCCTCCTGCCCCAGTACTGGTGCCAGTGTCCCAGGAAGCAAAACCCATTTCTCCCACACCAGTCTTTGAGCCACGCATTTAACTCTCTAATTTTATTTGTCCTAGCCAAATTTGCTCGTGGCTCAGAGATTATTACCCTTGAGGTTCTGTTTTTTAATTTGACCCCTAGCTGCTCATACTCCTTTAACAGAACCGGCTTCCTAGTCCTATCTACGTCGTTTGTACCAACATGGACCACGACAACTGGATCCACCCCCTCCCACTGCAAGTTTCTTTCCAGCCCAGAGGAGATGTCCTTAACCCTGGCACTGGGTAGGCAACACAGCCTTCGGGACTCTCGCTCTCGGCTGCAGAGAACTCTATCTATCCCCCTAATAATACTATCCCCTACCACTACAACATTTCTATTTACTCCCCCCTCTTGAATGGCCCCCCGTTCCACGATGCTGTGGCCAGGTTGCTCATCCTCCCTGCAGTCCCTGCTCCTGTCCCCACAGGGAGTAAGAACATCGAACCTGTTGGGCAAGAGCAAGGGCTGCAGCTCCTCCAACACTACCTCCTGGATCCCCGTACCTGCCTCACTTGTAGTCACACCGTCCTGTCCCTGACCATGGGCTACATCTGAATTAATTAACTTCATAGGTGTGACCACCTCCTGATACACAGAGTCCAGGTACTTCTCCCCCTCCCTGATGTGTCGCAGTGTCTGAAGCTCAGACTCCAGCTCATCAACATGGAGCTGGAGTTCCTGTAGCAGCAGACACTTGTCACAGACGTAATCACCGTGAGCCTCAATGGGGTCCACCGGCTCCCACATCTCGCAACAGTAACACATCACCTGCTCCATTCTATGTAATTAATTAAATTTTTTATTGTTAGTTATGGACACCCTCTGCCCGATTTTAGATGCTAGTATCCCCTTTAATTAATTGGGTTTAAATTAAATCAATCCCTCTAATTACACCAGTTAAATGGTTTACCAGCAGTCACTCTGCACCAGAAAGGCCTTATTAACTACAACCCACAGAGTTAAAGTTTGAAAAGAGCACCTAACACCCCACTTACCCACTCTCACACTTACCCAAACTCACAGCACTCTCTGCTGACTCGCACTCAGTGCTTGCTCGCACTAGCCTGGTCTTTTTATACTGTTTGTTTGTTTACAGCCAAATGAGTCACCCCTGCTGATTGGTTAGAAAACTGGTTTCCACTGCCTGCTGTGCCAATTTACTCCTACTGCAGTGTAACCTTGTTTTACTCTTCTTAAACCAACAGAATCCCAAATATTTAACTTTTCCCCTTTACTTAAACTGCTTAAGTAATCTTATCAAGAATGATTTAAAGAGAAATAACAATTAAAGAACTCTCACACTTACCCAAACTCACAGCACTCTCTGCTGACTCGCACTCCTAGGATTTTAAAAGAAGTGGCTAATGAGATCGTTGATGCATTGATTTTAATTTTCCAAAATTCCCTAGATTCGGGGATGATTCTATTAGATTGGAAAATAGTGAATGTAACTCCTTTATTCAAAAAGGGAGGGAGACAGAAAGCAGGAAACTACAGGCCAGTTAGCTTAACACCTGTAATAGGGAAGATGTTAGAAACTATTATTAAAGATGTTATAGCAAGGCATTTAGAAAAGTTCAAAGTAATCAGGCAGAGTCAACATGGTTTTGTGCAAGGGAAATCATGTTTCACCAATTTATTGGAGTTCTTTGAGGAAGTAACATGTGCTATGGATAAAGGGGAACTGATGGGTGTACTGTACTTAGATTTCCAGAAGGCATTTGATAAGGTGCCACATCAAAGGTTATTGCGGAAAATAAAAGCTCATGGTGTAGGGGGTAACATATTGGCATGGATAGAAGATTGGCAAGCTAACAGGAAACAGAGGGTAGGCATAAATGGGTCATTTTCTGATTGGCAAGATGTAACGAGTGGTGTGCCACAGGGATCAGTGCTGGGGCCTCAACTTTTTACAATTTATATAAATGACTTGGATGAAGGGAGCGACGGTATGGTTGCTAAATTTGCTGATGAGACAAAGATAGGTGGGAAAGTAAATTGTGAAGAGGACATAAGGAGGCTACAAAGGGATATAGATAAGTTAAGTGAGTGGGCAAAGGTTTGGCAAATGGAGTATAATGTGGGAAAATGTGAAGTTGTCCATTTTGGCAGGAAGAATAAAAAAGAAGCATATTATCTAAATGGTGAGAGATTGCAGAGCTCTGAGATGCAGAGGGATCTGGGTGTCCTAGTGCATGAATCACAAAAGGTTACTATGCAGGAACAGCAAGTAATTAGGAAAGCTAATAGAATGTTATCGTTTATTGCGAGGGGAATTGAATACTAAAGTAGGGAAGTTATGCTTCAGTTATACAGGGCGTTGGTGAGACCACATCTGGAGTATTGTGTACAGTATTGGTCTCCTTATTTAAGGAAGGATGTAAATGCGTTGGAAGCAGTTCAGAGAAGGTTTACTAGACAATAGCTGGAATGGGTGGGTTGTCTTATGAGGAAAGGTTGGACAGGCTAGGCTTGTATCCGCTAGAGTTTAGATGAGTAAGAGGTGACTTGATTGAAACATATAAGATCCTGAGGGGTCTGAACAGGGTGGATGTGGAGAGGATGTTTCCTCTTGTGGGAGAATCTAGAACTAGGGGTCACTGTTTAAAAATAAGGGGTCGCCCATTTAAGACAGAGATGAGGAGAAATTTTTTCTCAGTGGGTCGTGAGTCTTTGGAACTCTCTTCCTCAGAGGGCGGTGGAAGCAGAGTCTTTGAATATTTTTAAGGCAGAGGTAGATAGATTCTTGGTAAGCAAGGGGGTGAAAAGTTATCGGGGGTAGGCGGGAATGTGAAGTAATCGTATCAGCCATGATCTTATTGAATGGAGGAGCAGGTTCAAAGGGCCGAGTGGCTGACTCCTGCTCCTAGTTCATATTTATATAGCACCTTAACCATGGTAAAATATTCTGAAGCGCTTCACAGGAGTGTTGGCAAACAAAATTTGACACCGAGCCACATGAGGAGAGATTAGGACCAGTGACCAAAAGCTTGGTCAGAGAGGTAGGTTTTAAGGAGCATCTTAAAGGAGAAAGAGGTAGCGAGGCGGAGAGGTTTAGGGAGGGAATTCCAGAGCTTAGGGTCCAGGCAGCTGAAGGCACGGCCGCCAGTGGTGGAGCGATGGAAATCAGGAATGCGCAAGAGGCCAGAATTGGAGGAGCGCCGAGATCTGAGGGTTGTGGGGCTGGAGGAGGTTACAGAAATAGGGAGGGGCGAGGCCATGGAGGGGTTTAAAAGCAAGGATGAGAATTTTAAAATCGAGGCATTGCCGGACCGGAAGCCAATGTAGGTCAGCGAGCACAGCGGGTGATGAGTGAGCGGGACAAACCAAGTTAGCAGCTAAAAATGAGAAACGTGCTTCAGATCATCTGTGACCGTTTATGTACATCTCTCGCCCCATCCTGAACAGTTGATTTACCATGGGCCATGTCACAAGGTGTCTACTAGTGTTGACAACTTATTATCCAGCTGTAATGTGTGAATATTCTGAAGACAATGCCCTGTGCACCAGCACAGAGAGGTAATTTACCAATAAAGCCCTGAAAGTGCCAGAGACATACATCTGGAGAAGTGAGGTGATACATTTGGGGAGGGCTAACAAGGCAAGGAATACACAATAAATGGTAGGATACTGAGAAATGTAAAGGAACAGAGGGACCTTGGAGTGCATGTCCACAGATCCCTGAAGCTAGCAGGACAGGTAGATAAGAACATAAGAACATAAGAAATAGGAGCAGGAGTTGGCCCTTCGAGTCTGCTCTGCCATTCAATAAGATCATGGCTGATCTTCTACCTCATCTCCACTTTCCTGCACTATCTCCATATCCCTTGATTCCCTTAATATTCAAAAATCTATCAATCTCTGTCTGAATATACTCGACGAATGAGCCTCTACAGCCCTCTGGGGTAGAGAATTCCAAAGATTCACCACCCTCTGAGTGAAGAAATTCCTCCTCCTCAGTCCTAAATGGCCGACCCCTTATCCTGAGACTGTGACATCTGGTTCTAGATTCCCCAGCCAGGGGAAAGATCCTCCCTGCATCTACCCTGTCAATACCTGTAAGAATTTTGCATGTTTCAATGAGATCACCTCTCATTCTTTTAAACTCTAGAGAATATAGGCCTAGTCTACTCAATCTCTCCTCATAGGCCAATCCCCCCATCCCAGGAATCAGTCTGGTGAACCTTCGTTGCACTCCCTCTATGGCAAGTATATCCTTCCTTAGGTAAGGAGACCAAAACTGTACACAATACGCCAGGTGTGGTCTCACCGGGGCCCTATATAATTGCAGTAAGACGTCTTTACTCTTATACTCAAATCCTCTTGTAATAAAGGCCAACATACAGTTTGCTTTCCTAATTGATTGCTGTACCTGCATGTTAACTTTCAGTGATTCGTGTACAAGGAATCGAAGGTGGTTAGGAAGGCATATGGAATACTTCCCTTTATCAGCTGAAGGAGAGAATACAAGAGTAGGGGGGTTATGCTTGAACTGTATAAAACACGAGTTAGGCCACAGCTAGAGTACTGCGTGCAGTTCTGGTCACCACATTACAGGAAAGTTGTGATTGCACTGGAGAGGGTACAAAGGAGATGTACGAGGATGTTGCCAGGACTGGAGAATTTTAGCGATGAGGAAAGATTGGACAGGCTGGGGTTGTTTTCTTTGGAACAGAGGAGGCTGAGGGGAGAGTTAATTGAGGTGCATAAAATTATGAGGGGTCTAGATAGGTCCTTCCTATCCACTCTATTTCCCTTAGCAGAGAGGTCAATAACCAGGGGGCATCGATTTAAAGTAATTGGTAGAAGGATTAGAGGGGAGTTGAGGAGAACTGTTTTCACCCAGAGGGTGGTGGGGGTCTGGAACTCACTGCCTGAAAGGATGGTCGAGGCAGAAACCCTCATTGCATTTAAAAAGTACTTGGATATGCACCTGGAGTGCCGTAACCTACAGGGCTACGGACCAAAAGCTGGAAAGTGGGATTAGGCTGGATAGCTCTTTTTCGACTGGCACAGACATGATGGGCCAAATGGCCTCCTTCTCTGCTGTAAATTTCTAAGATTCTATGAAAACGTTCACTGCTCTATTCTTGCAACAAGCAGTGGACAATGTGAAGAGATTCCAGGAACAGTAAGCGTAGAATAAGAAAGAACTTGCCTTGATATAGTGCCTTCATTAAACATCTCTGAAATGTCGCAAAGCTCTTCACGATGAGATACTTTGGTATGTCTGCTAACATGTTAGCCAGTGGATGCACTGCAAGATCCCACACAGAGAGCAATGAGATGAATGACCTGTTAATCTTGTTTTGGTGGTGTTTGGTTGAGAGTTTGCTGTTGGTCAGGATGCTGTTTTTTGAATAGTGCCATGGAATCTTTGGGGGCTTGATAATCCTGAGCCCACCCTTGCAGGGTTTCCTGGATCAGGGACCACTCCGTATTCACGGCTGGCTGCTGGTGGGATTCCCACCTACGGGTCTCCCAGAAGATGAAGGCAGTGCTACAGCATTGCAGAGAGCTGTAGTCCCTGGGAGTATGTTAGTGTTTACAGGGGGTTCCTGGGAGTGCATCAGTATTTGCAGAAGGTCCCCGGGAGTCTGTCAGTATGTGCAGATTGGCCCCTCAGTTACAGAAAGGCTTAAAGGTGTCACCTGTGACTCAGTGCGCAGCACCCTCACCTCTGAGTCAGAAGGTTGTGGGTTCAAGTCCCACTCCAGAGACTTGAGCACATAAAGCTAGGCTGACCCTCCCAGTGCAGTACTGAGGGAGTGCTGCACTGTCGGCGGTGCCGTCTTTCAGATGAGACATTGAACTGAGGCCCTGCCTGCTCTCAGGTGAATGTTAAAGATCCCATGGCACTATTTTGGAGAAGAGCAGGGGAGTTCTCCCTGGTGTCCTGGGGCAATATTTATCCCTCAACCTTATCCGGTCATTATAACATTGCTGTTCATGGGAGCTTGCTGTGCGCAAATTGGCTGCCGCGTTTCCCACATTACAACAGTGACCACACTTCAAAAAGTACTTAATTGGCTGAAAAGCGCTTTGGGATATCCTGAGGTTGTGAAAGGCGCTATATTAATGCAAGTCTTTTTCTTTAAAAAAGCCCTGATTTAGGGAACCATCTAAACCACAAGTACAGGATTTTATTGAAGAAAAAATGTTTTTTTTTGCTGTAATTAAACCACAATGGGAAAATTGATTATTTTCAAGAGACCTGAAGGAAGAGATGAGAAATTCGGGAACATTCTTAAAAATGTCAAAAAACCACATTAAACCAGACTGATGGATTTTAGTCATAACAGCTTTTATTATCCAATGTGATAGTTGCTGTTAGACATTAGCAGAAGTTGTACAGATCAATATTTCACAGTTTTACAGTGCTATTCCTGAGCCTAGTCAAACACAAGTTCCTACAAATCATTGTGGTTTTCATTGGCCTGCACTGTACTTCAGATAAACCCATTTAAAACTGTGTAAGTTTCCATGGTTTCAGACAAATTGATATTGAATCTAGAAGTTTTGAAAGGATAAAAACTATAATGTAAGCTATAAATCACCCACTGCTTAGGAGATGAGTTTTATACCTGCAGCAATTTTTCCATTGTGCTGGCCAATATTTATCCTTCGATCAACATCACTAAAAAAAAACAGATTATCCGGTCGTTATCACATTGCAGTTTGTGGGAGCTTGCTGTGCACAAATTGGGGGCCATGTTTTGTGCATTACGACAGTGACTCCACTTCAAAAAGTACTTCATTGGCTGTAAAGCGCTTTGAGATGTCTGGTGATCGTGAAAGGCGCTGTATTAAATAGGATATACGGCACAGAAACAGGCCATTCGGCCCAACCAGGCCATGCCGGCGTTTATGAATGCATGTCTTTCTTTTATCTTTGATGACGCAATTAATTGAGACTTTACGCAGCATGAATGGAATAATTAAATAAAGAGAGAAAATGATGGAAAAGCCAACCTGATTTGGGAAAAAAGCAGAGAGGTTGACGGTTTGGGTGCGGACTTGTAGGAAATATGGAAAGCAAATCCCGATGCATTTAAGGGGAAGCTAGATAAACATATGAGGGAGAAAGGAATAGAAGGATAGGGTGAGATGAAGAGGGGTGGGAGGAGGCTCGTGTGAAGCATAAACACCGGCACAGACCAGTTGGGCCGACTGGCCTGTTTCTGCTGTAAATTCTATGGAATCCCAAACAATGTATTGTGTCCAATTCTGGGCACTGCACTTTAGGAAGGATGTCAAGGCCTTGGAGAGGGTGCAGAGGTGGCTTACCAGAATGGTACCAGGGAGGAGGGACTTCAGTTATCTGGAGAGTCCAGAGAAGCTGGAGTTGTTCTCCCTAGAGCAGAGAAACTTATGGGGAGATTTGATAAAGTTGTTCAAAATGATATGGGGTTTTGATAGAGTAGATCGGGAGAAACTGTTTCCAGTGGCAGGAGGGTCGGTAACCAGAGGACACATTTAAGATAATTGGCAAAAGAACCAGAGGAGAGATGAGGAGAATTTCTTTTACACAGCGAGTTGTTGTGATCTGGAACGCGCTGCCTGAAAGGACGGTGGAAGCAGATTCAATAGTAACTTTCAAAAGGGAATTGGATAAATACTTGAAAAGGAAAAGATTTGCAGGGCTGTGGGGAAAGAGCAGGGGAGTGGGACTAAATTGGAGAGAATCTTTCAAAGTGCTGGCACAGGCACGATGGGCCGAATGGCCTTCTTCTGTGCTGTGAGATTTGAAGTGTAATTGAAGCTCAATATTGCCTGTTAATGGGAGGAAGAAAACAACTGAAAACTGCCTGATGTGTCTTCAAGGTGAAAGCATTTAATTAGTGTTCCTGGGGTTTAATGGCCATCGGCAGCCAGTCAGTCCTGAAGTGTTCACCGCTGATTATTTTTGTGGAACGTTCTAGGGCCTTGGGAACAGACGCCTTGAAACAAAGAATGTTGTTATAAGGGATTATGTGAGTGTAAGTTGTTGATATAAAGACTGACTTTGCTTTATAGGAACATCAGATTAATCTATTGGCCTGGTGCAAACTGACATTTAAGTTTTCTCAATTAAACAAAAAAAGTTGCATTGCAGTTCTGAGGCTCTGCATGAAGGTTAACCGACAGCCAAGATACCATCCCCATATATGTCCTCAACACTCAGAACCAAATAAGGTGAATCGGAGTCCAAGACTGAAGCTTTAGTTGGAGGCGTTGATGCTTAATTGTCAACAATCTGTATTATGGTATCTGATTTTCCTGTTGTGATGAATGAGTTATATAAAGGATGTAAACTTTACTGAATGGTGAATAAATTATCTGACAGCTTTGTGATTATACAGCGCATTGCACAAGCTAGTGATGAGAATTGGGAAAACCCAAGTTATTTATCATAATCCAATATATCCTTTGAAGGCGAAATGAAAATGAAAGACTCCCATTTCTCCAGCGTCTTTCACAACCTCAGGACGCCCCAACGCGTTTTACAGCCAATGAAGTACTTTTGAAGTCTAATCGCTGTTGTGATGTAGGAAACGCGGCAGCCAATTTGCGACAAACAACAATGTGATGATGACCAGATGATCTGTTTTAGGTGTTGATAGAGGGACAAATATTGGCCAGGACACTGTGAATAAATCCCCTGCTCCTCTTCAAAACAGTGCAGTGGGATCTTTTACATTCACCTGCGAGAACTGACGGGGCCTCGGTTTAACGTCTCATCCGAAAGACAGCACCTCTGATAGTGTGGCACTCCCTCAGCACTGCACTATTGTGTCCAAGTCTCTGGAGTGGTAGTGAGCCGCTGCAAGCGGTGTGGTGAAGGTACTCCCACAGTGCTGTTGGCGGTTGCGGGTTTGGGAGGTGCTGCTGAAGAAGCCTTGGTGAGCTGCTGAAATACATCTTGTAGATGGTACACACTGCAGCCACGGTACGCCGGTGGTGGAGGGAGTAAATGTTTAAGGTGGTGGATGGGGTGCCAATCAAGTGGGCTGCTTTGTCCTGGATCATGCCGAACTTTTTAAGTGTTGTTGGAGCAGCATTCATCCAGGCGGAGCAGCATTCATCCAGGCAATTGGAGAGTATTCCACCACACTCCTGACTTGTGCCTTGTAGATGGTGGAAAGGCTTTGGGGAGTCGGGAGGTGAGACACTTGGCGCAGAATACCCAGCCTCTGACCTGCTCGTAGCCACAGCAATTATGTGGCTGGTCCAGTTAAGTTTCTGGTCAATGGTGACCCCCAACCCCCCCAAGGATGTTGATGGTGGGGGATTTAATGATGGTAATGCCGTTGAATGTCAAGGGGAGGTTGGACTCTCTTGATTGGCACCCCATCCACCACCTTAAACATTCACTCCCTCCTCCACCGGCGCACCATGGCTGCAGTGTGTACCATCTACAAGATGCACTGCAGCAACTCGCCAAGGTTTCTTCGGCAGCACCTCCCAAACCCGCGACCTATTCCACCTAGAAGGACAAGGGCAGCAGGCGCATGGGAAAACCACCACCTCCAAGTTCCCCTCCAAGTCACACACCATCCTGACTTGGAAGTATATCGCCGATCATTCATTGTCGCTGGATCAAAATCCTGGAACTCCCTCCCTAACAGCACTGTGGGAGTACCTTCACCACACGGACTGCAGCGGTTCAAGAATGCGGCTCGCCACCAGGCAATGAGGGATGTGCAATAAATGCTGGCCTTGCCAGCGATGGCCACATCCCATAAAAACAAATTTTTTAAAAAGCTAGTAATTGCCTGGCACTCGTGTGGTGCGAATGTTACCTGCCACTTATCAGCCCAAGCCTGAATGTGGTCCAGGTCTTGTTGCATGCGGGCATGAACTGCTTCATTATCTGAGGAGTTGCGAATGGCACTGAACACTGCAATCAACAATGAACATCCCCACTTCTGACCTTATGATGGAAGAAAGTGCATTGATGAAGCAGCTGAAGATGGTTGCCCTGAGAAACTCCTGCAGCCATATACTGGGGATGAGCTAATTGGCCTCCAACCACCACAACCTTTGTGCTAGGTATGACTCCAGCCAGTTGAGAGTTTTCCCCCTGATTCCCATTGACTTAGTTTTACTAGGGCTCCTTGGTGCCACACTCGGTCAAATGCTGCCTTGATGTCAAGGGCAGTCACTCTCTCCTCACCTCTGGAATTCAGCTCCTTTGGACCAAGGCTGTAATGAGGTCAGGAGCCGAGTGGTCTTGGCGGAACCCAAACTGGGCATCAGTGAGCAGGTTATTGGTGAGTAAGTATTGCTTGATAGCACTGTCGATGACACCTTCCATCACTTTGATGATTGAGAGTAGACTGATGGGGCAGTAATTGGTTGGATTGGATTTGTCCTGCTTTTTGTGGACAGGACATACCTGGGCAGCTTTCCACATTGTCCAGTAGATGCCAGTGTTGTAGTTGTACTGGAACAGCTTGGCTAGAGGCGCGGCTAGTTCTGGAGCACAAGTCTTCAGCACGACAGCCGGGATGTTGTCGGGGGGCCCATGGCCTTTGCTGTATCCATTGCATTCAACCTTTTCATGATATCACGTGGACTGAATCGAATTCACTGAAGACTGGTTTCTGTGATGGTGGGGACCTCGGGAGGAGGCCGAGATTGATCATCCACTCGACACTTCTGGCTGAAGATGGTTGCAAACACTTCAGCCTTGTCCTTTGCACTTGGTGCTGGGCTCCACCATCATTGAGGAATGGTGATGTTTATGGAGCCTCCTCCTCCCGTTAGTTGTTTAATTACCCAACAACAACAACTTGTATTTATGGTGTCCACCACCATTCATGACTGGATGTGGCAAAATGTAGGTTAATCAGGTTGGCACCTCATTTTTAGGTACGCCTGGTGCTGCTCCTGGCATGCTCTTCTACACTTTTCATTGAACCAGGGTTGGTCCCCTGGCTTGGTGGTAATGGTGGAGTGAGGGATATGCCGGGCCATGAGGTTACAGATTGTCGTGGAATACAATTCTGCTGCTGATGACCCACAGCGCCTCGTGGATGCCCAGTTTTGAGCTGCTCGATCTGTTCTGAATCTATCCCATTTATCACGGTGGTAGTGCCACACAACACGATGGAGGGTGTCCTCAGTGTGAAGACGGGACTTTGTCTCCACAAGGACTGTGCGGCGGTCACTTCTACCATTGCTGTCGTAGACAGTTGCATCTGCGACGGGTAGATTGGTGAGGACGAGGTCAAGTAGGTTTCTCCCTTGTGTTGGTTCTCTCACTACCTGCTGCAAGCACAGTCTGGCAGGTATGTCCTTCAGGATTCGGCCAGCTCAGTCAGCAGTGGTGCTACGAGCCACTGTTGGTGATGGACATTGAAGTCCCCCACCCAGAGTACATTCTGTGCCTTTGCTACCCTTGATGCTTCTTCCAAGTGGTGTTAGAATCATATAATGAGACAGCACAGAATGAGGCTATACTGCCCAACATTCCTGTGCATGTGTTCAACATGGAGGTGTACTGCTATCCCTTGAATATAGATTATTAAGAAGTGATCTAATTGAGGTGTTTAAGCTTATTGGATGGTTTGATGGGATAGATAGAGAGAAACTATTTCCTCTGGTGGGGGGAGTCCAGAACAAGGGGACAGAACCTTAAAATTAGAGCCAGGCCATTCAGGGGTGATGTCAGGAAGCACTTCTTCACACAAAGGGTAGTGGAAATCTGGAACGAACTCCCCCAAAATGCTGTTGAGGCTGGGGATCAATTGAAAATTTCAAAACTGAGATTGATAGATTTTTGTTGGGTAAGGGTTATGGAACCAAGGCGATTAGATGGCGTTAAGACACAGATCAGCCATGATCTAATTGAATGGCGGAACAGGCTCGAGGGGCTGAATGGCCTCCTCCTGTTCCTATATTGCTAACCCACGACCTTTTGACTCAGATGCGAGAATGCTACCATTGAGCAATGACTAACACGGATGAATCGCATGGGGAATTTCACCAATCCTCTGCTGGTTGTGGGGTGACGTACTCCAAGGGGGTGCGACTGAGTGATGGGGCTGATTTTGCTTTTGAGTATAACTCCTCACCATGTGCAGGTTGAACATACAAGAACATACCCAACCACATCCGTGAAAGGAGAATGCCACTTGAAGGAAAAAAAAAGCTTATGATTTTAATGAGGAAAATTGTGCATTCAGACAATCTCTCAAATATTTTGATTCAGACACCTGGTCATTTACTCATAGAAACATGGAAACATAGAAACATAGAAACTTAGAAGATAGGAGCAGGAGTAGGCCATTCGGCCCCTCGAGCCTGCTCCGCCATTCAATGCGATCATGGCTGATCATCCAAATTCAGTACCCTGTCCCTGCCTTCTCCCCATACCCCTTGATCTTTTTAGCCTCAAGAAATATATCCAACTCCTTCTTGAATATATTTAATGAATTGGCCTCAACTGCCCTGTGTGGCAGAGAATTCCACAGGTTCACCACTCTCTGGGTGAAGGAATTCCTCCTCATTTCTGTCCTAAATGGCTTACCCCTTATCCTTAGACTGTGATCCCTGGTTCTGGAATCCCCGCCATCAGGAACATCCTTCCTGCATCTAGTCTGTCTAGTCCTGTTAGAATTTTATAAGTTTCAATGAGATCCCCTCTCATTCTTCTAAACTCCAGCGAGTATAAGCCCAATCGACCCAATCTCTCCTCATACGTCATTCCTGCCATCCCAGGTATCAGTCTGGTGAATCTTCGCTGCACTCCCTCCATGGCAAGAACATCCTTCCTCAGATAAGGCGACCAAAACTGCACACAATACTCAAGGTGTGGTCTCACCAAGGCCCTGTACAACTGCAGCAAGACCGCTGCAGTACAACTCCGTCTTAAATCGAGTGTACAGCACAGAAACCGGCCATTCGGCCCAACAGGTCCAAGCCAATGTTTATGCTCCACACGAGCCTACTTCATCTCAACCCTATTAGCATATCCTTCAATTCCTTTCTCCTGCGTGTGCGTATCTGTCTTTCCCCCCTTCAATTCTGTTCAATTATTGGTACCCTGTTCAATTCTCTTTCTCAAGACGGTATTTAAAACTCACTGGCAGCTTCTGACAGTTCCTGTCACGTTCACTGAATGGAGAAGCTAATGGCCATCGAATGGGTTTGTGAAAATGAATGAACCCAAGTACAATGGCCTCTGTGGCCGGTTAGCTCAGCTTAGATAAAGCACCTGGCGATATTGTCAGTCTGGAGAGAATATTGGGTCTGACAGCATTTGGAATCTGCAGAATCTGTAATCCCAGTTATTTTGCCACTTGTATCTACATCCCCGGCACAATCGATTTTAATGAACTGTACTCCTGATTACATTTGACAGGAGTCTCCTCGCGTTCTTTAAAGATAAGGGCGTCCCCCTAATCATGACGGATTAGTTAGTGACAACTGTTGTTCCTTCCAGTTATTGGCCAGTCCCCTGGGTCATTAAATGTGGTTAACCAGCTCCTGTAAAGCCTTTCCCGGCTCCCAGCCACCTCACTCGATCTGCAAATCAATATAATTAAACCACATTGACAAACTGTCAAAAGGGTTTGATTAATCACAGTTTGAAAGCGATGGTTAGACCGCAGGTTCTGCAAAGGCGAGATGGGGCTGGTGGGAGGCTAATTGCAGTGACTGACAAACTGAAAATATCATTTCAACTTTGTGCAATTTCAGATGATTCCACATCTTAATCATGAGCTGGATTGGAAAAAAGTATTGCAGGAATTCAAAACTGTTGGAATACTAATTTGTTTTCTGAGAGTTGAGTTCTTAAAGTCCCGATCCTTTCACAACTTTGCTAGAAATGCACAAACTTAAGTATACGCAGCTTGTTAGCAGCACCTCATTTACTCAAATAGTTGTACTTTTTTGGTACTTAAACTTCCAAAATATAGAATCATAGAATTAATAAATCTTACAGCACATAAGGAGGCCATTCGGCCCATCGTGCCTGCACCAGCTCTTTGAAAGAGCTATCCAATTAGTCCCACTCCCCCCCTGCTCTTTCCCCATAGCCCTGTAAATACTTCACACAAAGGGTAGTAATAATCTGGAACTCTCTTTTCCTCTCCCTAACCCCCCCCCTTCAAAAGTCTGTGGACGCTGGGGGTCAATTGGAGCTTTCAAGACTGACAGGTTGTTGTTGGGTGAGGGTATTGAGGGATACAGAGCCAAGGCGGATAAATGGGGTTGAGGTACAGATCAGCCATGATCTCATGGAATGGTGGAGCTGGTTCGAGGGGCTCCCTTTGGAAAGTTACTATTGAATCTGCTTCCACCGCCCTTTCAGGCAGCGCGTTCGAGGATTTGTCATCGAATGCCATCCCTGATACAAAGTAGGAAGTGACACAATATTTGGAATAGGATTCTAAAATGAGTGATAAACAAAATGAGAGTATGACCAGGATATTCAGCTCATCAAGCCCATTCCTCCCACGGATTATCTATAGCAACATAGGAACAGGAGGAGGCCATTCGGCCCCTCAAGCCTGTTCCGCCATTCAATCAGATCGTGGCTGATCTGTATCTTAACTCCATTTACCCGCCTTTGCACCACATCCCTTGATACCCGTACCCAACAAAAATCTATCGACCTCTGTCTTGAAAGCTCCAATTTACCCCCAGCATCCACAGCCTCTTGGGGGAGAGAGTTCCAGATTTCCACTAGCCTTTGTGTGAAGAAGTGCTTCCTGACATCACCCCTGAACGGCCTGGCTCTAATTTTGAGATTATGCCCCTTTATAAATGGCTCCATTGTAGATGCCCAACATTGACACGGCAGCAGTTGTGTCTGTGAAAAGCACTTTTGTTTCGCACCAACCCTACGAAGCTGCAGTGGTCCAGATCCACAGTCCAGTCCGGTTCCGACTCCAGACTTTCTAGGCATCAATGTGATGGGGAATTGCTTTGTGTTGGGCTGCTGCTGCAGTGTAAATGAAACACCTTCAATTGCCTTTATCGTGACTTGAGTATTCCACATATCCCTTACAAAACAACATTTGAACTCTCCCGTCTCGCTTCAGACTTGTTAAATCACATCCTTTAATTCTGCCTTAAGGTCTGAAATAAAGAATAGATTGGCCTTCCAAAGCTAGGCTTTATTAACTTTAAAATCAGCAGCATATCTTTCCACATCCAGTCCCAACTAAAGCTAGAAAAGGACTGAATTTAAGGTAGCCACAACACATCATGTGATCATCAACTACCAATGAGATTACAACACATATCCCAAGGCAGTTAACAAACAACGAATCACAATAATTTTACTAATCAGGGAATAATCACCACATTCACCCCTCCTTTTAAAATATACTCCAACCTAATAACTTTTACAATTTACAATTAATTATTTACAACTAAACTATGCACGAGAATAAAACTATTTACATAACACAATACTAAATGAACAACAACAAATAATAACATTACGCATAAGTATTAAGTATCTCTCAACTAAAACAATATACTATAATATTTCAACAATTTTTAAAACATTACTATCAATTTAAAAGTCCATTTTCAATCGGTCGACCGGATATCTTGTTCGTGTCGACCTTCTTAACCTTGGTGAAATTCCTTGCCCTCCCACGCCAGAAGGCACAGAAGTATCTTCAACAGGAAGGCTATCCATATCCCGATTCTCAACGGTTTCCGGATTAGAAATCCCATCAGAAGATGAACTGGGACGGTCATAAACATCTATCAAAGGCTGACTAATAGAAGTATGATTATCTGCAATCGGATTGGAAATATTCGTAGTATCTGTAACAGCATCCACATTATCTGAATCATGACCATTATTAATATCCTCAGAAGAGGGCTGGCCCCCACAAGGAGCCAAGTCTTTAATTGAAACAGTACTTTCTTTCCCATCTTGGAATCGAATATGAGCATATTGGGAATTTGCCTCCAACAGCTCCACCTCCTCCACCAAGGGGTCATATTTTGACAATCTAACATGGCGTTGAAGCAACACAGGTCCCTGCATAGTAAGCCATGAAGGTACCGAATATCCCGTAGTAGATCTCCGCGGATAGTTAAAGAGCCTTTCATGGGGGGTCACATTAGTAGCCGTTGAAAGCAATGATCTAATGGAATGCAGGGCATCAGGCAGCACCATTTCCCACTGTGTATTCTTAAGGTTCCGGGATGTCAACGCCAACATAACTGCCTTCCAGATCACCCCATTATATCGTTCACACTGTCCATTACCCTGGGGATTATACGGGGTAGTTCTACTAGTAGAAATTCCCCGACTCTGAAGGTATTCCTTCAACTGGGAAGACATAAAAGAACTTCCCTGATCTGAATGGATATACGCAGGCATCCCAAAGATGACAAAAAGTTGAGTCAAACATTTAATAACTGTAGCAGCTGATACATCTGCACAAGGAAAAGCAAAAGGGAACCTTGAAAACTCGTCCACAACAGTAAATATATATCGGTTTTGAGTAGTTGAAGGAAGAGGTCCCTTAAAATCGACACTCAAACGTTCAAAAGGAGAAGTAGCCTTTATAAGATGAGCTCGTTGAGGCTTAAAGAAATTCGGTTTACACCGAGCACAGATAGAACATGATGAAGTCATCCGCTTGACGTCTTCAACTGAAAAAGGCAAGTTCTTACTGCGTACAAAGTGTATCATCCTCGTAACCCCAGGATGACATAAGGCATTGTGAAGATTAATAAGCGTATCTCCGTGAATCACAGAACAATGAGCCCTCGACAGTGCATCAGCAGCAACATTATCCTTCCCCGGACGATAAACTATGTCAAAATGGTAACATGCCAACTCAATCCTCCATCTCATTATTTTATCATTTTTAATCTTTCCAAAATGTTTAACATCAAACATAAAGGACACAGATTTTTGATCAGTTACCAACGTGAAATGTCGCCCCGATAAATAATGTCTCCATTTACGCAATGCTTCTACTATTGCGTATGCCTCTTTTTCTATTGAGGAATGTCTTTTTTCACTATTATTCAAAGTACGTGAGAAAAAGGCCACAGGTCTTCCATTTTGGTTCAAAGTAGCCCCAATTGCAAAATCCGAAGCATCCGTCTCAATCACAAAGGGAACCTGCTCATCGATGGAATGCACAACTGCTCCTAAAATATCCTTTTTAAAATTCTCAAAACGTGTCCTGGCCTCCCATGATAGAGGATATGTTGTAACCCGAATAAGAGGCTGGATCTTCCATGAAAAATTTGCAATCCAATTAGAATAATAAGAAAACAGTCCAACAACTCATTGCAAAGCCTTAGAATTAGTAGGACAAGGTAAATCGATCAATGGTCGCAGACGTTCTGGATCTGGTTTAATCTTATTTCCCGAAATAATATACCCCAATAGATTTACCTCAGTAGTCGAAAAGATACATTTCTCTTTGTTAAAAGTTAAACCAACTTTTTCCGCAGCTTGAAGGAATCTTTTTAAATTAGAATCATGCTCCACCCTTGATTTGCCACACACTGTGATGTCATCTAAGTATGAAAAGGTGTCAGAGAGGGAGTTATCACTTATAAAAGCATCCATTGCCCGTTGAAAACAAGCAACACCATTAGTAACACCAAATGGTATTCGGCAAAACTGATACAGCTTTCCACCAGCCTCAAAGGCCGTATATGGTTGATCCTTCTTAACAATAGGAATCTGATGATAAGCACTCTTTAAATCAATAGTGCTAAAAACTTTATACTGAGATACTTTATTGATAAGCTCATCAATCTTAGGCAAAGGGTACATGTCTAATTGAGTATACCTATTAATAGTTTGGGAATAGTCTATCACCATTCGTTTCTTGTGTCTCTCATTAGTCGTGACAACTACCTGTGTTCGCCAAGGCGAACAACGAGGTTCAATGATTCCTTCCAATAAGAGACGTTGAACTTCAGAATTAATAAATTCTCTATCCTGACTACTATATCTTCTTGACTTGGTAGCAATTGGCTTACAATCCGACATCAAATTGGAAAAAAGTGATAATGGAGGAACAGATAAAGAGGCTAATCCACAAATAGATAAAGGTGGCTTAGTCCCTCCAAATGAAAGACTTAGAGACTCGTGTAACTGAAGCACATCATGTCCAATCAAAATATCCGCAGAGATTAGGCAAAACAGATAGGCGTATATCAGTATACGTATTACCTAGAAGAACCATTTTCACAAAGCAACAACCAGCTATTTGTGAAGTAAGGGTCGTCTGAGCCATACACACCTGATACGTAACAGGCGAAATTTTCAAATGCTTCTCCTTCGCAAACTGAAGACTTATAAAACTCTCAGTACTGCCCGTATCTATAAGGGCCTTCACTTCCAACCCATTAACTTGAGCCGTAACTATAGCTTTGTTTAGGCCATGAGCAAATGCAGCAGAAATTGATGCAATAAACGCCCTATCTAAAGGCTGAATAGTCACAGAAGAGGTAGTGGAGGAAGACCCTCCCACACCAGGAGAAGGGAAGGTAATTGAACCTGATGATTTGCACACACGTGCATAATGACCTCTCTTGCCGCATTTACTACACACAGCCTCCCGAGCAGGACACTTCAGACGAGGGTGCCGGATATTCCCACAAAAATAACACTTCTGAATCCTAGAGGCAACGGCCGCCGAAGTAGAAACTGTTTCAAAATCTAGTAAACCACTCCCATTAAGTCCACATAATTCCTTTTCATCCGAAACTGCCGAAACCATAGTCGCAGGCTGATTAAAAAGAGCATAAGAATCCGAACTTCTCTGAGCCACATCCAATGTAGAAGCTTGCTCAAAAGCACTTTTAAGATCCAGAGTCTTATTTTCTAACAACCGCTGATGAATTGATCTAGACAGTAATCCATTAATAAAAGCATCCCGTACCGATTCGTCCTTATATTCTTCAGCCGTCACAGCCTTATAATTACAGTCAACACTAAGGCACCGAAGTGCTTGTAAATAAGTATCCAAAGATTCTCCCACCTGCTGCCTACGGGCAGATAGAAGATGACGTGCAAATACCTCATTCTTTGGTTTAACAAGAATCTTTTCCAATGTAGAAATAGCCTCTTCATAAGTTTTACAGTGCAAAATATATTTATATACATCCGGGTCAATGTAGTTGATCAGCATATTCAGCTTATTTAGAGCCTCTTGATCCAACACGCCCAAAAGGTTTTTAAATGTACAATACCAATGTTTCCATTTATTATCCACTCCAGCAGAATTGGGGTCAGCCTTGAATCGTTCTGGTTGAAGATATCGCTCCATTCTAACATAAAGTTAATAAATTGAAATAAAGAATAGATTGGCCTTCCAAAGCTAGGCTTTATTAACTTTAAAATCAGCAGCATATCTTGCCACATCCAGTCCCAACTAAAGCTAGAAAAGACTGAATTTAAGGTAGCCACAACACATCATGTGATCATCAACTACCAATGAGATTACAACACATATCCCAAGGCAGTTAACAAACAACGAATCACAATACTTTTACTAATCAAGGAATAATCACCACAAGGTCAAAGTTGAATATACTGCTTTATCTGCGACTCTCGCTATTTCAAAGACCCGAATCATTTTATTTTCTCTCCGCTTACATTTTTCAATTCAAAGAAACTAATTTAATTGAGTAATGTTGCCCCTCTCGGGCGAATCATTCGTGGCTCAGTGGGTGGCTCGCTCTCGCTCTCGCTCTCTCTGACCTGAGTCAGAAGGTTGTGGGTTCAAGTCCCACTCCAGGGACTTGAGCAGGTAATCTTGGCTGACACTCCCAGTGCAGTACTGAGGGAGCGCCGCACTGTCAGAGGGGCAGTACTGAGGGAGCGCCGCACTGTCGGAGGGGCAGTACTGAGGGAGCGCCGCACTGTCGGAGGGGCAGTACTGAGGGAGTGCCGCACTGTCAGAGGGGCAGTACTGAGAGAGCGCCGCACTGTCAGAGGGGCAGTACTGAGGGAGTGCCGCACTGTCAGAGGGGCAGTACTGAGGGAGTGCCGCACTGTCAGAGGGGCAGTACTGAGGGAGTGCCGCACTGTCGGAGGGGCAGTACTGAGGGAGCGCCGCACTGTCAGAGGGGCAGTACTGAGGGAGCGCCGCACTGTCGGAGGGGCAGTACTGAGGGAGCGCCGCACTGTCGGAGGGGCAGTACTGAGGGAGCGCCGCACTGTCGGAGGGGCAGTACTGAGGGAGCGCCGCACTGTCGGAGGGGCAGTACTGAGGGAGCGCCGCACTGTCGGAGGGGCAGTACTGAGGGAGCGCCGCACTGTCGGAGGGGCAGTACTGAGGGAGCGCCGCACTGTCGGAGGGGCAGTACTGAGGGAGCGCCGCACTGTCGGAGGGGCAGTACTGAGGGAGCGCCGCACTGTCGGCGGGGCAGTACTGAGGGAGCGCCGCACTGTCGGAGGGGCAGTACTGAGGGAGCGCCGCACTGTCGGAGGGGCAGTACTGAGGGAGCGCCGCACTGTCGGAGGGGCAGTACTGAGGGAGTGTCGCACTGTCGGAGGGGCAGTACTGAGGGAGTGCCGCACTGTCGGAGGGGCAGTACTGAGGGAGTGCCGCACTGTCGGAGGGGCAGTACTGAGGGAGTGCCGCACTGTCGGAGGGGCAGTACTGAGGGAGTGCCGCACTGTCGGAGGGGCAGTACTGAGGGAGTACCGCACTGTCGGAGGGGTAGTACTGAGGGAGCGCCGCACTGTCGGAGGGGCAGTACTGAGGGAGTGCCGCACTGTCATAGGGGCAGTACTGAGGGAGCGCTGCACTGTCGGAGGGGCAGTACTGAGGGAGTGCCGCACTGTCGGTGGGGCAGTACTGAGGGAGCGCCGCACTGTCAGAGGGGCAGTACTGAGGGAGCGCCGCACTGTCAGAGGGGCAGTACTGAGGGAGTGCCGCACTGTCATAGGGGCAGTACTGAGGGAGCGCCGCACTGTCGGAGGGGCAGTACTGAGGGAGTGCCGCACTGTCGGAGGGGCAGTACTGAGGAAGCACCGCACTGTCGGAGGGGCAGTACTGAGGGAGCGCCGCACTGTCAGAGGGGCAGTACTGAGGGAGCGCCGCACTGTCAGAGGGGCAGTACTGAGGGAGCGCCGCACTGTCAGAGGGGCAGTACTGAGGGAGTGCCGCACTGTCGGAGGGGCAGTACTGAGGGAGTGCCGCACTGTCGGAGAGGCAGTACTGAGGGAGTGCTGCACTGTTGGAGATGCCGTCTTTCAGATGAGATGTTCAAGCGAAGCCCCGTCTGCTCTCTCGGGTGGATGTAAAAGATCCCAGGGCTATTTGAAGAAGAGCAGGGGTATTCCCCCCGGTGTCCTGGCCAATATTTGTCCGTCAACCAACATCCCTAAAAACAAATTATCATAGAACAGTACAGCACAGAAGGAGGCCATTCGGCCCATCGAGTCTGTGCCGGCTCTTTCGAAGAGCAATCCAGTCAGTCCCACTCCCCCCGCTCTTTCCCAATATCCCTGCAATTTTTTCTCCAAGTATTTATCCAATTCCCTTTTGAAGGCTACTATTGAATCTGCCTCCACCGCCCTCTCAGGCAGCGCATTCCAAATCCTAACCACTCGTTGTGTATAAAAGTTTTTCCTCCTTTCGCCTCTGGTTCTTTTGCCAATCACCTTAAATCTGTGCCTCTGGTTATCGACCCTTCACCCACTGGGAACAGTTTCTCTTTATTTACTCTCTCTAAACCCTTCATGATTTTAAATACCTCTATCAAATCGCCTCTTAGCCTTCTCTGCTGTAAGGAGAACAATCCCAGCTTCTCCAGTCTCTCCACGTACCTGTAATTCCTCATCCCTGGAGCCATTCTAGTAAATCTCTTCCACACCCTCTCGTCCTTCCTAAAGTGTGGACACAATACTCCAGCTGGGGCCGAACTGGTGTTTTACAAAGGTTTAGCATAACTTCCTGGCTTTTATACTCTGTCTCTATTTATAAAGCCCAGGATCCCGTGTGCTTCATTAACTGCTGTGTTCACCTGTCCTGCCACCTTCAGAGATTTGTGCACAAACACCCCCAGGTCTCTCGGTCCTTGCACCCCCTTTAAAATTGTACCATTTAGTGTGTATTGTCTCTCCTCATTCTTCCTACCAATCTCTATCACCTCACTTTTCTGTGTTGAATTTCATCTGTCACGTGTCCACTCATTCCACCAGCCTGTCTATGTCCTCCTGAAGTCTATCACTCCCCTCCTCACTGTTTACTGCACTTCCCAGTTCCGTGTCATTTGCAAATTTCTAAATTGTGCCCTGTACCCCCAAGTCCAAGCCATTAATGTACATCAAAAACAGCAGTGGTCCTAGTACTGAACCCTGGGGAACTCCACTGTATACCTCCCTCCAGTCCGAAAAACAGCCATTCACCACAACTCTCTGTTTTATCCCTCAGCCAATTTTCTATCCAAGCTGCTACAGCCCCTTTTATCCCACGGGCTTTAAATTTTGCTGACGAGC
Organism: Somniosus microcephalus; assembly: GCF_052327205.1. Lineage (NCBI taxonomy): Eukaryota > Metazoa > Chordata > Chondrichthyes > Squaliformes > Somniosidae > Somniosus > Somniosus microcephalus. Next base: position 6,795,350 of record NC_141005.1, read on the forward strand.
CTAATATGTGATCATTTATCACAATGTTGTTTGTGGGACCTTGCTGTGTGCAAATTGGCTGCCCATTTCCTATATTACAACAGTGACTACACTTCATTGGCGGTAAAGCACTTTGGGACGTCATGAAAGGCGCTATGTAAATGCAAGTCAGTCTTTCTTTCCTGCTCTCTCTCTCTCTGTCTCTCTCTTGCTTTCTTCTTTCTGCTTACTCGGCCTCCAGGCCATGCGATCTCCCTTCGCTTCCCACCCAAAACAGCTACGAAGTGGGCCAGTGGGATTTCAATCTGGCCCGGGAGTTAAGATTGGCTGGGCCTCAGTTAGGGAGCGGAGGGTGAGTTTCTAACTCCCCCGCCCAAAACGGGCCCAGAATCAAAATCGGGGCCAAAGTCAAGTGCTTACAACTTCATTTGTTTTATTATACGAGTTTGATTTAAAAATTCTCATCCATGTTTTCGAATCCCTCCATGGCCTCGCTCCTCCCTATCTCTGTAATCTCCTCCAGCCCCACAACCCCTCCGAGATCTCTGTGCTCCTCCAATTCTGGACTCTTGCGCATAATCTTCCCACATTACAACAGTGACTACTCTTCAAAAAGTACTTCATTGGCTGTAAAGCGCTTTGGGACGTTGATATACCTATCAATTCATCCAACGAAAAGCGACGAGTTAAGAAAGTAACTATAGGTTTTTATTGGCTAAATAACAGAGCCCACCCTCGTGGGTGATCGGATACAACAAGGAGGAATGCCAGCCAGTCGACTACCTTTATACCTGGGCATGTAGGTGGAGTCATGGGCGGAGTCAGCAGTGGTCAGCCCAGGTATAACAGCGTGACAAGAGGCGACCTCGTATAGTGATACAACAGTGTGAACAGTGCTAACCATAGAGTAACGATATAACAGTGATAACTATAGTGTAACGATAGTGAACGATAAAAGTGGTTTACCACAGACGTCCCGAGGTTGTGAAAGGCGCTATAGAAATGCAAGTCTTTCTTTTTCTCTATAATCGATTTCCATCGCTCCACCATCGGCGGCCGTGCCTTCAGCTGCCTGGGCCCTAAGCTCTGGAATTCCCTCCCTAAACCTCTCCGCCTCTCTCTCCTCCTTTTAAGACGCTCCTTAAAACCTCCCTCTTTGACCAAACTATTAGATCACCTGTCCAAATATCTCCTGATGTGGCTCGGTGTCGAATATTGATGGACAACGCTCCTGTGCAGTGCCTTGGGACGTTTTACTCAGTTAAAGGCGCTATATAAATACTTGTTGCTGTTGTTGTTGCAGAAGCCAGTGCTATTCCTCCTTGTGCACTGTATTTCTACGTGAGGCTCAAACAGGTTTTGCTAGACTGAGTGTTGACTAGAGTATTAATGTTGTATGTTTTCCCTGTCTTTTTGCTTTGAGTCAAGCTTGCACTTATTCCAGCACTGTGTGTCAGCTAAGTGTGTTTTCAAGAGAGCATCAAATTAAAAAAAACAGACTTTTTGTCATGTTTTAGAGCAGCCTGTTTAAATATATGAAGGACATCTTAGTGAGGACAGTGAGTTATGGAATATGTCTCATTACTGGAGAGGACCCATTATTCACAAGCGCGTGGGATTTGGGTGAATTATGAAAGCATTTCTCATGATGAGAGGCTACCTGAAACTGACTCACATTGGCGGGTGAATTATCATTTACGATTTCTGTACCTAATAAAATGTCTGGTCTCGGGCAGCAGAGTGAACAATCTCACCCACCGAGTAATTATTAACTACATGGAGCTGGTATCAAGATATAAGATCGCAATGCAAGTGCCCGCTGTTGCTGTGTTGTTTTCTGATTTTAGCACATTGGGGAGATTTTCCTACCCCCTCACCATCAGCGCGCGCCCCCCCTGCCCCCCACCATCCCACTCCCCAGCCCACCCTGTGTTGCTGCAGGAGTGCCAGGATTTAGTACCGAGGGAGCGCTGCAGCATCGGAGATGCCGTCTTTCGTTAAACCGAGGCCCCGTCTGCTCCCTCAGGTGGACGTAAAAGATCCTATGGCTCTATTTTGAAGAAGAGCAGGGGGAGTTCTCCCCCAGTGTCCCGGCCAGTATTTATCCCTCAACCAACATCACTGAAATCAGATTATCTGATCATTATCACATTGCTGTTTGTGGGAGCTTGCTGTGCGCAAATTGGCTGCTGCGTTTCCCTACAATGCAACTACAGAATTTGTTCATCCCAGTTTGGCATAAAAATAAAACAAAAAAGGTGACTCAACCGTGGCTAACAAGGGAAATTAGGGATAGCATAAGATCCAAGGAGAGGACATATAAATTGGCCAGAAAAAGCAGTAAACCTGAGGATTGGGAGCAGTTTAGGATCCAACAAAGGAGGACAAAGGGATTAATTAAGAAGGGGAAAATAGAGTATGAGAGTAAGCTTTCAGGGAACATAAAAACTGACTGTAAAAGCTTCTATAGATATGTGAAGAGAAAAAGATTGGTGAAGTCAATCGTAGGTCCCTTGCAGTCAGAATCAGGGGAATTTATAATGGGGAACAAAGAAATGGCAGACCAATTAAATACATACTTTGGTTCTGTCTTCACAAAGGAGGACACAAATAACCTCCCAGAGATGTCAGGGAACATAGGGTCTAATGAAAGGGAGGAACTGATAGAAATCAGTATTTGTAGGGAAATGGTGTTAGGAAAATTGATGGAATTGAGGGCCTGATAATCTACATCCGAGGGTACTTAAGGAAGTGGCCCTAGAAATAGTAGATGTATTGCTGGTCATCTTCCAAAATTCGATAGACTCTGGAACAGTTCCCATGGATTGGAGGGTAGCTAATGTTACCCCACTGTTCAAAAAAGGTGGTAGAGAGAAAACGGAGAATTACAGACCGGTAAGCCTGACATCGGTAGTGGGGAAAATGCTAGAGTCCATTATAAAAGATGTAATAGCAGAGCACTTGGAAAGCAGTGACAGGATCGGACAAAGTCAACATGGCTTTACAAAAGGTAAATCGTGCTTGACTAATCTACTGGAATTTTTTGAGGATGTAACTGGTAAAATAGATAAGGGAGAACCAGTGGATGTGGTGTATTTGGATTTTCAAAAGGCTTTCGATAAGGTCCCGCATAAGAGATTAGCGTGTAAAACTAAGGCACATGGGATTGGGGGCAAGGTATTGACTTGGATAGAGAACTGGTTGGCAGACAGAAAGCAAAGAGTTGGAATAAACTGCTCTTTTTCCGAGTGGCAGGCAGTGACTAGTGGGGTACCGCAGGGATCGGTCCTTGGACCCCAGCTGTTCACAATATATATTAATGATCTGGACGAGGGAACTAGATGTAATATCTCCAAGTTTGCAGATGACACAAAACTGGGTGGGCGTGTGTGCTGTGAGGAGGATGCCGAGAAACTCCAGTATGATTTGGACAGGTTGGGTGGTTGGGCAGAAGCATGGCAGATGCAATATAACGTGGATAAATGCGAGGTTATCCACTTTGGTGTCAAAAACAGGAAGGCAGATTATTATCTACTGTAAATGGCAATAGATTGGGAGAAGGGGAAGTGCAACGAGACCTGGGCGTCCTTGTGCACCAGTCGTTGAAAGTAAGCATGCAGGTGCAGCAGGCGGTTAAGAAGGCAAATGGTATGTTGGCCTTTGTAGCGAGAGGGTTTGAGTACAGGAACAAGGATGTCTTGCTGCAGTTGTACAGGGCCTTGGTGAGGCCACACCTTGAGTATTGTGTGCAGTTTTGGTTGCCTTATCTGAGGAAGGATGTTCTTGCCATGGAAGGAGTGCAGCGAAGATTCACCAGGCTGATACCTGGGATGGCAGGAATGACATATGAGGAGAGATTGGGTCGATTGGGCTTGTACGCGCTGGTGTTTAGAAGAATGAGAGGGGATCTCATCGAAACTTATAAAATTCTAACAGGACTAGACAGACTAGATGCAAGAAGGATGTTCCCGATGGTGGGGGAGTCCAGAACCAGGGGTCACAGTCTAAGGATAAGGGGTAAGCCATTTAGGGCAGAGATGAAGAGGAATTTCTTCGCCCAGAGAGTGGTGAACCTGTGGAATTCTCTGCCAAAGAAGGCAGTAGAGGCCAATTCATTAAATATATTCAAGAAGGAGTTGGATATATTTCTTAAGGCTAAATGGATCAAGGGATATGGAGAGAAGGCTGGAACAGGGTACTGAATTTGGATGATCAGCCATGATCTCATTGAATGGCGGAGCAGGCTCAAGGGGCCGAATGGCCTACTCCTGCTCCTATCTTCTATGTTTCTATGTGACTACATTTCAAAGTACTTCATTGGCTTTGACTTTGGGAAGTCCTGTGCACAAGTCTCTGGAGTGGGACTCGAACCCACAACCGTCTGACTTGAGAGTGCTACCCACTGATCCACGGCTGAAATGACCGCAAGGTTTAGGGAGGGAATTGCAGAGTTTAGGGCCAAGGCAGCTGAAGGCACGGCCGCCAATGGCGGAGGGATGAAAATCTGAGCTCTCAGTGGGTTGTGGGGCTGGAGGAGATTACAGAGATAGGGAGAGGGCTAAACCATGGAGGGACTTGAATACGAGGAAAGAACTTTAAAATTGAGGCGCTGTACATGCACAGAATCCCCTGCTCTCAAAATATTTAAATTCAGGTCAAGTACATTTAACAAACAATCCAATCAAGTGGTTGAGCAGTTAACAAACCAGGACTGGATTTGAACACCATGCGATCCCAAACCAAAGGGTTGTGAGGCTACCCACACGAGGGAATCTCACTCCACTTTCTTCGGCAGCACCTCCCAAACCCTCGACCTCTTCCACCTAGAAGAACAAGGACAGCAGGAGCATGGGAACACCACCACCTCCAAGTTCCCCTCCCAGTCACGCACCATCCTGACTTGGAAATATATCGCCGTTCCTTCATCGTCGCTGGGTTAAAATCATGGAACTCCCGACCTAACAGCACTGTGGGAGTACCTTCACCACATGGACCTGTGTGGGTAACAGCGAGCAGCGGCGGAGCTTAAAACCGGCGGCAGCAGCGAGGCGAGGCCCGACCAGAGCAGACCTGTGTGGGGAACAGCGAGCAGCGGCGGAGCTTAAAACCGGCAGCAGCAGCGAGGCGAGGCCCGACCAGAGCGGACCTGTGTGGGGTACAGCGAGCAGCAGCGGAGCTTAAAACCGGCGGCAGCAGCAAGGCGAGGCTTACCAATTCAACAGCAGGGGAGAGAGGTAAAAAGTAATCAAAGTGTGATGTCACCAGGAAGCAGGTAAGTGATTGGTTGGTGAGTATTTCTCTCTTTTTTAAGCTTTAACTCTGTGGTTTATAGTTACTAAGGTCTCTCTGGTGTAGCGGGGACTGTTGGTAAACCAGTTAACTGTAGTGTAATTAGTGGGATTGATTGATTTAATTTAAATTCAATTAATTAAAGGGTACGTCACGTCAGGACAGCTGGGCCACGTGATATGCTCCTCCTGCAATATGTGGGAAATCAGGGACACTTCCTGTGTCCCTGACAACTACATGTGCAAGAAGTGCATCCAGCTGCAGCTACTGACAGACCGCATTGCGGCACTGGAGCTGCGATTGGATGCATACTGGAGCGTTCACGATGCTCAGGACATCATGAATAGCACGTTTACGGAGTTGGACACACCGCAGGTAGAGGTTGGACAGGAAGAAAGGGAACGGGTGACCAATAGGCAGAGTACTAGGCGCAGGCAGGTAGTGCAGGGGTCCCCTGTGGCCATCCCCCTCTCCAACAGATACACCACTTTGGGTACTGTTGGGGGGGATGGCTTATCAGAGGAAGGCAGCAGCAGCCAAATTCCTAGCACCAGGAGTGGCTCTGCTGCACAGAATGGGAGGAAAAAGAGGGGTAGAGCTATAGTAATAGGGGATTCTATTGTAAGGGGAATAGATAGGCGTTTCCGCGGCCGCAAACGAGACTCCAGGATGGTGTGTTGCTTCCCTGGTGCAAGGGTCAAGGATGTCTCCGAGCGGCTGCAGAACATCTTGGAAGGGGAGGGTGAACAGCCAGTTGTCGTGGTGCATATAGGCACCAACGATATAGGTAAACAGCGGGATGAGGTCCTAAAAGCGGAATATAGGGAGTTAGGAGATAAATTAAAAAACAGGACCTCAAAGGTAGTAATCTCAGGATTGCTACCAGTGCCACGTGCTAGTCAGAGTAGAAATAGAATGATACTTCAGATGAATACGTGGCTAGAGGAATGGTGCCAGGGGGAGGGATTCAAGTTCCTGGGACATTGGAACCGGTTCTGGGGGAGGTGGGACCAGTTCAAACCGGACGGTTTGCACCTGGGCAGGGCTGGGACCGATGTCCTAGGGGGAGTGTTTGCTAGTGCTGTGGGGGAGGGTTTAAACTAAAATGGCAGGGGGTTGGGAACCTGAGCAGGGAGACAGAGGAAAGGGAAACAAGGACAAAAGCAAAAGATAGGAAGGAGAAAAACAAAAGTGGCAGTCAGAGAAATCAACGGTTTAAATCAAACATGGCCACAGTAAATAATAATTCTAATAGGTCTAAGAGTGTTAAAAAAACAAGCCTGAAGGCTTTGTGTCTTAATGCGAGGAGCATTTGTAATAAGGTGGATGAATTGGCTGCACAAATATAGGTAAACGAATACGATTTGGTTGGGATTACGGAAACATGGCTCAAGGATGGCCAAGACTGGGAACTCAACATCCAGGGGTATTCGATATTCAGCAAAGATAGGCAAAAAGGAAAGGGAGGTGGGATAGCATTACTGGTTAAAGAAGGGATTAACACAATTGTAATGAAGGATATTAGCTCTGATGATGTGGAATCTGTATGGGTAGAATTGAGAAATACTAAGGGGAAAAAACGTTAGTGGGAGTGGTATATAGACCTCCAAACAGTAAGGCGGAGGTTGGGGATGGCATTAAAAGGGAAATTAAAGAAGCGTGCAATAAGGGCACAGCAGTCATCATGGGTGACTTTAATCTACATATAGATTGGGCCAACTGTTGTGTATGTACCTTTAAGAGAAGAACTGATTCTATACTGCAGTACCGGCAGTGACCACCCCTGTACATAAAGCCATAGCAGGCTTCTGTACGTCAGTCTTAAGTTACCCTCTGTTCAGCTGCAAGCACGAGCAGAGGGAGCAGCCAGACTTTGGAGAGTGGATTAAAGTGGTGGTCCCCTGACCAGGAAGAGGAGGAGAACGTTGGACCACCACCACCAACTCCACCATCATTACATCAACTGAGGTGCCTGGAGAGAGAGGACAGAGGAGGAGAAGGAGAAAGGAGGCCTACATCAACATCAACCAGGGGAGAGGCCTTTCTATCACTGCCTCCCCAAATTGGCCTCCACTTCAGGAGAGGGAGAGAGGGGAGAGAAACCAACTGCTTGAAAGGAGGGAAGAAAACTTCATCCGGAACATCTACAGGTGGGTGTTATTTGGGGCACTCTCCCAAGACTTTGTATTTTAGGTGGGGGGAGAAAAGAAGAAGCAAGGCCGGATCATCAAGGAGTGTAGTGTGTGTGTGTGTGCTCTTGTTAAAAGCAAGGCCACACACACCACTAATTAGCATCCCTTCTATTGCCTGCCCTGGGAGAGCTTGGAGCTGCCCAAGGTGAAGTCCTTAATTTAATTTAATTACATCGTTAAGACCTGTTGCAGGACTAAGCCTGGGCTTCTCCAGCTTTTCCAGGTGAAGACGTCTTCTCCCCCTGCCAGAAGACCACCATCACCAAAGACTTTTTCCATCGGAGAGTGCAACCCTGCCAACACCCACCCACCATCCTGAGTGGCAACACTGCCCTTTGCGGCCTCCCTCCTTCCCACCCCCCCACCTCTCTCTCTCTCTTTGTCTCTCTCTGCCTGTCTTTCTAAGGCACCTTAGTTTCATCTATTTTATTAATTGCCAATTGAGCAGAGGGGCGAGGGCTCCTCTCCCAATTTAAATCAATAAGGAGAGAGGTGTGTCCTCATTTTAATCAGCTCCCTCTGCTCAATAGAGGACAAAAAAATATATATATATACCGAGGCCATTAACACCTTCAGGCCTGTGACTTGGGGTGAGTGTAGCCCTTAAAAAAAAAAAGCACCCCAGAATGGCGACTGCGTCTTCGCCGGTGGCGGGGCCAGCCGGGACCTATGCGAGAGTGGTAGCCACAGCCACAGCTGCTCCCGCTGTTCCTGCTGCCCCGTCACCTTTTCGATTAATAACAAAAAAGCTTGGGGTGAAGAGCTACACTCACCCCACTATGACCATCGAGGCCTGCGTCAAGGCCATGGCTGGGGTTGTCGGCCCCTCAGCCATCGTCGCGGCCTCGAAAATGTATGGGAAGGCTGTGTTCTTCCTGGGGTCGGAGCGGGCGGTGTCCCTGGCTGTCGCCAAGGGGCTCACCGTGGGCGGGACCTTCCTGCCGGTGGATCCTCTCGAGGCCACCGCGCAGAGGATCATTATTTCCAACGTCCCGCCCTATGTTCCTGGTGAGCTCCTCCTTCCCCATTTGCGACAACTTGGGGAGGTGAGGTCGGGGATCACACCCATCCCGCTCGGCTTCCGGGAGGCCAGCCTTCGCCACGTCTTTTCCTTCCGGCGCCAGCTGTTTATCCAGCTGGCGCGGGAGGAGGACACTGAAGGGGCGTTCGTCGTCCTCCACGAGGGGACCGCCTACCGCGCCTTTTGGACGTCGGACGGTGTGAGGTGCCATGCCTGCAGGGAGGTGGGGCACATCAGGAGGAACTGCCCTGCCTCCAAGGCCGCCGGATCATCTCGTGCGGCCGAGGCTGGCGCCGCCGCCGCCGCCCTTCCCCCCGGATCTGCCCACGCGTCAAGTACGTCTGATGCGCGGTTGACGTCGGGGGCCGATGCCACCAAGGCCTCCGGCGGGGGGGAGGGAGCGTGTCCGGCCGGAAAGAAGGCGCGGGGAAAAAAGAAGCACCTTAGGGCAGGTCCCCCCGTGGATGGTGAGCCCTTGCCCCTTGAGCCCCTTACACCCGCGCTCCTCGCGGAGTTGATCAGGGCAGATGTGAGCGGGAGGGGCCCCGTGCCCGAGCCTGTGGCCGCAACCGCCGCAGCGGTAATGCCAATACCTGCGGCCGGGCTCGGGCCCGAGGAACCCGACAAACCTGCTCCGCCGGAGGGAGTCGAGGAGGAGGCCTTTGCAGACATGGAGGTCTCCCTCGCTCCCTCCGTGCTAAAAAGAAGGCGCGACCCCCTGGATGAGGAGGAGGACCGGGAGGAGGAAGGTCCCTCCGAGCAGGGGGAGTCGTCGCCCGCCGCGGGTACTGCGCCCCCCCGCCCCCCCAGCGCTGTCGTCATCACCAGCGATCGGCAGGGGTCGCCTGTCCCTCGGGAGGCTGAGGCAGATGTGTCTGTCCAGCACGTGCCTCCCGGGGATGGGGATGAGACCCTGCCCATGGGGGGGGTTGCGGAACAACCCGCGGCAGTAATTGAAGTTGACCTTTTATCGGTGTCGTTACCCCTCGCCGGGTCGGGCAGCCTGGGGGTTGGGTCGGGCGAGCTCGAGGATAATGAGCTCGCCCAATGCGACCCGGACGTCTCCCAGGGGATGCTCGTCCTGGTAGAGCTTTTAATTCAAAACCCCCCGTCCGCTGGGTCGGAGGTTGGTGGCGGGGAGGAGGATGGCCCCCTGGCTGCGTCTCTGGTGCCGGACGTACTGGAGGAGCTGGAAATTGTTCTCTCCCCGGTTTCTCCGGTCGTTCCGGCGTCTGAGGCGGAGGGGAGCTCTGAACCGCCGCCGTCTTCTGGCCCGGCACCCCTAGAGGAGCCCAGGGAGAAATCCTCTGCCGCCGATCCTGGGGGTGGGATCCGGGCGGAGGCGGGGCTGGCTGGCGCGGCCGAGTCGTTCGCTTCGCACTGCGCGGCGGACGGGTCGGCCGCTGGTGACGACCCCCTGGAGGAGGATGGGGACTCGGTGATGGGCACGGAGGACGATTCGGACTCCAGCGCCGACGTGGCGATGGATGACCTCGTGCCCCTTGCCAAGTCTCCCCTCATTTCCGTAAGGGAACTCCGGGATTTTATGGCCACGTGCCTGGGTCAGCGCAATAAGGTCCGGCTGGCCCTCGACAGGTGGTCGGAGCTGGCGCTGCTCATCGATTCCGTCCGCGCCGCCGTTAAGATCTTGGGCGCGGACGAGGGTGTGAACCCGCTCGAGCTGCGTCGGCTCACAACGTTTCTCACTGGGCTGCTGAGGAAGTGGCGGCGGACCAGCGGCTGCGCTTCCTCGCCCCGTTAGGTGTAGGTAGAGGTTGCACTATGCTTCTGACATGAAGATAACCATAGCCAGCCTCAACATCAACGGCAGCAGGGAGGCGCGCCGCAGATTCAATAACTTCTCGGTCCTTCGGGACGGGAAGTATGCGGTGTGCTTCCTGCAAGAAACCCACACCGTTCCGGGAGACGAAGCCACGTGGCTCCTGGAGTGGCAAGGAGGGGTCAGCATGAGTCACCTCTCCAACAATTCCAGCGGGGTGGCTATCTTGCTGGCCCCGCATTTTCAGCCGGAGATCTTGGGGGTCAAGGAGCACGTGCCGGGCCGCTTGCTCCATGTCACTGTTCGCCTGGGGGGCGTGCCGCTCCATCTAGTGAACGTGTACGCCCCTCAGACCAGTGCGCAGCAAGTGCGCTTCTTCGAAGAAGTGTCCGCTCTCTTGGGCTCCATCGACGTGGGCGAGTGCGTCATCCTCGGGGGGGATTTTAACTGCACCCTCGAGGCGAGGGACCGTTCGGGTCCCCCGCGAAGCCCGGCGGCGATGGAGAAGTTGAGGGACCTGGTTGGGTCCTTCGACTTGGTGGACGTCTGGCGAAATCTCCACCCCGACTCCAGCGCCTTCACTAGCGTGAGGTCTGGGGGAGGAAGGTCCAGAATCGACCGCCTCTACATTTCCCGGGCGTTCGTCTCCTGCGTTCCGGCAGCTTCCATGCGGCCGGTGCCGTGCACGGACCACCACCTGGTGTGGGCGGAGCTCGCTCCGCTGCGCGCGCGGGGGGGGTCCGTGTACTGGCATTTTAACAACCTGCTGCTGGAGGACGCACGGTTCCGGGATTCGTTTCGTCGATTCTGGGCCGACTGGAGAAGGAAGCAGGGGGGCTTCCCCTCCTTGAGGCTATGGTGGGATGTGGGCAAGGCTCACATCCGTCTCTTCTGTCAGGAGTACGCGAAGGGGTCGACCAAGAGGCGGGAGGCCCGGGTCGGGCGGTTGGAGAAGGAGGTGCTCGACCTGGAGTCCCGTCTCGGTCAGGTCGTCGAGGACCCGGCCCTGCGGAAGGTGTACGAAGAGAAGAAGGGCGCGCTGAAGGACCTGCAGCTCGTCGGGTCCCGAGGCGCGTACGTGAGGTCGCGGATCCAGCTCCTGCGGGACCTGGACCGCGGCTCCCCCTTCTTCTACTCGCTGGAAAAAAGACGGGGGGTCCGTAAGCAGCTCTTGGGGCTGCTGGCCGACGACGGATCTCTGGTCTCGGATCCGGAGGGAATCAGCGCGGAGACCCGCGCCTATTACGGGGCTCTGTTCTCTCCGGATCCATCCAGCGAGGATGCGCGCAGAGTTTTGTGGGAGGACCTGCCGAAGGTTGGCCCGGAGGGCGCCGAAAAATTGGACGCTCCGCTAAGTCTGGCGGAGCTGACCGGCGCCCTCCGCCAGCTCTCTAGGGGAAAGTCCCCGGGGCTGGACGGGCTGACCGTGGAGTTCCACAGGGCGTTCTGGGACGTCTTGGGGGGCGACTACGCGCGGGTCCTGGGGGAAAGTTTGGCGACCGGGGAGATGCCCCTCTCTTGGCGCAGGGCGGTCATTGTCCTGCTGCCTAAGAAGGGCGATCTCCGCCTCCTTAAGAACTGGCGCCCGGTCTCCCTCCTCAGCACGGACTATAAAATCTTTGCCAGGGCCATGTCTGCTCGCCTTGGCACCGTGCTGGCCCACATGATCCACCCCGACCAGTCCTACACGGTCCCGGGCCGGACCATCCACGATAACATCCATCTGGTCCGGGACCTGGTCCACCACTCCCAGAGGGCTGGTCTGTCGGTCGCCTTCCTTTCCCTGGATCAGGAGAAGGCGTTCGACAGGGTGGATCACGAGTATCTCTTCGGGACTCTGCGCGCATTCGGGTTCGGGACGCATTTCGTCGCCCGGATCCGACTTCTGTACGCCGCCGCGGAGTGTCTGATTAAAGTTAACGGGTCCTTGACGGCGCCCCTTCGCTTCGGGAGGGGGGTGCGTCAGGGATGCCCCATGTCCGGCCAGTTATATGCCATTTGCGTGGAGCCTTTCCTGCGCCTCTTGCGGAAGAGGTTGACGGGACTGGCTCTGCAAGGGCCGGGCGTGGAGGTGGTCCTCTCGGCTTACGCCGATGACGTGCTCCTCACGGTCACGGATCCCGCTGACTTGCGGAGGATGCGGGAATGCCAGCAGATTTACTCGGACGCATCCTCCGCCAAGATCAACTGGGAGAAATGTTCCGGACTCCTGGTGGGTCAGTGGCGGGTGGACTCCCTGCCGGAGGAGTTCAGGCCTTTCGCCTGGAGCACCACGCACCTCCTCTATTTGGGAGTCTACCTTAGCCCTGCCGAGGACGCTTGGCCGGCGAACTGGCAAGAGCTGGAGGCCAAAGTCACCGCTCGCCTAGGACGCTGGACAGGACTGCTCCGAGTGTTGTCCTACAGGGGTCGAGCGCTGGTCATAAACCAGCTGGTGGCCGCCATGTTGTGGTACCGGTTGGTCACTTTGATCCCTCCCCCTGCGTTTGTCGCCAAGATTCAGAAGAAGCTCATCGACTTCTTCTGGGACAAAAGGAAGCACTGGGTCTCTGCCGCGGTTCTGTGTCTCCCGCTTAGGGAGGGCGGTCAGGCGCTGGTGTGCCTTCGCACCCAGGCTGCGACTTTCCGTCTTCAGACGCTGCAGAGATACCTGTACGTCGAAAATCCTCCGAGATGGTGTGCGCTGGCGACGTTTTTCTTCCGCCAGCTGCATGGCCTCAATTACGACACGCAGCTCCTGTTTGCGAAAGTGGGCAGCAGGCGTGCCGGCCTGCGGGAGCTGCCTGTCTTCTACCAGGAACTACTATGGGTTTGGAACTACGTCGCTTCCAGGCGGAGCTCTCCCCCGTCAGGAGCGGCGGCTCTCCTTCGGGAGCCGCTGCTCAGGAATCCGCACCTCCACGAACACGGGTTCGGGCGGCTGGCGGAGGGTAGGGCTGTGGCTGGCAAGGTGACCAGAGTCGGGGACCTGCTCGATGGCGGAGGAGCGGGCTGGATGGCGCCGGAGGAGCTGGCGCGGCGCCTGTCCTGGGCCAACGTCCGGCTCGCGGTCGAAACCATCGAATCGGTAAAAGCGGCACTGGGCCCCGACTCCACTAGGTGTATCGAGGCGGCTCAAGCACGTGGGGCGATCCCGTCCGAGCTTACCCCCGTTCGGACGGAATTCCTCATCGGCGCCCGGCCCCGAAACTCCCCTCGGGAACCGGCGCCTCACAACTTGAGCCGTCTCGAGGAAATACCCTCCGTGCCTTTTCATTCCGCGCGGAGGGGTTTCCTGTACGGGCTGCTCCTGCACACCCTCCACTTTGCCATCTTCGTCTACCGTCCGGACACGCCTTGGCGTGGCGTTTTGCCGACCGGCGGTAGCGGAGGTCCCCAATGGAGGGCTCTCTATGCAGGAGTCCTCCCTTGTTCCATCGGGGACTTGGCCTGGAGGGTGTTGCATGGAGCGGTCCCGTGCAATAAGGTTTTAAGTAGGTTCACGGACTCCCAGGCCGCCTGCATTTTTTGCGGCCTGGAGGAGTCCGTGTTTCACGTTTATATGGATTGTGAGAGGTTGCAGCCCCTCTTTCACTACTTGAAGGGGCTGCTCCTCGATTTTTGGTTGCACTTCAGTCCCACGCTCTTGATCTACGGTCACCCGGTGCGGAGGGGAGCGGACAGGTTGGAGGACCTCCTTGTGGGCCTGCTCCTGGGCCTGGCTAAAAGAGCAATCAATTGGTCCAGGCAGCGGGCGGTCGAGGGGGTCGTCCAGCCGGATTGCCTGCATCTCTTCCGCGGCCATGTTCGCGCCCGGGTGGCCCTGGAGATGGAGCACGCGGTGTCCGCCAGTGCGCTTGAGTATTTCCGCGACCGGTGGGCGCCGCGGGGACTGGAGTGCATCATCAACACGGAAAACCAAATTTTAATTTGATTTATTAAGCTTTAGTTGAACTTTTGTTTATTTACAGTCGAATTGGTTTTTTTTGGGTCCAAATAAAAGAGTACCCTCTGTTCAGTAAATACCTGTTTTATTGTTCTCCTGCAGTCCGTGTATTATTAAGGCGCAGACACTACAGTGGCGACGAGCAGGTTCGAACTCACCTGCAGTACTGCATCACCTCACGGGGATCTTTCCCTGAGAAGAAGCTTTTGGAGGTCGAAGTCAGAACAAAAGGCGTCGACCGCGGGCAAACGCCCAAGGATCCATCGGAGTTCGGAGAGTTGCAGGAGAGGCTGTGGAGAGCTGGGCTTGGCTCCCCAGTCAAGGTGTTCCAGCAAATCGTGCTGGTAGCAGGTATTGCGCTGACCCTTCCGGACTGTGGCGGGCTCGAGCTCGAGCAAGAGGCTCTGCAAAGGGGCCGCACAGCATCGTCGGGAGGAAAAGAGAGAGAGAGAGGGTGGAACGCACAGGGTGCGGTCGGTGCTCAAGAACTGGGCAGCGTAGCGAAAATAAAACAAGGGGAAGGAAAGGTAAGACGCGCCGAAGCCGCGGGTCGCCGCCATTACCCTGCAGAACGCTAGGAGCAGCGTGGCAGCAAGGGGAAGAAGGAAAAGCACGGGAGGCGCCATTTTATTCCATTGGGGAAGAAGGAAAAGCGCGGGAGGCGCCATTTTAATCCATTGGTGAAGAAGAAAAAGCGCAGGAGGCGCCATTTTAAATCACCCAAGATGCCGAAAAGTGGCAGTATCACTGCTTTCGACAACGAGGTAGAAGACTGGACCACGTATGTGGAAAGAATTGAAGTGTACTGCAAGGCAAATGAGGTGGCCGATGGAAGGAAGGCGTCGGTATTATTAAATTTGATGGGCGCGAGAACGTACGGCCTATTGCGGAATTTAATTACCCCAGCTAAACCAATGGAGAAAAGTTTTGAAGAGATTGTTAATACCTTACAGGAACACCTAAACCCTACACCGCTGCTGATAGCAGAAAGATTCAAGTTCCATAAAAGAAACCAGCACAAAGATGAGAGCAATGCTGACTATCTTACGGAACTACGCAAGTTATCGCAGCACTGCCAGTTCGGAGCAGGACTGGCAGACACCTTACGGGATAAGTTTGTCTGCGGGCTCCAGAGTGAAGGAACCCAGAAACGACGACTTTCGGAAAAGGACCTGACGCTAGAACAGGCTTTCAGCGTGGCAGTATCCTACGAAGCAGCAGCACGGGGAGCTGCGGAAATACAACAGAAACCACAAGAATACAGCGCTAACGAAATGGCGTATGGAGCAGAAAAGTGCTATCGCTGCGGCAGAACAACCCATGATCAGAAGGACTGCTGGTTTAAGGACAAAGTATGCAGGCAATGTGGGAAAGTGGGACACATAGCAAGAGTCTGCAGGTCGGGAAAGAAAACCAACACTACAAGAACTACTAAGGAAAAGTACAAGAAAGTAAAGAAATTGACAGACAGTAGTTCGGAAGATCAGGAGAGTGATAAGGACTCCGGGAGCAGGAGACTAAGTTGTCTAAAGTTACACAACATGATCGCAAAGGAGGATCACCGAACCATTTGGGTCACCCTCATGATAGCAGGGTCCCCAGTAAAGATGGAATTGGACACAGGATCAGCCCTAACTGTCATGAATCGACGAGACTATGAGCGGCTATTCCCACACATACCCTTGAAGGACACGTCCATTGTATTGAAGACATACACGGGGCAAAAAGTCTAGCCCAGAGGAAAAATAAGGGTGCCAGTTGAATACAACGGCAAGGAAACACAGAAACTGTATCTATATATACTACCAGATGGAGGACCACCATTATTGGGACATGAATGGATCCGAAAAATACAATTGGATTGGCATTCCATTCAGGTGCTAACTGTGACTGATAAAAAGGATGATGACGTCACACCTGGACGACTGTCAAAGATTCTAACTGACGCGAAAGAGGTGTTCCAACAAGGACTTGGGACTCTAAAAGGAGTAACGGCAATGATAAAAATCGAAGATAACGCAAACCCAAAATTTTTTAAGGCCAGACCGGTACCTCACGCGATCCGCCCAGCCGTTGAAGCAGAGCTGGAGAGTCTGGAGCGTTCGGGTGTGCTGTCCAAGGTGGACTGGAGCGAGTGGGCCACACCCATCGTTCCTGTAATGAAGAAATCATTGAGCAGCACGCCTGGGGAACCGAAGAAGGTTCGCATCTGTGGGGACTTCAAGGTAACTGTGAACCCAGTCCTGCACACAGTACAATATCCACTTCCACGGATAGAAGATATTTTTGCCTCACTATCTGGAGGGAAACACTTTACAAAGATTGATCTGGCCCAAGCGTATCTACAAATGGAGGTGGAAGAAGCATCTAGGAAATACCTCACGATAAACACTCACAAAGGCCTTTACCAGTACAATCGACTGGTATTCGGGGTAGCATCAGCCCCGGCTATTTGGCAGAGGGCGATGGAACAAGTCCTGCAAGGGATAACGGGGACCCAGTGTTATTTGGACGACATCCTGGTTACGGGCGAAAATGACAGTGAACACCTTGCCAACCTGAAGCAGGTGCTCACGAGATCACAGGAATATGGGCTACGAGCCAACTGCCCCAAATGCGAGTTCTTCAGGAGACAAATCTCGTATTGTGGCCACATGATTGATGAGGAAGGGTTGCATAAGTCGCCGGACAAGATTGAGGCTGTAGTCAAGGCTCCAGCACCGGAAAATGTATCGCAAATGAGGTCATTCCTCGGGTTGGTGAACTACTACCATAAGTTCTTGCCGAATGTATCTACAATTCTGCACCCACTGAACGCCCTGCTGCAAACTGGAGTAACATGGAAATGGAGTGATGAGTGTAAGTGTGCCTTTCAGAAATGTAAATGCCTAATCACTTCAAAAGATGTATTGGCCCACTACAATCCAACACTACCGATTCGGTTAGCATGTGATGCGTCTCCCTATGGCATCGGAGCGGTGCTGTCACACAAATTCCTTGACGGTTCAGAGAGGCCAATAGCCTTTGCGTCGCGCTCGTTAACCTCAGCCGAGCGTAACTACACCCAGATTGACAGGGAGGCCCTCAGCCTGGTGTGGGGGGTGAAGAAGTTCAATCACTATCTGCACGGGCAGAAATTCACCCTACTGACTGATCATCAGCCCCTGGTCTCCATTTTTAACCCAAAGAAGGGCGTTCCGGTGGTGACGGCGCAACGGCTGCAAAGATGGTCACTTTTTCTAGGGGCACATCAGTACGACATAGAGTACAAGGGTACGAAACAGCATGGAAACGCTGATGGGCTGTCGCGCCTACCGTTGCCTACGGTAGAGGAAGCACCTGCAGTGGACCCTGTTGAGATATTCCATGCGACCATAGTCGAATGTCTACCTGTTACAAACTCAAGTATAGAGAAGGAAACCCGAAATGACCCGACACACTCTCGGGTCTATGATTTGATGGTGAAGGGATGGCCAGCACATGGCGACTCACTGTTGCCAGCATTCTCGCCAAGGAGAGAACAGCTGTCAGTGTGCCGGGGGACCTTGATGTGTGGATCCCGAGTGGTAATTCCACCCAAGTTGAGAGATAGAGTGCTCAATGGGCTTCATGAGGGTCATCTGGGAGGGGTAAAAATGAAGAGCCTAGCCAAGGCGTTTGTGTGGTGGCCGGGAATCGATAAAGAAATTGAGGATATGACCAAGAGACGCACAGAATGCCAGAAGGTCCAAAACGCTCCACCACAGGCCCCGCTACATCCATGGGAGTGGCCCTCATCTCCATGGCAACGGGTATACATTGATTTTGCTGGTCTATTTATGGACTCAATGTTCCTAATCGCTGTGGACGCCCATTCGAAATGGCCAGAGGTCATCAAAATGTCCTCCACCACCACGGAGAAAACTATTGCAGTCCTATGGACCATCTTCGCCAGGAATGGCTTGCCAGAACAGATTTGCCCCGACAATGGGCCACAGTTTGTGTCAGAGGATTTCCGGAGGTTTCTGAGGAATAATGGGGTGAAGCATTACACATCTGCCCTATATCATCCAGCCACAAATGGATTGGCTGAGAGGTTTGTTCAGACCTTTAAAAAGGCCATAAAGGCAATGCATAATGATGACATGCCACTACAACACAAGGTGGATAATTTCTTGTTTGCTTACCGGAATGCGACACATGCAGTCACCAACCAAGCTCCAGCCATAATGTTCTTCAACCGAAGGCTAAGATGTCGCCTGGATTTGCTCAAACCAAACATAAGACGAGATGTTGAGGATAAGCAATTCCAGCACATAAATGAGAAGCCAACCAGGAGCTTCAAGATAGGGCAACCAGTCTTGGCCCGCGACTACCGAACAGAAAAATGGCAGCCAGGAACGATATGCACACAACAGGGACCACTAATGTACACAGTGGACGTTGGAGAGAGCATTGTGAGACGCCATGCTGCCCAGATTCTAGAGTCACAGGAACAAGCCAAATCCATACCACGAGCAGGTGCACCTGGTAATCAACCCGAAGTACAGATTGCGTCTACCTCAGAAGCAGGGGTATTGGAAGCTGACGAACCAACCAATGACAATGAACCAGAATCAACTCCGCCGCAAGAACAGGATACTCGAGAAAGGCGCTATCCAGTCAGGATCAGGAAGCCTCCTCAAAGGCTGAACTTATAAATGATTATTTCAGTTGATGTATATAGTACAGAGAAAATTGTAATTGTAATTAGTTATTATTTAGTTGTTAAATGAATGTTATGTACTGTTTATCTAAAAGGGGAGGAATTGTTGTGTATGTACCTTTAAGAGAAGAACTGATTCTATACTGCAGTACCGGCAGTGACCACCCCTGTATATAAAGCCATAGCAGGCTTCTGTATGTCAGTCTTAAGTTATCCTCTGTTCAGTAAATACCTGTTTTATTGTTCTCCTGCAGTCCATGTATTATTAAGGCGCGGACACTACACCAACCAAATTAGTAACAATACTGTGGAGGAGGAATTCCTGGAGTGTTTACGGGATGATTTCCTGGACCAATATGCCGAGGAACCAACCAGAGATCAGACCATCTTAGACTGGGTATTATGTAACGAGAAAGGATTAATTAGCAATCTTGTTGTACGAGGCCCCTTGGGTCGGAGCGATCATAATATGATAGAATTCTTCATTAAGATGGAGAATGAAGTAGTTGACTCAGAGACTAGGGTCCTCAATTTAAATAAAGGAAACTACGATGGTCTGAGGAGCGAGTTGGGTAGGATTGATTGGGGAATGGCACACAAAGGGTTGACGGTGGATAGGCAATGGCAAACATTCAAAGACCGAATGGATGAGCTACAGAATTTGTTCATCCCAGTTTGGCATAAAAATAAAACAAAAAAGGTGACTCAACCATGGCTAACAAGGGAAATTAGGGATAGCATAAGATCCAAGGAGAGGACGTATAAATTGGCCAGAAAAAGCAATAATCCTGAGGACTGGGAGCAGTTTAGGATTCAACAAAAGAGGACAAAGGGATTAATTAAGAAAGGGAAAATAGAATATGAGAGTAAGCTTGCAGGGAACATAAAAACTGACTGTAAAAGCTTTTATAGATATGTGAAGAGAAAAAGATTGGTGAAGTCAAGCGTAGGTCCCTTACAGTCAGAATCAGGGGAATTTATAATGGGGATCAAAGAAATGGCAGACCAATGAAATACATATTTTGGTTCTGTCTTCACAAAGGAGGACACAAATAACCTCCCAGAGATGCCGGGGAACATAGGGTCTGATGAAAGGGTGGAACTGAAAGAAATCAGTATTTGTAGGGAAATGGTGTTAGGAAAATTGATGGGACTGAAGGCCAATAAATCCCCAGGGCCTGATAATCTACATCCCAGGGTACTTAAGGAAGTGGCCCTACAAATAGTAGATGCATTGCTGGTCATCTTTCAGAACTCAATAGACTCTGGAACAGTACCCATGGATTGGAGGGTAGCTAATGTTACCCCACTATTCAAAAAAGGTGGTAGAGAAAAAGCGGGGAATTATAGGCCGGTAAGCCTGACATCGGTAGTGGGGAACATGCTAGAGTCCATTATAAAAGATGTAATAGCAGAGCACTTGGAAAGCAGTGACAGGATCAGACAAAGTCAACATGGATTTACAAAAGGTAAATCATGCTTGACTAATCTACTGGAATATTTTGAGGATGTAACTGGTAAAGTAGATAAGGGAGAACCAGTGGATGTGGTGTATTTGGACTTTCATAAGAGATTGGCGTGCAAAATTAAGGCACATGGGTTTGGGGGCAAGGTATTGACTTGGATAGAGAACTGGTTGTCGGACAGAAAGCAAAGAGTTGGAATAAACGGGTCGTTTTCCGAGTGGCAGGCAGTGACTAGTGGGGTACCGCAAGGATCGGTTCTAGGACCCCAGCTGTTCACAATATATATTAATGATCTGGACGAGGGAATTGGATGTAATATCTCCAATCTGTTTTAGTGATGTTGGTTGAGGGATAAATATTGACTCCCCTGCTCTTCTTCGAAATAGTGCCATGGGATCTTTTACGTCCACCTGAGAGAGCAGACGGTACCTCGGTTTAATGTCTCATCTGAAAGACGGCACCTCTGACAGTGCAGCACTCCCTCAGTACTACACTGGGAGTGTCAGCCTGGATTTTGTGCTCAAGTCTCTGGAGTGGGACTTGAACCCACGACCTTCTGACTCGGAGGCGAGTGTGCTGCCCACTGAGCAATTATGCGTGAAGCACTTTGAAACATAGAATGCATATTTTCTTTCCTAAATAAACTTGCAAGAATCAATTTTTCAAAACTTGAATAAAACAAAGTGACTGTAATAAATGAAATGCTCGGCATGTCTCTCTGAAATACATTTTTCATGTCCGCTCGCGAGGCTCATTGTAATGTTGTGACAGTACCTAAATCCGGCCCACTGTAGGGAAATAAATCATCGTTATTGAGGAGCTGCTCCGGATGTTTGACTTGTGTCGGAGTCGATGAGTATAAGCACGGAGGCCTCGAGTTTCCGCTAGCTTGCGTTGGTTTTCTCAGCGCAACTCGCCCGCAATCGACCAAACCAGCGCGAAAGATCGGGGAACTTCAAGCGCAAGTTACATCCCGCGCAAATCGAGATTCCGC
This sequence comes from Somniosus microcephalus, assembly GCF_052327205.1. NCBI lineage: Eukaryota > Metazoa > Chordata > Chondrichthyes > Squaliformes > Somniosidae > Somniosus > Somniosus microcephalus. Next base: position 6,816,680 of record NC_141005.1, read on the forward strand.
CATCTTTCACGCTGGTTTAAAACGCATCGCGCGGGAAGCCTGCCCCGCCCACAAAACTGGCCATGCCCCCCGACCGAGTTAATCACCGCGGCGAGCTCCCGCTAATTGCGCCCGTTTGCGGGCCTTCGAGGAGGCTCTTAAGATTAAACTGCTTCTTTTGGACGCAAAGACACCAATAGGCAGCTTTTAAAAGCTTTTAAATTTTTAAAAAATTTACTGAGAAACTGACTACTGTCCCCCAATGTAACCAGTAAATGGTTCCGTACATTTCTTTAAAGTCATTCTTTGTTATTTAACATCAGCTTACTCGCAGGTGGCGGATGGACACTCGGATTAAAATGCTTATTATTTGGTGATAAGCCATTTTCAGCCGCATTAATCAAACCGCACCAGGTTACCCCTTGTAAATACATCACGGAATATCTTTTAAAGCAATTTTTTTTTTAAACGATGATCTAAGTCGCTGCCGGTTGCGCAGGTTCATGGCAGATTTTACGTTCAGTGATATGCAAATGACTTTGAGCAGAATCTTGTTGGGCGTTGGGTGGGGGGAAACTTCCCCAACCTAACACAATTTTGGGTGAAGTTTATGCCCGGATCACTGGTTGGGCCCTAAGCAGAAACTCTAACCTTGTAAAACTAAATTCCCAACTTGCTGCTGTAGATTTGTTAGCTGAATCTGTCTGCAATGTTTTCGATAAATTGTGACAAGTCTTAGCTTGTTTTAATTCATTCTTGGGATGTGGGCGTCGCCGACAAGGCCGGCATTTATTGCCCGTCCCTCGTTGCCCCGAGAAGGTGGTGGTGAGCCGCCTTCATATTGAACCGCTGGGCGCAGGTTCGACACAACTGAGTGTCTCGCTCGGCCATCTCAGCAGAAAGTTAAGAGTCAACCATGTTGGTGTGGGACTGGAGTCACCTATAGGCCCAGACCGGGTAAGGATGGCAGGTTTCCTCCCCTAAAGGGACATCGGTGAACCAGATGTGTTTTTTTACAACAATCCGACAGCTTCACAGTCACTTTTACTGAGACCAGCTTTTTATTTCCAGCTCCAGGCAAGAGCCCCAGGCAAGAGAGCCCCAGGTGGGCAGAGGAAACGCTTCAAGGACACCCTCAAAGCCTCCTTGAAAAAGTGTAACATCCCCACCGACACCCGGGAATCCCTGGCCCAAGACCACACAAAGTGGAGGAGAAGCATCCAGGAAGGCGCCGAACACCTCATGTCTCTTCGCCGGGAGCAAGCGGAAGCCAAGCGCAGGCAGCGGAAGGAGCGCACGTCAACCCAAGCACCCCACCCACCCGCCCCTTCAACCACCGTCTGCCCCACCTGTGACAGAGACTGTAGGTCCCACGTTGGACTCATCAGTCACCCGAGAACTCATTTTTAATGTGGAAGCCAGTCATCCTCGGTTCCGAGGGACTGCCTAAGAAGAAGGAGGATTTCCAGCTCATTTAAACTGAATTCAAATTCTCCGACTGCCCCACGGTGGGACTTGAACTCATGTTCTCAGGATTATTAGTCCAGGAGCTGGGCTGCGAGATTATTTTACGGGAGAGGATCATTCCACTCCATTAAAAGATAAACTGATGGCGCACAATTGGTACCAATCCCTCAACTACTGCATGTAAGAGCACGTCGCCTCCAACTACTGTATATCGCACCTTCACCGGAAAACTTACGGAAAATGGACAGGTACAAAAAAATCATTAAAGAGTCTAATGGAATATTGGTCGTTATTTTAAGAGGGCTGGAATACAAAGGGCAGGAAGTGATGCTCCAGCTGTACCGAGCTCTGGTCAGACCCCACCTGGAGTGACTGCGTTCAGTTCCGGGCCCCGCCCCTCAGGAAGGATAGACTGGCCTCGGAGGGGGAGCAGCGCAGGTTCACCAGAATGATACCGGGGCTAAAAGGGTTAAATTCTGAGGACAGGTTGCACAGACTGGGCTTGTATTCCCTCGAGTATAAAAGATTAAGGGGCGATCTGATCGAGGTGTTTAAGATGATTGAAGGAGTTGATCGGATCGATAGAGAGAAACTATTTCCTCTGGTTGGGGGAGTCCAGAACAAGGGGGCAGAACCTTAAAATTAGAGCCAGGCCGTTCAGGGGTGATGTCAGGAAGCACTTCTTCACACAAAGGGTGGTGGAAATCTGGAACTCTCCCCCCCAAAAAGCTGTTGAGGCTGGGGGGGGTCAATTGAAAATTTCAAAACTGAGATTGATTGAAGGATAAGGGCATTAAACGTTATAGAACCAAGGCAGGTGGATGGAGTTAAGATACAAATCAGCCATGATCTAATTGAATGGCAGAACAGGCTCAAGGGGCTGAATGGCCACCTCCTGTTCCTATATTCCTAAGTTCCTGCTACTCCTGGCTCCACAGGGAAAGACTTACCTAGATGGCCTCGTCTGATCGCAGATCCTCTTCCCGCTGTCTTCACCTGGCGGGAATGCCAGGGGTTTCCCAGTTCAGGCCAGAGTTAAAATTGCAGTTGGGCCTTGATGACGTTATAGGATCCCTGATCTGCATCTTTAAAGAAGGATCCCTCCGGCTTTGGGCTCAGAAGAACAGGTTAAAATTCAAGGCAGCGGGCTCCAGGTGGGACATCATGGGTAAGTCACACAGTCGATCGTAACTGTTCACTTACCCCGTTTCCACTGGGCGGGTCGGGTTAGAATTGGCCACTTCTGTGTCCCCATTGTTGCAAGAGAAACATTCCAGGTGTGCAGCCAGCAAGGATTTTAAGAGCTGGTATTATTAACACCGTGCTGCTGAGGAAACCCATTACAAGGGAACACAGTCTTCTTGACTTCAACAGAAGGACTGTTCGAAGTATGGATAAGTAGATATTACCAGCTAGTAGAGTAATCTTTCTGAAGACCCTGTTTTCTTGTGGTTGATTCCATTTGAATTTCCTCTGCATGTTGGAGTGTTGCTCTTCCCCCTTGGTGCCTTGCTTCTGCCATCTTCTTTTTAACTTTTAGAGCCAAGTTCCCTTTAAGGGTGACCGGCAGCCCTTTAAGAGCTGCTGTTGCTGGATAATCCTTCCCCGCCCCTGAGCTGCACGCTGGGAGCATCGGCAATTTCTCACAATATGCCGATCTTGCTTCGTAGCGTGAGGTCAGTAGAATGCCCTCCAGCCATGCAACGCACCCAAGGACCAGTGGTCTCCAACTCGGGTTGAATGTATTCCTGGAGGTTACATCACATGACCCGCCCCGCGCTCCCGCCATTGGTCGCCCAACACATCCATCCTCGCGGCGCCAACCTTCTCACGGCCAATCGGAAACCGAAAACTCTTTGCTACCCGATTGGATTCTTGCCTTTTGTCCCCATCTCCAATTTTTTTTTACATAGGATATACGGCACTGAAACAGGCCATTCGGCCCAACCAGTCCATGCCGGCGTTTATGCTCCACTCGAGCCTCCTCCCGTCTTTCCTCATCTAAATCTATCAGCGTCATCCTCTATTCCCTTCTCCCTCATATGCTTGTCCAGCTTCCCCTTAAATGCATCGATACTATTCGCCTCAACCACCCCCTGTGGTAGCGAGTTCCACATTCTCACCACTCTCTGGGGAAAGAAGTTTCTCCTGAATTCCCTATTGGATTTCTTGGTGACTATCTTATATTGATGGCCCCTAGTTTTGCTCTTCCCCACAAGAGTCATAGAGTCATAGAGTTATACAGCACGGATAGAGGCCCTTCGGCCCATCGTGTCCACGCCGGCCATCAAGCCCTGTCTAATCTAATCCCATATTCCAGCATTTGGTCCGTAGCCTTGTATGCTATGGCATTTCAAGTGTTCATCCAAATGCTTCTTAAATGTTGTGAGGGTTTCTGCCTCCACAACCCTTTCAGGCAGTGAGTTCCAGACTCCAACCACCCTCTGGGTGAAAAAGTTCTTTCTCAAATCCCCTCTAAACCTCCCGCCCTTTACCTTGAATCTATGCCCCCTAGTTATTGACCCTTCTACTAAGGGAAAAAGCTCCTCAGTATCCATCCTATCTATGCCCCTCATAATTTTGTACACCTCAATCATGTCCCCCCTCAGCCTCCTCTGCTCCAAGGAAAACAAACCCAATCTGCCCAGTCTCTCTTCATAGCTGAAGCGCTCCAGCCCTGGTAACATCCTGGTGAATCTCCTCTGCACCCTCTCCCAAGCGTTCACATCCTTCCTGTAGTGTGGCGACCAGAACTGCACACAGTATTCCAGCTGTGGCCTAACCAGTGTTTTATACAGCTCCATCATAACCTCCTTGCTCTTATATTCTATGCCTCGGCTAATGAAGGCAAGTATCCCATATGCCTTTTTTACCACCTTATCCACCTGTTCCGCCGCCTTCAGGGATCTGTGTACTTGCACACCCAGATCCCTCTGACCCTCCGTCTTGCCTAGGGTCTTACCATTCATTGTGTATTCCCTTGCCTTGTTAGTCCCCCCAAAGTGCATCACCTCGTACTTTTCCGGGTTAAATTCCATTTGCCACTGTTCCGCCCATCTGACCAACCCATCTATATCGTCCTGCAGACTGAGGCTACCCTCCTCGCTATTTACCACCCTACCAATTTTTGTATCATCCGCGAACTTACTGATCATACCTTTTACATTCATATCCAAGTCATTAATGTAGACCACAAACAGCAAGGGACCCAGCACCGATCCCTGTGGTACCCCACTGGCCACAGGCTTCCAGTCACAAAAACAACCTTCGACCATCACCCTCTGCCTTCTGCCACTAAGCCAGTTTTGTATCCAATGTGCCAAGGCACCCTGGATTCCATGGGCTCTTACCTTCTTGACCAGTCTCCTGTGCGGGACTTTATCGAAGGCCTTACTGAAATCCATGTACACCACATCCACTGCGTTACCCTCATCCACACACCTAGTCACCCCCTCAAAAAATTCAATCAAATTAGTCAGACATGATCTTCCCTTGACAAAGCCATGTTGACTATCCCTGATTAATCCTTGCCTCGCCAAGTGGAGACTAATTTTGTCCCTCAGAATTTTTTCCAATAATTTTCCTACCACTGATGTTAGGCTCACTGGCCTGTAGTTCCCCGGTTTTTCCCTACTTCCCTTCTTGAATAATGGTACTACATTAGCGGTTCTCCAGTCCTCTGGCACATCCCCTGTGGCCAGAGAGGTCCTGAATATATGTGTTAGAGCCCCCGCAATCTCTTCCTTTGCCTCACACAGCAGCCTGGGATACATTTCGTCCGGGCCTGGGGATTTATCCATTTTTAGGTCTGCTAAAACCGCCAATACCTCCTCCCTCTCGATGTTAATATGTTCGAGCATATCACAGTCCCCCCGCCCTATTTCTATGTCTACATCGTCCTTCTCCATAGTGAAAACAGATGCAAAAAATTCATTTAGAACCCCTCCTACATCTTCCGGCTCCACACACAGATTGCCACTTTTGTCCCTAATGGGCCCTATTTTTTCCCTAGTTATCCTCTTACCCTTAATATACTTATAAAACATCTTAGGATTTTCCTTTATTTTGCTCGCCAGTGTTATTTCATGGCCCCTCCTTGATCTCCTAATTTCTTTTTTAAGTACCCCCCTGCACTTTTTGTACTCCTCTAGGGCTTCCTCCGTCTTTAGCCTTTTGTATCTGCCAAAAGCCCTCCTTTTTTTCCTAATCCATTCTCGTATATCCCCTGACATCCAAGGTTCCCTGTGGTTTTTGGAACCACCCTTGACCTTTACGGGAACATGTTGCCATTGTATGATCTCAATCTCCCTTCTGAAAGCCTCCCATTGCTCCGATGTGGATTTTCCTACAATTAGCTGATCCCAGTCCATTTTGGCCAGATCCTGCCTTATCCTATTAAAATCGGCCTTCCCCAATTTAGAACCTTTATTTCCGGCCCATCCCTGTCCTTTTCCATGACCACCTTAAATCTCACCATATTATGGTCACTGTCACCAAAGTGCTCACCTACTTGCACTTTTTGCACTTGGCCACATTCTCTCTGTATCCACTCTATCAAAACCTTTCACAATTTTAAAGACCTCTTATCAGCCTTCTATTTTCAAGAGAAAAGAGACCCAGCCTGTTCATCCTTTCCTGATAGGAAAACCCTCGCATTTTTATAACTAATAAACAGAAAAGTTCAACGAAAATGAAAAAAGTACAATTTGTTTTGATTGTCCCTGTGATGTTTTTCCTGGGGTTTTTGCTCCCCGCAGTGTCCTGGAGATTAACCTTCAATTCCTGGAGACTCCAGGCCAATCCTGGAGGGACGGCAGCCCGATCCAGTGGGCTCTTGCTGTTCTGGTTTAGGATTTGATGAGGCAACAGCGCCAAGAACATTCATTTAACAAACCTCCAGAAACGCAAAATTCAAATAAGACAAACCAGCAATTGAGAATTATAAATGCAAATGGCATTGAGGTGCTCGGAAGGCCCAACTGTCCACGGTTTGTAGATTGTAGAAGGAAGGGGGAAATTGGGTCGGAATCTGACTGAACTGGTGTCTGCATTAACCATGGAATGATACAGCACAGAAGGAGGTCATTCTCTTACTATTGAGGCAACGCATTCCAGATCACAACAACTCACTGCGTAAAAAATTGTCTCCTCATCTCCCCTCTGGTTCTTTTGCCAATTATCTTCAATCTGTGTCCTCTGGTTACCGACCCTCCTGCCACTGGAAACAGTTTCTCCCTATCTACTCTTTCAAAACCACATATAATTTTAATCCCCTCTATTAAACCTCCCCTTAACCTTCTCTGCTCTAAGGAGAACAACCCCAGCTTCTCCAGTCTATCCACGTAACTGAAGTCCCTCATCCCTGGAATAATTCTAGTAAATCTCCTCTGCGACCTCGCCAAGGGCTTGACATCCTTCCTAAAGTGTGGTGCCCAGAATTGGACACAATTCTCCAGCTGAGGCCCAGCCAGTGATTTATGAAGGCTTAGCATAGAGTTGGACTTAATTAATAATGACCATTTATGCAGTCTGTGAATCAGCCTGATAACTTCAGCTTTAAATCTTAAAACAGAAGTTGAGTAATTTTTATGTGAAATCCTGGAGATTGAACCTTTTAAGTTGGGTAAATGATGAAGGGAGGGGGAGTTAGATTTAATTATGAATTGCACGGGTTTGAAGCAGAACCTTTGAGCCTCATCCATCCTCGTGTATGCGAACCCTTTCCCCCCAAGCAAATATCAGGTGTAATCTTTGTGCTGTCTCTCACACTTTGCTTATTTGCAATTAAGTGTAAGGGAGCAGGCGAGAACAGCGGCAAGGCGACAGCATCCGTGTACCTCATCCTCACTCTCCACAGCCATTTCAAAATGATCATTCTTATCTTCATCAAACACAGCAGGCTTAATATGTTAAAGAGCAAGACACAGTCAGGAAATATGCTAATGAGATTTATATTCGACATGGAATTAGGTTAATTTCACTGCGGCTCAGAAACCACGAACACACCGTTAATCCTGCCAAGTCTAATCAATATTGACTGATCGAGGCCTAATTTACATCAGAAAATTAGATAACTTGAAAATTTAACAAGCCACAATAACTTAAATGTCATAAATACCTGTTACAAACTTTAGATCAATACACCGTGACAACTGAAATCAAATTATTTGATAAGTTGCAGCCCGTCAAGTGTGAGAATCACCAGCCTCGAAATTGGATAAGGCCCAGAAATGGACGGTGGCTTCAACCAGCGCTATCTGCCCGTACCCGTTCAAAGTGGTGCAGTCAGCGCGCAAACTTCGTGTTGCCGGCTCATTAACAGGATTGCAGAGCTGATCTCAGCACTAAACGCGCTGCTGATTGGCTTAGCGCTCAGTGCGGGGGTGGGGGGGGAGCAATATCGGGTGCAGTCGACTGGCCAATAACATTTGGCCGAGGCTCTCTGCACTAATTAAAGGGTAGGTGCTTTGTTGCAGAAACACCTCATTGTCAGTCTAAACAAGGCTGTGCAAGCTCAAACTGCTGCCATCATGGCTGGGTTTACCAGTGTCAAAAGAGGCTTGCCAGGTGGCCCAGCAGTTCAGCAACCTGCCCTCCAACAGATGACTAGTGATGCTGAGGCACCACCCCGGGGGAGTGGCAGTGGCTCCGTGGAGCAAGAACCTGCTGTCCTCTCTCAGGATGACAGCATTCCTACTCCCGCCCCTGTCACTCCGCCAGTGCCCTTGTCGCTGCCTGTCAGCCAACCAGCCTAGACTGCTGCCACCCAGGCCGAGGTGGTGCAGTCTACAGCCGGGCCTTCCAGGCCCAGAGCTGCTCGAGGTCGTCCTGCAAGTCCATCTGCAGTGTCCCCCACTGAAAGTCAGCAGCCTCCCACCAGCCATGCTGCGGCCACTGGGGGAGCACTTACAGGAGCATTAGAGTAGGAAAAGGCACACGAAAGACAGACACTATGGGAATGCACAAGGGTGATTAGTTGACTTTGTTCTTTTGATTTGAATTTGATAAATTTATAAATTATGTTTGGAATGTGTGTTTTGTGGTGGCTCTCATTACAGACTTGTGCCCAGGAGGACGCTGTGATGTTCCGTGACAGAGGGATGGTAAGATGGGGAAGTGGTGAGCAACGGGGATCTGGGGTTTCACTCACTGGAAATGGAGTCTGATGAGGCACTCACGGACAGCCCGTCCGGAATGGATATGTGCTGCCTGCCTCCTCCCTCCTCTTCCTCTTCCTCTTCCTCCTCCTCCTCCTCCTCCTTCTGAGGTGGTCCCGGAACCCGCGGTGGCAAGGGCTGTGTGTGTTCATGATGACCAAGTTGTGGAGCATGCAGCAGACCACCACGAAATGGGACACCCGCTCTGGCGTGTACTGGAGGGCTCCTCCCGAGCGGCCAAGGCAGCGGAACCATTGCTTGAGCATCCCAAAGATCTGTGCGATGATGTTCCTGGTGGCAGCATGGTTTTCATTACATGAGTGTTGGCCCCGAGTGGTGGGGTTGCGGAGGGGAGTCATCAGCCAGGTGCAGAGTGGATAGCCCTTGTCTCCGCGCAGCCACCCTCGGGTTTGACGTGGTGGCTGGAAGATTGCGGGTACACCGGACTGGTGCAGGATGAAGGCATCGTGGCTGCTGCCAGGATACCGGGCAGTGACCATCATGATGTGCTGGGCGTGCACATTAAGTGAGTGGTAGCCTTTATGGAACATCTCAGGATTGGTATGTGGTGCCCGCAAAGCCACGTGTGTGCAGTCGATGGCGCCCTGCACCAAGGGGAAGCTCACTATCCTGGCAAAGCCACAAGCGCGCTCGTCGTGGTTCTCTGTTCAGAGAGAAGACAATGAAGTCCCTTCTCCTGAAGTAGAGAGCCTCTGTAACCTCCCAGATGCAGCGATGGATGGATGTTAGCTATGTCCCCTGCACCAGACTGGAGGGATCCTCTGGTGAAAAAATTGAGGTCCACGGTAGCCTTGAGGACCACCGGGAGAGCTGTCGTCGCCCTGCTCTGAGGCTGCAGGTCTGGCTGCAGGAGGTGGCAGAGTCCTGTGACCACCTCCTTGGTAAAGCAGAACCTCCTAATGCACTGCTCCTGTCTTAAGTGCAGGTAGGCGAAGTTCTCCCTGAAGACCCTAGGTGGGTATGGCCTCTTGCTGAGAGCCCTCCTGCCCCTCCTCCTCCTCCCTCTGCGAGCATCTTGTCCTTTTCTTCGCTGCCTCTGCTTCAACTCCCTGTCATACTCGAGCGTGAGAGGGACTGCAAGTAGAGCCCCCCCATGACCGGGAGCAAGTGGTGTGAGCAGAAGCCTTTAAATGAGAAGCAAGACGTTCTCCACTTGCAGCAACACTCTCTGTCACCTCAGCAACTTTAAATAACTTTAGAAAAGCCCAAAATGGTTGCACAAACTTATGCAGAGCCAGTAGAAATCAAACAGCAAGTCAGCTGCAAGTTGTTGCTGCTCCCTTTAAATAGCGTTGCCGGGGGGTCCTTCCTGCTGCTGAACGCAGGGTCAGCTGGTCGTGATTAGGAGAGGGCATTAAATGGAGCAGCGACGTCCAAAATGGCAGATCTTGCATCAGATCAGTGTTGCACACTCATTGAGATCACGATCTACCTCCTCTAAATATCCGGAGCGAGCGCAGGCAACGGCAGCGCTACCAACTTCCCCAAAATGGCGGCCACTGCGGCACCCGCCGGAAGAGGGCGGCAGCGAGGCGGCCGCCAGTTTTTCAGCAAAACCGGCCTTAACAGCCAGCGCTAAATCTCTGAATTTCCCGGCCACCAAGTTTCTAACGGGAATTGCAATTTCTAACAAGTGTGTGAAAATCTTTATTCTAGAACAGCCTCAATAGCCTGGTACGATAGCAAAATACTGCGGATGCTGGAAATCCGAAATAACAACAGAAAATGCCGGAAAAACTCAGCAGGCCAGGCAACATCCGTGGAGAGAGAAACAGAGTCAATGTTTCAGGTCGAAGACCCTTCGTCAAGACCCTTGTCAAGACAAAGGGTTTCGACCTGAAACGTTAACTCTGTTTCTCTCTCCACGGATGTTGCCTGGCCTGCTGAGTTTTTCCAGCATTTTCTGTTGTTATTTCTCAATAGCCTGGTGTCAGCTGTGTTGCAGTGGGCAGCACTCTCGCCTCTGATATCAGAAGGTTGCGGGTTCCTCCTGTTCCTATGCTCATAAGTGCAGAAGACACTATCTGAGTATAGACACATTCCCAAGGAGTCTCTGCAAATAGTGGCACGTTCCTAGGAGCCCCAAGCAATATTGGCACAGCAAGCTCCCACAAACAGCAATGTGATAATGACCAGATAATCTGTTTTAGTGATGTTGGTTGAGGGATAAATATTGGCCCCAGGACACCGGGGAGAACTCCCCTGCTCTTCTTCAAAATAGGGCCATGGGATCTTTTACTGAGAGAACAGACGGGGCCTCGGTTTAACATCTCATCCGAAAGACGGCACCTCTGACAGTGCAGCACTCCCTCAGCACTGCACTGGGAGTGGCAGCCTAGATTTATGTGCACAAGTCTCTGGAGTGGGACTTAGAACCCACGACCTTCTGACTCAGAAGCGAGAGTGCTGCCCACTGAGCCACGGCTGACACCAGACTTTAAATTATCCCAACAATCTTTATATCGAATGTAAACAATGAATCTAAGCACTTGTTACAGGTACCACTGCTGATTTCATATTGCAATGCCATTCTGATAATACTGACAATCTGCTCTCTTTCCAGCCCAAGGCCCTGGGAATGGACGGAATGGAGTAACGCTCCTTTGAGACCTTGTCAATATAACAGTTTGAATTAAGCTGCAGTGCAAACACCATGACTCATAGTGCTGGTAGGACCTGCCATGCTGTCGGTTAGTGTGATGAAGGTAATTTCTCGATCTCTTTGCCGTTTCCATCCCTCATTATTTCTCTCACATTTATGCCCATGTCGACTGCAGGCTAACAATGGGGTCTCTTCACTCGGCAATTCAGGACACTGTGAGAGTTGGACTATCTGTGACTAATGATATCAGCTGTGGCTCAGTGGGCGGCACTCTCACCTCTGAGTCAGAAGGTTGTGGGTTCAAGTCCCACTCCAGAGACTTGAGCACAAAAATCTAGGCTGACACTCCAGGGCAGTACTGAGGGAGTGCCGCACTGTCGGAGGGGCAGTACTGAGGGAGCACTGCACTGTCGGAGGGGCAGTACTGAGGGAGTGTTGCACTGTCGGAGGGGCAGTACTGAGGGAGCGCTGCACGGTCGGAGGGGCAGTACTGAGGGAGTGTTGCACTGTCGGAGGGGCAGTACTGAGGGAGCGCTGCACGGTCGGAGGGGCAGTACTGAGGGAGTGTTGCACTGTCGGAGGGGCAGTACTGAGGGAGCGCTGCACGGTCGGAGGGGCAGTACTGAGGGAGTGCTGCTCTGTCGGAGGGGCAGTACTGAGGGAGCACTGCACTGTCGGAGGGGCAGTACTGAGGGAGTGTTGCACTGTCGGAGGGGCAGTACTGAGGGAGCGCTGCACGGTCGGAGGGGCAGTACTGAGGGAGTGTTGCACTGTCGGAGGGGCAGTACTGAGGGAGCGCTGCACGGTCGGAGGGGCAGTACTGAGGGAGTGCTGCTCTGTCGGAGGGGCAGTACTGAGGGAGTGTTGCACTGTCGGAGGGGCAGTACTGAGGGAGTGCTGCACGGTCGGAGGGGCAGTACTGAGGGAGCACTGCACTGTCGGAGGGGCAGTACTGAGGGAGCGCTACACGGTTGGAGGGGCAGTACTGAGGGAGTGCTGCACGGTCGGAGGGGCAGTACTGAGGGAGCGCTACACGGTCGGAGGGGCAGTACTGAGGGAGTGCTGCACGGTCGGAGGGGCAGTACTGAGGGAGCACTGCACTGTCGGAGGGGCAGTACTGAGGGAGCGCTGCACTGTCGGTGGGGCAGTACTGAGGGAGCACCGCACTGTCGGAGGGGCAGTACTGAGGGAGCGCTGCACGGTCGGAGGGGCAGTACTGAGGGAGTGCTGCACTGTCGGAGGGGCAGTACTGAGGGAGCGCTGCACGGTCGGAGGGGCAGTACTGAGGGAGTGCCGCACTGTCGGAGGGGCAGTACTGAGGGAGCGCTGCACTGTCGGAGGGGCAGTACTGAGAGAGCGCCGCACTGTCGGAGGGGCAGTACTGAGGGAACGCTGCACTGTCGGAGGGGCAGTACTGAGGGAGCGCTGCACTGTCGGAGGGGCAGTAGTGAGGGAGTGCTGCACTATCGGAGGGGCAGTACTGAGGGAGTGCCGCACTGTCGGAGGGGCACTACTGAGGGACCGCTGCACTGTCAGAGGGGCAGTACTGAGGGAGGGCTGCACTGTCAGAGGGGCAGTACTGAGGGAGCGCCGCACTGTCAGAGGGGCAGTACTGAGGGAGCGCCGCACTGTCAGAGGGGCAGTACTGAGGGAGCGCTGCACTGTCGGAGGGGCAGTACTGAGGGAGTGCTGCACTGTCAGAGGGGCAGTACTGAGGGAGCGCTGCACTGTCGGAGGGGCAGTACTGAGGGAGTGCTGCACTGTCGGAGGGGCAGTACTGAGGGAGTGCAGCACTGTCGGAGGGGCAGTACTGAGGGAGCACTGCACTGTCGGAGGGGCAGTACTGAGGGAGTGTTGCACTGTCGGAGGGGCAGTACTGAGGGAGCGCTGCACGGTCGGAGGGGCAGTACTGAGGGAGTGTTGCACTGTCGGAGGGGCAGTACTGAGGGAGCGCTGCACGGTCGGAGGGGCAGTACTGAGGGAGTGTTGCACTGTCGGAGGGGCAGTACTGAGGGAGCGCTGCACGGTCGGAGGGGCAGTACTGAGGGAGTGCTGCTCTGTCGGAGGGGCAGTACTGAGGGAGCACTGCACTGTCGGAGGGGCAGTACTGAGGGAGTGTTGCACTGTCGGAGGGGCAGTACTGAGGGAGCGCTGCACGGTCGGAGGGGCAGTACTGAGGGAGTGTTGCACTGTCGGAGGGGCAGTACTGAGGGAGCGCTGCACGGTCGGAGGGGCAGTACTGAGGGAGTGCTGCTCTGTCGGAGGGGCAGTACTGAGGGAGTGTTGCACTGTCGGAGGGGCAGTACTGAGGGAGTGCTGCACGGTCGGAGGGGCAGTACTGAGGGAGCACTGCACTGTCGGAGGGGCAGTACTGAGGGAGCGCTACACGGTTGGAGGGGCAGTACTGAGGGAGTGCTGCACGGTCGGAGGGGCAGTACTGAGGGAGCGCTACACGGTCGGAGGGGCAGTACTGAGGGAGTGCTGCACGGTCGGAGGGGCAGTACTGAGGGAGCACTGCACTGTCGGAGGGGCAGTACTGAGGGAGCGCTGCACTGTCGGTGGGGCAGTACTGAGGGAGCACCGCACTGTCGGAGGGGCAGTACTGAGGGAGCGCTGCACGGTCGGAGGGGCAGTACTGAGGGAGTGCTGCACTGTCGGAGGGGCAGTACTGAGGGAGCGCTGCACGGTCGGAGGGGCAGTACTGAGGGAGTGCCGCACTGTCGGAGGGGCAGTACTGAGGGAGCGCTGCACTGTCGGAGGGGCAGTACTGAGAGAGCGCCGCACTGTCGGAGGGGCAGTACTGAGGGAACGCTGCACTGTCGGAGGGGCAGTACTGAGGGAGCGCTGCACTGTCGGAGGGGCAGTAGTGAGGGAGTGCTGCACTATCGGAGGGGCAGTACTGAGGGAGTGCCGCACTGTCGGAGGGGCACTACTGAGGGACCGCTGCACTGTCAGAGGGGCAGTACTGAGGGAGGGCTGCACTGTCAGAGGGGCAGTACTGAGGGAGCGCCGCACTGTCAGAGGGGCAGTACTGAGGGAGCGCCGCACTGTCAGAGGGGCAGTACTGAGGGAGCGCTGCACTGTCGGAGGGGCAGTACTGAGGGAGTGCTGCACTGTCAGAGGGGCAGTACTGAGGGAGCGCTGCACTGTCGGAGGGGCAGTACTGAGGGAGTGCTGCACTGTCGGAGGGGCAGTACTGAGGGAGTGCAGCACTGTCGGAGGGGCAGTACTGAGGGAGCGCCGCACTGTCGGAGGGGCAGTACTGAGGGAGCGCTGCACTGTCGGAGGGGCAGTACTGAGGGAGTGCTGCACTGTCGGAGGGGCAGTGCTGAGGGAGCACTGCACTGTCGGAGGGGCAGTACTGAGGGAGCACTGCCCTATCGGAGGTGCAGTGCTGAGGGAGTGCTGCACTGTCGGAGGGGCAGTACTGAGGGAGCACTGCACTATCGGAGGTGCAGTGCTGAGGGAGTGCTGCACTGTCGGAGGGGCAGTACTGAGGGAGCACGGCACTATCGGAGGTGCAGTGCTGAGGGAGCACTGCACTATCGGAGGTGCAGTACTGAGGGAGCGCCGCACTGTCGGAGGGGCAGTACTGAGGGAGTGCTGCACTGTCGGAGGGGCAGTACTGAGGGAGCGCCGCACTGTCGGAGGGGCAGTGCTGAGGGAGTGCTGCACGGTCGGAGGGGCAGTACTGAGGGAGCACTGCACTGTCGGAGGGGCAGTACTGAGGGAGCGCTACATGGTCGGAGGGGCAGTACTGAGGGAGTGCTGCACGGTCGGAGGGGCAGTACTGAGGGAGCACTGCACTGTCGGAGGGGCAGTACTGAGGGAGCGCTGCACTGTCGGAGGGGCAGTACTGAGGGAGTGCTGCACGGTCGGAGGGGCAGTACTGAGGGAGCACTGCACTGTCGGAGGGGCAGTGCTGAGGGAGTGCTGCACTGTCGGAGGGGCAGTACTGAGGGAGCACTGCACTATCGGAGGTGCAGTGCTGAGGGAGTGCTGCACTGTTGGAGGGGCAGTACTGAGGGAGTGCTGCACTGTCGGAGGTGCCGTCTTTCGGATGAGACGTTAAACCGAGGCCCTGTCTGCTCGCTCAAGTGGAGGTAAAAGATCCCATGTCACTATTTGAAGAAGAGTGGGGGAATTCTCCTGGTGCGCTGACCAACCAAAACACATTGTTGTTTGTGGGATCTTGCTTTGTGCAAATTGGCTGCCGCGTTTCCTACATTACAACAGTGCTACACTTCAAAAAATACTTCATCTGCTGTACAGCGCATTGGGACATCCTGAGATTGTGAAAGGTGCTTTCGAAATACCAGTTCTTTCTTTTACACAGATTAGAGACATTCCCTTAACAATCAGTATTTAACAATGTATCAGTTAGGCAACTAGCTTTAAGCAGACTCACTCAGTACAACACTGAAGATGGAGTTCCGTTAGCAAGGACTGAAATGCTGCTGATTCAGAATAGTGTTGTAAACCTTGTGTTATAAATCTCATCATTCATCAAGAAACTACTCGTGAAATAACACTGGACGGCCAGCTGGTGGCGCTGTCCAAGGAGTATAAATACTCTGGCGTCGGCCCCAGCTCTCCAGGGACATTTTGTAAGACAAGGAACTAGTGAAGTACAACTAGACTTCCATGTTCTGAAACAAGTTGATTAAAGCCTTGCTTTATACTCAAACCAAGTGTGTAGTGAGTTTTATTACGTCACCTTGTATAAAGTAATTCCTTTCCATTCAGTGTTGGAATACCAAACTCCTCCAGTAAGTTCAGGGTAAAAACTTTGTCTGGTATCATTGGGACTGGTGAAGTAAAGAATTACAGTTTTTTTGTTAAAGAAAGCTTTGCGCGCTGCAAGTGGGAGCGAAATAAAGATGTTGCGATCTGCAGCTCAATGAAAGGTGGCAGGAAGTCTTGCGGAAGATTGAAACAACCATTTGAGATGTTTGCAGCCTTTATTTGAATAGATGGAAATAGTGAACAGATGGAGGCATCCATTTGTCTACATGTTTTGGGGGAAAAAAGATATTTATAGCAATTTCAGTTCCGTGCACGGAAAGAATCTGGTACGAAACGCAATAAGTTTGAGAAATGCTGCATCCTTCGATGAAATGCGGAAGCCACATATTTGTTACATGTGCCGATAAATGGAAGGAACCTTTAAGAAAGAGTGAACTTACGTTTATACAGAGTCTTTTTCCGGACATCTCAAAATAGCCAGTGATGTATGTCTGAAGTGAGGTCAATGTTGTGATGTGGGAAACGCAGCAGCCAATTTGCACACAGCAAGATCCCACAAACAGCACTGAGATAAATGGCCGGATCATGATCTTGGTTGTTGGATTCATTATTAGCCAGGACACCGGGGAGACTCCCATGCACTTCTGTGAAAAAGTGCATTTAATGTCATACCTTGATATTGATCAGTATGTAACTGAAGTAGGAACTGGCAGTAAGGCATGTGAATTTTGTGGATTGATCAGAATCATTTAATAAAGGATATAGGCTAGGCTTGTATTCCTTTGAGTCTAGAAGATTAAAGGGTTGATCAAAGTGAGGTGTTTAAGCTGATTAAAGGATTTGACAGGACAGATAGAGAGACAGATAGAGAAACTATTTCCTCTGGTGGGGGGAGTCCAGAACAAGGGGGCAGAACCTTAAAATTAGAGCCAGGCCGTTCAGGGGTGATGTCAGGAAGCACTTCTTCACAAAAAGGGTAGTGGAAATCTGGAACTCTCTCCCAAAAAGCTGTTTAGACTGGGATTCAATTGAAAATTTCAAAACTGAGATTGATAGATTATTGTTGGGTAAGGGTATTAAGGGTTACGGAACCAAGGCGGGTCGATGGAGTTAAGATACAGATCAGCCACGATCTCATTGAATGGCGGAACAGGCTCAATGGGCTGAATGGCCTCCTCCTGTTCCTATAACAGAATAATTCGACAGCTCCCAAACAATTCTCGGAGATAAAGGTGCTTCAGCAGCGAGCTGTGATGTTGAATGCAATGCTACAGGACAGCCAAGTCTGTAAATTTGTAACTGAAGTGAGTGAAATGGAAGTGTTCAAGAATAAGATTAAGAAGGAGTTAACAGAGTAATCTGTAAAACAACCTATCAACGGTAAAGGTAAAGGGGAGAGAGAGAGAGCAAATTCTGTGGAACGTGGGTTAGACCCAAGGGCTGCCCAACCTTTGAATAAGCATGTACTGAATATGACAAAAGATAATCGCTATGCAAGATGTCACAAACCATAGAACAGGCAAGAGGGAGGACATGCTGTGAATAGAAATTGGCTTGAGGAGTTTCATGTGGATTGCAATAGCTCCAAATCCAAGCAAATGGGATTGATTGATAGTGAATAAAACAGTCATATGATTTAAACTGGATAAAGGAACACTAGTAACTGTCATATTCAGGCTAGATCACAACATAGATCTAAATTGCAGCAAGCTAAGATAAAAGTCGGATACTTGGGAGTAAACATGCTACTGAAAGGACGCTATTGCCATGGCGAGTGACTCTCCTCTGAGTCAGAAGGTTGTGGGTTCGAGTCCCACTCCAGAGATTTGAGCACAAAAGCTAGGCTGACACTCCAGTGCAGTGCTGAGGGAGTGCTGCATTGTCGGAGGTGCTGTCTTTCAGATGAGACGTTAAACTGAGGCCCCGTCTGCTTCGAGCAATGATGTAAATGACCAGATACAGGAAACTTTGGTTTATCCGGAGGTTGTATGTCCGGAAACCTCGATCTAACGGCAGAAATCAGCAGCCGTTTTGGTTAGGTTTTTTTTCTTCTCCTAGCATTTTTTTAACAGTCAGGCTCTGGAAAGCATCTCTGTAGCTTAGCAACAGCTTCAGAGACGCTTCCAAGGTACGGGCCGAGTGTTTACAAGCTGTTGCTAAGCAACAGTGTTTGTTGTCAGATACGGAGATGAAAACCTCCGTATCCTTCAACATTAGCGCTGGTCTATCCGGAAGTTTTGATAGATCGGCAGCAGCTCAGTCCCGTCGGTGCCGGATATCGCCAAGTTTCCTGTAATCTGTTCTAGGTGTTGGTTGGGGGGAAAATATTGGCCAGAACACAGTGGAGAACTCCCCTGCCCTCCTTCTAATAGTTCTGTGGGATCTTTTCCGTCCACCTGAGAGGGCAGACAGCGCCTCGGTTTAACATCTCATCCGAAAGACGGCACCTCCGACAGTGCAGCACTCCCTCATAGCCCTGTAATTTTTTCCCCTTCAAGTATTTATCCCATTCCCTTTTGAAAGTCACTATTGAATCTGCTTCCACCGCCCTTTCAGGCAGCACATTCCAGATCACAACAACTCGCTGCGTAAAAAAGAAATGTCGCCTCATCATTCTTTTGCCAATTACCCTAAATCTGTGTCCTCTGGTTACCGACCCTCCTGCCACTAGAAACAGTTTCTCCCTATTTACTCCATCAAAACCCCTCATGATTTTGAACACCTCTATTAAATCTCCCCTTAACCGTCTCTGCTCTAAGGAGAACAACCCCAGCTTCTCCAGTCTCTCCACATAACTGAAGTCCCTCATCTTGGTACCATTCTGATAAATCTCCTCTGCACCCTCGCCAAGGCTGCGACATCCTTCCTGAAGTGTGGTGCCCAGAATTGAACACAACATTCCAGCTGAGGCCTCACCAGTGACTTATAAAGGCTTAGTGTGACTTCCTGGCTTTTGTGCCTCTATTTAAAAAGCCGAGTTTGTCTTTTTAACAGCCTTTTCGCGTCGTGCTGCCACCTTCAAAGATTTGAAGCCATTTAGCAAAAATTTGTTGGTGGCATCATCACAAGTGAAGTCATTAATCGTGGCAGTGTGAAAGTCTGAGCTATAGAGCACATGTCATAGCCACAGTGCAAGAAGGATGGACAGAGATTCTTTGGTTGGTTTAATTGCCTGGATAAATCTTACCGAATCTCTCAGGAAAAAGTATTAGGTTGTAAATTACTGCCATCGATGTTGTTGTACCAACACTCAACATGTTCCTAACAAAATCCTCTCTCCATTATTTCAACAAAGGTGGCAAATAAATTAACAGATAAAGCAGGGGAGAGAGCATTTTGACAAGAGGATGTTGGAGGCTGAGAGCATCTTCGGCCGTGCTCTTTTAGAATTTTTAATTTTATTTAAAAAGGATAACTGAGTGGCTCTGAAGCAGGAAGATGAGAAAATGTCGAGATTGTTCATCTAAGAGCTGACTAATAAACATTTCGTCTGATGCATCACAAGACAGGATTAGGGAACGTGCTGTGCGCATCGCTTCATGCTGTTCACTGATTCACAGACAAGTGCCTGGATTTTCTGACACAGGCCACATGTTATTGGTGAATTAGAAATAATCTGTGCAATCGCAGAGTCCTGGTCGCCGCAGTACAGAAAGGATATTGCAGCAATTGAGAAGTTATAGAAGAGGGCAATCATGAATGATGGAGGGTTTGGATTATGAGAAGCGATGGTGTAAATTGAAGCACGTTCTCCCTGAAAAAGAGAAGGTTGCGCAGTGATAGGATTGCTGTTTTTAGGATTCGAAAGGGACTAGATGATGTCGACCATGACAAACTGTTTCACCTCGTCCAGAACAGGAGAGTCAGAGGACACGGCCTGTGCTTGAAGGGGGTAAATTTAAAACTAATCTGCGGAAACAATATTTCAGTGAGCGAGTGGTCAATCTATGGAACAGGCTCCCTAGGGGAATGGTGGGAGCAGTCAGTATAGATTCACTCAAATGTAAATGAGTTAGATTTCTTTCCGAAAATAACATTTTGCAATCCAGTATATGATTAATTTGACATGTGGGGAGTGCAGTGTGCTCGGCGGGGGTGGCGGGGGGAGGCAGGTGCCTTTGGACCTCTGGTTCCCAAAGCTCTCCACCACTGGGGGTTTAGCTAGCAGGAATAAAAATTGCAGAACCGTGGCTAAATTAGACTTTACCTTATGTTAGGAAGAGAATTGAAAAGCAGAGAAGTTATGTTAAACTTGTATCGAACCTTGGTTAGATCACACTTGGAGCACTGTGCACAGTTCTGGTCACCATATTATAACAAGGATATAGAGGCACTGGAGAAGGTGCAAAAAAAAAGATTTACAAGGATGATATCAGAACGGAGAGGTTATAACCATCAGGAAAGATTGAACAGGCTGGGGCTCTTTTCTCTAGAAAAGAGAAGGCCGAGGGGCGACCTGATCGAGGTCTTTACAATTATGATGGGGTTTGATAGGGTAGACGTAGAGAAGATGTTTCCATTTGTGGGGGAGAGACTAAAACTAGGGGCCATCAATATAAGATAGTCACTAATAAATCCAATAGGGAATTTCAGAGAAACTTCTTCCCCCAGAGAGTGGTGAGAATGTGGAACTCGCTACCACAAGGAGTGGTTGAGGCGAATAACAGAGATACATTTAAGGGGAAGCTGGATAAATACACGAGGGAGAAAGGAATAGAAGGATATGCTGATAGGGTGAGATGAAGAGGGGTGGGAGGAGGCTCGTGTCGAGCATAAACACCGGCACGGACCAGTTGGGCCGAATGGCCTGTTTCTGTGCTGTAAATACTTTGCACATAACAACAGTGACTATACCTCAAAAGTACTTCATTGGCTGTAAACCACTTTGGGATGTCCTGAGGTCATGAAAGTGGCTATAGAAATGCAAGTCTTTCTTTTTTTACTTTTTTTGTGTAGTGTAAATGTACCCTAAGAGTCCCCTGTTTTCTGTAGCACTCCATTAGAGAGTGACTGTCGAGATTGTAGTTACTCATGGGAGCCAACATGCCTGGCAAAAATGATTGACTGAAGACTTGGTAATTTAGAGGTGACAAGGACCTGAAAAAAGCAGCAATAGCCAATGGAAAAGGGTCCATTTAATAAAGGCACATGTCGTCTTTCACAACGGAAATCAGATTGTGAGGCTCTTCAGCCCATTTAATTCTATCCTTCCAGTATACATATCCTACCGATTAGCTGCTTCTTAAATGAATCCAGTGTCTTGGCCTCAGTCACCATTCCTGCTCCAGCTGTTGTTAACCCTCTGTGTAAAGAATTACTCGGGACATTTAGAGCCATTCCTGTAATTCCAATTCTGGCCTCTTGCGCATCCCCGATTTTCATCACTCCATCATTGGCGGCCATGCCTTCAGCCGCTGAGGCCCTGGAATTCCCTCCCTAAACCTCTCTGCCTCTCTACCTCTCTCTCCTCCTTTAAGATGCTCCTTAAAGCCTACGTCTTTGACCAAGCTTTTGGTCACCTGTCCTAATATTGCCTTATGTGACTCGGTGTCAAATTTTGTTTGAAAACGCTCCTGTGAGGCACCTTGGGGATGTTTTACTACATTAATGGCGCTATATAAATACAAGTTGTTGTTACTGATGACCAGTATCTGACGTTGCATCAATTAGACAGGCCGTATTGGGGCAGATTGTTTCAACAAGTACACTGATGCTGGAGTTCTATTAACAGGTACTACACGCAATGATTGCTGTATAGAATACGTTTAAGCCTGAATGAAGTTTCTTTTTTTCAAATTCTTGGATTATAAAGAATCCTTGAAACAATTTCAAGGCACGAACTTGGTGTCAGGAGTGGGAGCGCATTGAATCTTTTTCCATGACATATGTTTCCCTGGCTGATGAGATGGATTTGGAATTTGTGCCCAGTTTTCACTGACAAAGAGTGATGCAAAGAATTAATTTAACACATCTGCCATTTTATGATTGGCTGATGCTCGTCCTTTCTAATCTATCCTTTAAAGGACCTGTTGGGGCTTGAACACTCTGCTCACTGAGTATCTGGCCACAAGTTTTATACCACATCCAATGCTGCTATTGACGAGCTGCCTCTTCTATTTCCTCTTGTCACTTCAATCATTCATTTAGTTATCTCCAACTGGCATTTAAATGACTTCCAATCCTAGCTGGGATTTTTGATTTCTTGTATATTTTTTCAACAACAACAACAACTTGTATTTATATAGTGCCTTTAACGTGGTAAAACGCCCCAAGGTGCTTCACAGGAGCGATTATCAAACAAAATTTGACACCGAGCCACATAAGGAGATATTAGGACAGGTGACCAAAAGCTTAATCAAAGAGGGAGGTTTTAAGGAGCGTCTTAAAGGAGGAGAGAGAGGCGGAGAGGTGGATATGGAGGAGTTCTCCTGGTCTCTCAGCTTTAACCAACCTCCCCACATTACAGCAGTGACTTCACTTCAAAAGTAATTCATTAAGTTCCTTCTTTCTCCTGTTCTTTAAGTCCTCGCTGTGCGATGGAACATACTAAGCCCGTGCGTTGCGCCCTCTGTCAAACCATTCTTGAGCCGATGCTGCCGGGAATGCAAGTGGCCTTGGTTGAGTCACCTTCGAATTGCCCTCCTCTCTGGGGTAAACACGGAGCCCTGCACTCGGCACCTCCCTCTGAAACCTCCGCTAATGCTGAAGCTTTGACAAGTGAGGGCAGCGCACTGTGTATTACAACGTTCATATCCTGTGCCGTTATGCAGGTCATGGCTAACATTTGGCATTGCCAAAGCTGCTTCGATTAACCGGGAGAGGCGAAAATGAAACTCGGCAAAAACATTAAACTGTGAGTTCTATGAAATAAAGTTGAAGTGAGTCTAGGCCACGCAGTGAGAGAGAACCTGTGCTTTCTGCCCTAACACCTAGGCGCCAATCCAGCCTGGATTAAAGCCACACCCTCTGTGTGAAGCGTACAAGGGGAGGTGGTCAGTGGGCACACAGCTTGAAGAATGGGGCATGTATATCAGCTTGCCTCATTCACAGGCGCCCCAATTTTCCAGCGAGTAATCTCAATTGCCTAGAAGATCGAGCAGACTGCCATTTGCGACGGATGCGCCGAAACTGACCTCCCATGGAGCAAGCCTCCGCCTCTCCAGTGGAGCCTTGCAAAACGTAGCCTCGAGAGTCACGGTTTGAAATGAGTTCCATGGGGGCGTGTAGACACAGTCTAAACACTTCCCAGACTTTAGCACAATTGGCAGGACAAATCGAGAAGCCTATTTAAAAAAGCATACGGGATCCTGGGCTTTATTAATAGAGGCATAGAGCACAAAGCAAGGAAGTTATGCTGAACCTTTATAAATCATTGGTTAGGCCTCAGCTGGATATATAGGCACCGATATTTACCAAGACATGTGTTCAGAGCAGGGGGGTGGGGGGGGGGGGTACGAGTTATGGTCGGGACGGGTTTTCCGCACGTCCTGTAGTTTTTTAAACAGCCTGTGGCACAAGGCCGCAGCGGAGGAGCAGGTAGGTCTAGTGTGGCTGGCGGGGGAGGGGGCGGTGGAGAGAGATCTCGGGGGGGGGTGGAGGCAATGGTCCTTGAGGGGGAATGGAGCGTGGTCGGGCGGCGCGATTGTGGAGGTGTAGCGTCAGCAATCGGCGGGGAAGGTCTACAGGGTTAGCTTGTTGGGCCTGGTGGAAACATGGACTGGTTGGGCCGAATGGCCTGTTTCTGTGCTGTATATTCTATGTAATTCTATATAATTTAATCGAGGTGTTCAAAATCATGAAGGGTTTTGATGGAGTAAGTAAGGAGAAACTGTTTCCACTGGCAGGAGGGTCGGTAACCAGAGGACACAGATTGAAGGTAATTGTCAAAAGTGGTGAACATAGAACATAGGAGCAGGAGTAGGCCATTCGGCCCTTCGAGCCTGCTGCGCCATTCAACGAGATCATGACTGATCATCCAAACCCTAGCACCCGGTCCCTACACCGACAGCCATCCCACCCAAGCCCTATCCCCATAACCCCGTAACCCCACATATTTAATCCCCCCTAACACTAAGGGCCAATTTTTATCATGGCCAATCAACCTAACCCGCACATCTTTGGACTGTGGGAGGAAACCGGAGCACCCGGAGGAAACCCACGCAAACACGGGGAGAATGTGCAAACTCCACACAGACAGTCACCCGAGGCCAGATTTGAACCCGGGTCCCTGGCGCTGTGAGGCAACAGTGCTAACCACTATGCCACCGTGATGTGAGGAGAATTTTTTTACGCAGCGAGTTGTGATCCATGTTGTCTTAGACAGGGTTCTGTTTGTTCACTTGAGTAGTAACAAATTTAGTCTTCTGGTTATAATAATTTTATTCTTTAACTTCAGCATAAAAAGCAATTTACAAGCGGAGTATAGTCAGAAATAGAACACGCAAACCGAGGAATGGGTCTTTTCGTGCTTCTTGAACAAAGGAGCACGAAAATTCACTAGAGTTTAGAAGAATGAGAGGGGATCTCATTGAAACGTATAAAATTCTGACAGGGCTAGACAGACTGGATGCAGGGAGGATGTTTCCCCTGGCTGGGGGGGTCTAGAACGAGGGGTCACAGTCTCAGGATACGGGGTAGGATATTTAGGACTGAGATGAGGAGACATTTCTTCACTCAGGGGGTGGTGAACCTGTGGAATTCTCTACCACAGAAGGCTGTGGAGGCCAAGTCACTGAATATATTTAAGAAGGAGATAGATAGATTTCTAGACACAAAAGGCATCAAGAGGTATGGGGAGAGAGCGGGAATATGGTATTGAGATAGAGGATCAGCCATGATCATATTGAATGGCGGAGCAGGCTCGAAGGGCCGAATGGCCTACTCCTGCTCCTATTTTTCTATGTTTCTAAAAGCTTACATTTATACACTGTTTTCTTATCAAACTGGATCAGGCATTGCCTAATATGGCCGTCTCTGGCTACTACATAGTCCAGAGACACAAGTCTGCATTTTCTTCAACACACATCAACAACGTTTGAAGCACACAAAAACATTGCGGCCTTGCTGTGGTAAAATATCCAAGGCCAGTTGGTTGCTAACTCCAGCTGTTGCTCAGTGAAATCTGTCTGTCTCTCTCTCTCTCTCTCTCTCCCTCCAGTGATACCAACCACATTTGTTTCCCTATATCGAATGAACTAAACGTGAACACCTTTCAGAAGCTGAATTAACTGAGTTCCATATGCCAATAATCCGGAAAGAGCTGCCTGGAAACAGATTCAATAGTAACTTTCAAAGGGGAATTGGATATACACATAAAAATGGAAAATTTGCAGGACTACGGGGAAAGAGCGGGGGGGGGAGTGGGATTAATTGGATAGAATCTTTCAAAGAGCCGGCACAGGCACGATGGGCCGAATGGCCTCCTCCTGTGCTGTATAAAAATCCAACTCTTTGATCGAGCCTTTTGATAACCTCTCCTACATTACAACAGTGACTGCGTTTCATTGTCTGTGAAGAGCTTCGGGACGTCCTGAGGTGCTGAGAGGCAGCGTGGAAATACGAGTTCTTTCTTGATTTCTTCTCTCTCCTTTCACGGCACGGCATCTGCTTTCACTGCGATTCCGCGAAGTGCCTTGGGATGTTTCTCTTCAGCTAAGGGGCCGCATTAATGCAGGTGGCTGCTGCTGTTGCGAGCTGCCAGTGAACAGCTGGTGATCAGCTGGCGATCAGCTGCTACTGTAGGAGAGCGAGGACCTGCCTTTAGCGCCAATCCTGCCAAACCTTGGGGCCCTAACTGGTTGCTGAGAAACTGGAGGGCGGTTCTGCTTCATGAGGGTAGCATCCGGAGGGTGCAGACGTATATTTTATGGCTGCCATTTGCCGTGCAAGGCCCTTGCCGCACAGTAGAGTGACAGAAGCACGATAAACCAGCATCGAGATAAATTAAAGCAACATTAATACAGATTCAAAGCCCTGCAAGACAATAAAAAACCAAACCACTGCTCCTTGCATACAAATCCACCCAGTCGGCTATCAAGGCAAACATTGTTTGATGTAAGCTACCCCCAATACCCTGTGATTCAGTGTGTTGTAAAATGAGCAGCACGCTCAATAACCTTATTTGCTGCTATTGTTAAGGAAATGCTGCATTATTTTACTCAAATACAGCTTCCCCCTAATCTCTCAACTCTTGATTTAATTATCATGTTTAGCATATTTCGAACAAACGGCACTATTTCGAAGAAGAGCACAGGGGAGTTCTCCCCCGTGCCCTGGGGGCAATATTTATCCCTCAATCAAAATCACTAAAAACAGATTATCTGGTCATTTATTTCATTGCTGTCAGTGGGATCTTGCTGTGCAAATTGGCTGCCGCGTTTCCTACACTACAACAGTGACTACACTTCAAAAAGTGCTTCATTGGCTGTGAAGTAAAGTGGGGCAAGCAGGCCAGGGTATACAGATGTAATTCGGGTCCCATTTTAATGTCCTTGGGGTCGATTTTGGCTTGTGGCAGCTGACCAACGGAGCATGGCCAGACAGTCACCCGTACAGGCGCCGCCAAACAGGTGTCCTGCAGCCGCTCGCTGGCTCTGGCCCACAGGAAGAACGGTCGGTTGGGATGTCACCGGGTGGGGGAGGGGGAGGCGAGGCTGAGCGGGTGTTGGGGTCAGGGGGGTGAGTGGGCACGGCAGCGGCAGTGCGGCCTGGAGGGACTCTCCAGCTCCAGTGCCCGTGGAACTGAGCACCACCTGCACAGCGCAGTCTCCGACCAGTTCAATCCTACAATAGCAAGTGGGCTTCTATGTATAGGACCTAAATTTGCATCTTAAAAGGGGACCCCGCCTGAAACAGGCAGGCGCTTTGTGCATCCCGGGGAGTAGGCACGTCTGAAAGTCGATGCCGGTCGATCATCATGGTTAACGGGGCGGTAAGGCTACCGACCCAATTTGTAGGCCGCTACTGCCCCATTAACTCCAATTTTACCAAATGAAAATTGGCCCCATAAATTCAGTCCCTATTTCTACATTTTTATTATAAACTAGCTGGAGTGCCCGGCGGTGCTGAGGGTTTTTTGAGGGCATGTTGTTATGAAAAAAGTAGAAATAATTTTTATATATATGAATGAGTTTGTCTGTCTGTCTGTCTGTGTGGGAAGGAGAGAGAGAGAGAGGGGGAAAGAGAGAGAGAGGGAAGGAGAGAGAGAGACAGAGAGAGAGAGGGAAGGAGAGAGAGAGACAGAGAGGGAAGGAGAGAGAGAGAGAGAGGGAAGGAGAGAGAGAGAGAGGGAAGGAGAGAGAGAGAGAGAGAGAGAGGGAAGGAGAGAGTGAGGGAAGGAGATAGAGAAGAGAGGAAGACACCCCAGGGAAGGGGCTGGACTCAGGGCCCGGCGGGTGAAGAAGGGCGGCTGCCATTTTGTGAGGTCGGCGGGAAGTTTGAATTGCGGCGGCCGAAGGAAGGAAGGAAGGAAGAAGGCGAGCTCTCCCTCCCTCTCCCACCCCTTCACTCTTTCCCTCCCTCACCCTCTCTCTCTCCCTCCCCCTCTCTCTCCCTGCCGCTCTCTCTCTCCCCTCTCTCTCTCCCCCCTCTCCCTCCCTGCCCCTCTCTCTCCCTGCCCCCTCTCTCTCTCCCCCTCCCTCCCTGCTCTCTCTCCCTCCCTCTCGCTCCCTCCCTCCCCTCTCACTCTCTCTCCCTCTCCCCCTCTCCTCTCCCTCCCTCTCTCCCTCCCTCCCCCTCTCTCTCTCTCTCCCCCTGTCTCTCCCTCCTTTCCTCTCTCTCCCTCCCTCCCCTCTCCCTCCCTAGCGCCTCAGGCCCGGCCCGACTCACCTGAGCTGAGCTCCCGCTCCGACCCGAGCCCCCATGCGCGGCCTAGCGGCTCAGGCCTGGCCCGATGGACCCCTGCCGCTCCGGTGAAGCGGAGCCCCCGCGCACGGCGTAGCGCCTCAGGCCCGGCCCGACTCACCCAAGCTCAGCTGCCACTGCGGCCCGCTGCCGCTCACCCGAGCTCAGCTGCCGCTGTGGCCTGCCGCCGCTGCTCCCCCGCTCGCTGTCTCTTGGGCCGCGTGGTTGTCTGTTTTCCAGCGCAGCCGGCCAGAGAAAAGAAAAACAAAAGAGATGAAGAGTCTAATTTAAAGCAGCCTCTCCCCCGCTAAAAGGTGAGAGCCGGAGGGAGATTTTGCGGGTGAAGAAGGGCGACTGCCATTTTGTGAGGCACTAACGGCAGGCTGCAGAATTAGGCCCCGCCCAGACACGCCATGAAACGCCCCCCGTGACGCAGCGTGCTCCCCCCGTAGGATTGGTCAACCTTCACGTCACTCAATGCTAATGAGCGGATTCCCCCGTAGGATTGGTCAACCGCTAATGAGCGGATTTTGTCCGTTTTTTGAACGTTTTTTGTATAGTGTCAGAACAATTTTTGTCTGACCAAAAAGTAAATATCTCTATGACACTCCCCTAATCATAAGCTTTCTTTTGATATAACATATGTGTAGGTACGCTCTATAACTTTTGAGTTAAGCCCGGACAGACAGACAGACAGACAGACACCACGATCCTTTTTATTATATAATAGATTCCTGTGCGCACAATAAGAATGGAAACTGCCGTAAACAATGTCATGCCTTTATTGGGGCGAGCATGTAATTACAGTGTGACAAGTTTACATTGGCAATTTCTGTTATGAAGGCCTGCCTATGTAATTCCACCCTCTCCCCAGTGAGTGCGCTGTCGGGTCACACTGTAATTCTACCCTCTCGCCAGTGGGGGGGCACGCTAGCGTCACACTGTAATTACACCCTCTCCCCAGTGAGGGCGCTGTAGAGTCACACTGTAATTACACCCTCTCCCCAGTGGGGGCGCTCTAGTGTCACACTGTAATTCTACCCTCTGGCCAGTGGGGGGCACTCTAGCATCACACTGTAATTACACCCTCTCCCCAGTGAGGGCGCTGTAGAGTCACACTGTAATTACACCCAATTTTACAATTTACAATTTAAATCGCTTTATTGGCATGATAAGTTACATCTTATGTTGCCAAAGCATCAAAATACATTTATGGTTTAGCACATAAACGCAGTTCTATTCATACAGTGTATAAACAGGTATATCCCTGAGTGTATAAATATACATTCGCATTGTTTATATATATTTTTTTCTTAGTTTACTGGTTGTCCCTCTGTTCATGGCAAGCTGTAACATAGTGCGCCGCCAGTGTTATACAGCTTCTCTCCTCTCCCAGTAGGAATGGGAGTTTTTGGTTGTCATTCAGATTTCTGAAATCAGGGCATATTTGTGAGAATTTTTGGTAGAAATTCTCCCTGATGCCCTGATATTTTCCACAAGCTGTGAGGAAGTGCATCTCTGTCTCCACCACTCCCTGACTGCAGTGAGAGCATATCCTGTCCTCTCTTGGCAGCCTGGTCTGCCTGTGTCTGCCTTTTTCGATCGCTAGGCTATGTTCGCTAAGTCTGTACCTTGTCAAGGTTCTTCTCAGTTTGTTATCCTTTACCATGGTCAGGTAATCAGCTATGTTGTATTGTCTGTTTAGGGCCAAGTAGCAATTGAGTTTGCTTTGGGTTTTTGTTGTTTCTGCCCAATATGTCAGATATTTTTCCTTTTGCTTAGCGACGATTGTGTTGGGTCGAATTCTTTGTGTTACCCTGTCACTGTCCTGGGGCTGGTTATTGTTAGTATTGTTAGTAGTTACTTCACTGAGTCCCAGGACTAGTTGACTGAGGGTATTCTTCTTTATGGTCAGCTCTTGGCATTTCAGGGCGTCGTAGTGATAGCATTGGGGATTGCTCATTTGTAGGTGATTCCAAAATTTGGTGGCTCTTTTTTGGATAGTGATTATTAATGGATATTGGCCTAGTTCCGCCCTGCATGCATTGTTTACTGTTTTCCTTTGAGTCCGGAGGATACTTTTACAGAATTCTGCATGTAGGATCTCAATTGGGTGTTTGTCCCATTTTGCAAATTCTTGTTGAGTTAGCGGTCCCCATACCTCACTGCCATAGAGTGCAATTGGTTCAATTACTGATTTGAAAATTTTGAGCCAAATGCTAATTGGGATTTCTATTTGGATTGATTTTTTGATGGCATAGAAAGCCCTTCTTGCTTTCTCTTTCAGTTCATTCACAGCCAGTTTGAAGTTTCCCGTAGAACTGATTTTTAAGCCCAAGTATGTGTAGTTAGTGGTTTGTTCAATTTTGGTTGTTCGTACTGTGAAATTTATTTTGGGTCCCTGATGTTTGGATCTTTGCTGGAACACAAGGACTTTGGTTTTTTGGGGATTTATTGTCAGGGCCCAAGTCTGGCAGTACGACTCCAGCAGGTCCAGGTTTTGCTGTAGCCCCTCTTTAGTAGGTGACAGCAGAACCAGGTCGTCTGCATAGAGGAGGAATTTAACCTTGGATTCATATAGGGTGAGGCCGGGTGCTGTAGATTGTTCAAGTAGTTTTGCCAATCCATTTATGTAAATATTAAAGAGTGTCGGTGAGATTGGCGAGCCCTGCGTCACCCCCCGCCCCTGTGGGAAGTATTTTGTTTGTTTGTCTCCAATTTTAACTGCACATTTGTTGTTTGTATACATTGATTTAATTACATCATATGTTTTCCCTCCTACCCCACTTTCGATAAGTTTCAGGAATAAACCGTCATGCCAGATGGAGTCGAAAGCCTTCTGGAAATCTACAAAGCATGCGTAGATTTTGCTTTTGTTATGGTGAACGTGTTTGTCAATTAGGGTCTGTAGGGTGAAGATATGATCGGATGTTCTATAGTTTGGCAGGAATCCAATTTGGCTTTTACTCAAGACATTGTGCTCCTCAAGGAAGTTTATAAGTCTTTTGTTTATGATGCTACAGAATACCTTCCCCAGGTTACTGTTTACACAGATGCCTCGATAGTTGTTTGGGTCGATTTTGTCCCCACTTTTGTATATGGGCGTAATGAGTCCTTTGTTCCAGATATCAGGGAAATAACCGACACTCAGAACCAAGTTGAAGAGTTTTAGGATAGCCAGTTTCATTTTGTTGTCTGTGTGTTTAATCATCTCGTTTAGTATGCCATCTGTCCCGCAGGCTTTTCCTGGTCGCAGGTCCTTGAGTTTTTCAAGAAGTTCTTTTTCTGTTATTATGGCGTCCAGCGGGTTTTGGTTATCTTTTATGGCCATTTCTAGCTTTTCCAGTTTTTTGCATATTTGGTGTTGCTCTGGTCTTAGTGTTTTTTTCTGGTATAATTTTTCAAAGTGGTTTACCCATGTGTCCCCATTTTGAATGGCCAAATCGTCGTGTTGTTTTTTGTGTAGTGTTTTCAAGTTTTCCCAGAAACAATTGGAATCAATGGATTCCTCCATGGAGCTGAGTGTATTCTTAATATATTGCTCTTTTTTGGTTCTGAGTGTGTTTCTGTATTGTGTTAGTGTCTGACAATAAGTAAGGCGTAGTTCCTCGTTTTCTGGATGTCTGTGTTTTTGGTTTGATATTTTTCTAAGTTTTTTCCTCATGTTATGGCAATCTCGGTCAAACCATTTTTCATAGTTTTTTGTTTTGGGTTTGTTCTTGCGAGCTTTCAAGTTTGCATTTGTTGCCAAATTATCAAAAATATTGTTTAGTTTACTAACTGCCCGGTTTACGCCTTCTTTATTGTGAGTGTATATGTTATCCAGAAAGGTGTCTAAGAGAGCTTGAGTTGATGCATTGCTAATTGTTTTCTGGTATTTTTCCGTGTCGTTTTTGGCCCATCTGTACGATTTTTTGGTGTTGTACAGTTTACTGGGTTGTGTTTCTATGTTGTTTGTTTCTGTCTTTTTGAGGAACATAGTAATTTGACTGTGATCAGACAGTGTTGTTTGTGGTTTGACTGTGAATGCTCTGAAAGAGGATGGGTCTAAGTCTGTAATCATATAGTCTACTGTGCTGCAGCCAAGAGGTGAGCAATAGGTCGATCTTCCTAGGAGGTCTCCTATGAACCTACCATTGACAATGTACAGACCCAGGTTTCGACAGAGCTGTAGTAGCTGTTTTCCGTTGGTATTTGACTGCTTGTCGCAGTTATGCCTGTATGGAAGGGAAGGGATGTCAAAGTGGTTATTCCCGAAAACATAATTGTTTCCCTGATTATTGGTGAAGTCTGGTTCTTCGCCCGTTCTTGAATTGAGGTCCCCACAGATCAACACGTTCCCCTGGGCCTGGTATTGGATAATTTCCCCCTCCATGTTGGAGAAGGTGTCCTCTTTAAAGTACGGGGAATCGATTGGAGGGATATAAAGTGCGCAAATGTAAACATCTTGGGTGTTTGAGATAATCTCCCTCTCAAGTTTGAGCCACATATGGTTTTCGCCCTTTTTTATAAATTTGATGTAATTCTTAAGTTCTGTTTTAAACCAGATCAGTATGCCTCCGGAGTCTCTGCCTTGGGTTACACTTGGTAATTTATTGGAGGGCACCACCAGCTCAGTGTACCCTTGGGGACAGCCAGTGTGTCCTTTTCCTTTATACCAAGTTTCCTGTAAAATGATAATATCTAGGTCTTTAGTTTCATCTATGAACTCTGGGGTCCTACTTTTCACTTCTCGCAGTGAAGAGCGTAGACCTTGGATATTCCAGGTCGAAATATATAAGGATTTCATGTTAAGTTTGATCTTTTACTATGATAGGTTAAAGAGTGGTACGTGTTTGTCGTGTCTAAGTGTGGGAAAAAAAAGATCACATCAGTTGTCTACAAAAGTTAATACAATTTGGTTACAGTTCTTTCTATTAATTAGTCCTTGATCCATAAGGCGGAAGTAGATGCTGCTGCACATCTGCTTATTGTCTCTTAATGGATTGTTTCTGTCTGAGGTATTGCGTACGTCCTGTGCATCTCTCCCTCTGTCTGGCTGGGAGCAGTCCTATTCCCCTGTGGGACAGGAGTGGTGCAGGTCTGACATTGTTGTTTTGCATGGGGATCCTCTCTGGTCTCGGTTGGTGTGTTGGTGGTCCTTGTAGTGTTCCTGATATGTACCCCGCTGATCTCTGGTGGTCGGGGGGGGGTCCTCTTGGAGTCTGGGTATGGACCCGGTTAAAAGCGACGTCCTTCAGGGCTTTAGCAAGGATCGATATTCTTTGCCTTTGGATGTGGACGTGGTCGTAAAGACATTCCTCATCGAGGGTGGGGTGTTGGGCCAGGTGTACGTTGTGGTTTGATTCGCAGTCTCTTGCTATGCTGGCATTTATCTCATGAATTGTGTTGTTGTTGAAGTCTGTTCTCGGCAATATTGTGGAAACAGTGATTCTAGTGTTTGGAAATGTACTGCTTGCTTTCCTAATCATTGCTCTGAGCGATGTTGCTACTTCTTTCTGTTGGGTCTTTAGGTCATTTGTGCCCGTGTGTATTATTATGTGTTGGGGGGAGCCTAATCTGGCTTTGGTCAGCCATCCCATGGCTCTGTTTGTTGTTGGGCACCAGATCTTTTCTACTTTACTTCTAGGGAATAGCTTTTTCTCCCATAGAAATTTCCCATTTGAGTCTATGAGTATTACGACGTCAGCCTTGTTTGTGTTTACTGTCTGGTGGCTTTCGCTTGGACTCATAGTGTGTGTGCTGGGCTGGGGTGTCTGGTGTGTGCGTACCTCTTGTGAGCGGCCCGCTTGTGGTTCCACGGTGGTGGGGGAAGATTGCGAATCAGTATGCTGGTCGGTCTGTGTGGCACCCCTTGTATTGTGTGTCTGTTGCTTTTGTTCCGTGTGGGAGTGCAGCCGTTCCGTCCGGCTCTGTCTTGTCTTATCTCTAGCCTCTGGTTGCTGGTCTAATGGTGTTTTCTCTCCTCTATGGCTCTCTTCTTTTTCCTGCAGCTCTTTCACCTGATTCCTAAGTAGATTCACCTGGTTCTCAAGTAGCTTCAGCTCTCTCTTGTGTCTCTCCCTCTCCTGATTTTGATTGTCATTCATTTTGAGGAAGTCCTCTCTAAGTTTAACCATCTCTATCTCTAATTGATTAAATTTATCTTTTGGTTGTATCTGGCTGTGTGATCCCGGGGTATGTGTCTGGTCGGCCCTGGTAGGCTCACTCACTTCCTGGCTAGGCTGGTCGGCCCTGGAGGGCTCACTCACTTCCTGGCTATGCTGCTCTTCTCTTGGTGAGCTGGGAATGGTAGGGGGACTATGTGTGGCTTCCTCCCTGGTAGTTATGCTGGTGTTTGTCAGTTGTATCGTGTGGCTGTGGTTCCCCGGGGTTAGTGTCTGGTTTGAACTGTGTGGCTCGTTCACCTCCTGACCAGGCAGATTTTCTCCTGGTAAGTTGTCAATGTTGGGGGGAGTGCGGGCCACTCTGGGGCTGTTCCTTCCCCCCTTAGTTAATTTTTTCAGTGTCCTGAAGGCCGTTGCAAATTTGTCGAGGTTGCCTTGCACTAATATTGTCCCGGTATTGTACGCGTTGACCGTCGTAGTTGAACTGTCTCCTGGTGTGTTAATTTTCATTATGGACCCATTTGCGGTATTTTCTAGCTTAACATTGGTATAGTGTGATTTTATTGCTGTGATCCAAGCCACTGGCTGATCTGAGTAGAAAATGAGGTTACTTTTTGTCCCATTGTTGTAACAGTCAGCAAAAAGTGTTTCTGGTTTTTCTCTCATCTGCTCATGCTTGATCGCTTTTATAGCTTTTTTTGCAGTGTTGGGGGGAATCTGGAAGCGGGGCTGTTGTGGATCTTCTGATTCGCTCATTTTTGGTAAAGTATTGTTGATCTTAGAATAAGCTTTTCTGGGGCCCCGGGTTTGGTGTTTCCCTCTCCCTGTTCGCGAGCTTTCCCGGTCCCCCTCTCCGACCCCGTGGTCCCTGGGCCTCGGCTTCTGGGTTCACCCTTCTCAGGTCTGGGTCTGTGAGCCGCTGTTTCCCGGTGCCTTCGGGCTGTTCCCCTCCCCCTCAGAGGCCTCTGTGCCTCTGTCTCGGCTTGGCTCCTCGGGCCTTTCCCTGGCTTCAGTTTCCCTCCCTGGGCCCTGTACTCACAGTCTTGGTTTGCTTCTGGAAGCCTTCTGGTTGCTCCCCTTCTCCTCAGAGGTCTCTGGGCCTGGCTCCTCGGGCCTTTCCCGGGCTTTCTAGCCCAGCCGCCGCTCGGGTTGTGCCTCGTTCGCCGTTCGGGTGCTGGACTGCGGTCGTCGCTCGGGTGCTGGACTGCGGCCGTCGCTCGGGTGCTGGACTGCGGTCGTCGCTCGGGTGCTGGACTGCGGCCGCCGATCGGGCCGTGTCTCGTTCGCCGCTCGGGCTCCCCGAGTCACCTCGTTCCGGCTGCCGCTGCGTCTCCGTGCGGCCTCCCCGATTCGCCTCGTTTCCCGAAGCGGCCTCCCCGAGTCTCCTCGCTCCGGCTGCCGCTGCGTCTCCGTGCGGCCTTCGCGCCTCGGTTCCCGATGCGGCCGAGTCACCTTGCTTCTGCTGCTGCTGTGGCCCCGTTTGTTTTTTTTTTCCCTTATTTCTTTTTTTTTTCTTTGGCTTTTTTTTTCTAGTTTCCTCTGGTTTTTTTTCCTTTGGTGGTCTTTTCCTTCCTTACTTAATCTAGACTAAACTAAACTTAAACTTAACTAAACAAACTAAACTAACTTAACTAGAACTAAATTTAACTTTAAAACCTTTTTAAACTTGAAATGAACCTTTTTTTTCCCCACTTTAAACACTAAAAACACTAAAAATTCAGCAGCCCATCTTCAGCGTGTGTATTCACTCTGTCTGGCTGTCTCCCCAGTTGAGGTGCTCTAGTGTGACATTGTTTACATAGGCAGTTTCCAGTATAAATGTAGGTGTAAAAATTTGAGGGAGAGCTCACACAGCTGTCAGATTTGGAATTTGTGTTAGAATGAGTCATTGCCAACTTGTTCTGAATTCTCCTTGTGTAGCCACAAGTTGTATGAATTAATCTTGAGCAGGCTCAGCCTCGAGGTTTCCATTAAAATAAAATTGATAATAAGTTGATTTAAAGTAAAAATTGCTGCGTATGTCAGTTTCTTAGCATCACAACAAGATCCCGAATGAAATAGTGGGGACTGTCAAACAACACATGCTAATTTGTGCTCAAAGTAAGACAGAATGAGAAGTAAATTTGTCATCGATCAGCATTTATTTGGTTTCAGCAATAATGGTTTCCAGCAGCTGGTGGAGTGTAACATTAATATTAAATTCATGTCTTCAAGTAAGCTTGTCTAGCCTTCATCAAACTAAAGCCTCAAGCTACGTCTCTGCAGTCCTTTGACAAGAATCAATATAAATTGCCCTTTCAAAACCAAGGCAGACGGAGGGATAGAGGGCAGTAATGTAGAACAGATGAACTTTGATCGAGCTGAGGAGAAGTACCACTGTTTCAGATGCATTATAAATTATTTAATACCTCAGAATATAGGCATTCCGTTCATTAATGTCAAAGATTACCTCAGTGACAATATTTGAATCGAAAGACGTTCTCTCATTGAAAACGAAGGGGAGTGCGAGTCAATGGGAAAACACGATCAACAACAATAACTTGCATTTATACAGCGCCGTTAACGCAGTAAAACGTCCCAAGGTGCTTCACAGGCGCGATTATCAAACACAATTTGACACCGAGCCAGATAAGGAGATATTAGGACAGGTGACCAAAAGCCTGGTCGAAGAGGTCGGTTTTAAGGAGCGTCTTAAAGGAGGAGAGAGAGGCGGAGAGGTTTAGGGAGGGAATTCCAGAGTTCGGGGTCCAGGCAGCTGAAGGCACGGCCGCCAATGGTGGAGCGATTAAAATCAGGGAAGCGCAAGAGGGCAGAATTGAAGGAGCACAGAGATCTGGGGGGGTTGTGGGGCTGGAGGAGGTTACAGAGATAGGGATGGGGGGCGAGGCCATGGAGGGATTTGAAAACAAGGATGAGAATTTTAAAATCCGGAGGGGGGGGGGGGGGGTTGGGGGGGGGTACGGGGGAATTGGGTGGTGCCCATTTTGGGGCTAATTTTAGCGTCCCGAAAAAGTTAGCGCCCCTCTGCCGTGAAATTCAGTAGTAGCACCCCAAGCAAGAGGTGGGGCAGTACTGGAAAGTGCTCCACCTCCTGCTTGGGGCGCTACTACTGAATTTCATGGTGCTATGTGCAACCGCGCCACGCGCGTCATCACGTAACGCCGCGTCATTGCAGGCATCCTCCCCTGATTAAAGGGGAGGGGCCTAGCGCTGCACGCACCGGGGCCCTGCTGGACCACCGGGGAGTGAGGTGCCGTGAAAACAGCCCGGTACTCGAGGCGTGCTGGGCTGAGAATTCGCGGCCGGCACCCCGCATGAAAAAGTGAAAGGGGGCAGGTGCTGGCAGTCGGCCAAGATAAAAATGGTCGCCCGACATCTGCCCTTTAAGTACCATG
This sequence comes from Somniosus microcephalus, assembly GCF_052327205.1. Taxonomy (NCBI): domain Eukaryota; kingdom Metazoa; phylum Chordata; class Chondrichthyes; order Squaliformes; family Somniosidae; genus Somniosus; species Somniosus microcephalus. The sequence continues at coordinate 6,853,995 of NC_141005.1, forward strand.
GCCGCTGCAAAAACGCCCCCTGATCCTGTCGGACGTATCGTCCACGATAGGTCAGGGGGCGCAAGGGAAGTTAGCGGTCGGGGCGCAATCGGGGCTACCACCGCCGCTAACCACCCGCTAAATTTCGCGGGAGGTGTTACCGGCACCGTGCCCGGGCACGAGGGAATTTGCGCCCCGGGGGTGCTAACGAGAGGCGCAAACCAACCCAATTTTTCTCCTCGGGTGTTGCCGGACCGGGAGCCAATGCAGGTTGGAGAGAACAGGGGTGATGGGTGAACGGGACTTGGTGCGAGTTAGGACACGGGGGGTGATGGGTGAACGGGACTCGGTGCGAGTTAGGACACGGGGGGTGATGGGTGAGGGGGGCTGGGCGTGAGTTAGGACACGGGGGGTGATGGGTGAACGGGACTTGGTGCGAGTTAGGACATGGGGGGTGATGGGTGAGGGGGGCTGGGTGTGAGTTAGGACACGGGGGGTGATGGGTGAACGGGACTTGGTGCGAGTTAGGACACGGGGGGTGATGGGTGAACGGGACTCGGTGCGAGTTAGGACACGGGGGGTGATGGGTGAGGGGGGCTGGGTGTGAGTTAGGACACGGGGGGTGATGGGTGAACGGGACTTGGTGCAAGTTAGAACACGGGGGGTGATGGGTGAACGGGACTCGGTGCGAGTTAGGACACGGGGGGTGATGGGTGAACGGGACTCGGTGCGAGTTAGGACACGGGGGGTGATGGGTGAACGGGACTCGGTGCGAGTTAGGACACGGGGGGTGATGGGTGAACGGGACTCGGTGCGAGTTAGGACACGGGGGGTGATGGGTGAACGGGACTCGGTGCGAGTTAGGACACGGGGGGTGATGGGTGAACGGGACTTGGTGCGAGTTAGGACACGGGGGATGATGGGTGAACGGGACTTGGTGCGAGTTAGGACACGGGGGGTGATGGGTGAACGGGACTTGGTGCGAGTTAGGACAGAGGGGTGATGGGTGAACGGGACTTGGTGCGAGTTAGAACACGGGGGGTGATGGGTGAACGGGACTTGGTGCAAGTTAGAACACAGGGGGTGATGGGTGAGGGGGGCTGGGCGTGAGTTAGGACATGGGGCAGCAGAGTTTTGGATGAGCTGAAGTTTACAGGGTGGACGAAGGTAGGCCAGCCAGGAGGGCATTGGAATAGTCAAGTCTAGAAATAACAAAGGCGTGGATGAGGGTCACCGAGATGAATGCAGCCGCAACAACAATATAAAAGCTCAACACCATCCAAAGATTTAAGGAGCGTCTTAAAGGAGGAGAGAGAGGTTTAGGGAGGGAATTCCAGAGCTTGGGGCCCAGGCAGCTGAAGGCACGGCCGCCAATGGTGGAGCGATTAAAATCAGGGAAGCGCAAGAGGCCAGAATTGGAGGAGTGCAGAGATCTCGGAGGGTTGTAGGGCTGGAGGAGATTCTTGATTGGTGTCCCTTCCACTAGACTCAATATCCAACCGCGCTCCACCGCCGTGCCTGCAGTGTGTACTATCCACAAGGTGGACTGCAGCAACTCAACAAGATTTTAAGGGGAAGCTAGATAAGCATATGAGGGAGAAGGGAATAGAGGGTTATGCTGATAGAGTTAGATGAGGAAGGATGAGAGGGGGCTCGAGTGGAGCATAAACACCGGCATGGACTGCTTGGGCCGAATGGCCTGTTTCTGTGGCGTATATTCAGTGTAATTCTATGTAATACCTGTGACCTCTATAAGAAATGTTGTGGGAACACCATTACCCCCAAGTTCTCTTCCAAGCCACACGCCATCTTGACTTGCAGACATCGTCACTGGCACTGGTTATCGAACAGCATTAAGGGAACACGATCACCACGAGGACTGCAGCAGTTCAAGAAGAAGGCCCACCACCTGCCTTCTCAAGGATAACTAGGCATGGGCAATAAATGCTGGCCATGCCAGTGACGCCCACATCCCGAGAACAAATAACAAAAAGAAGAATGAATGCCAACTGTGCATCGGAAGTCCTGTAACCTTCAGTAAGAGGAAAAAGTGCAGAGGTGGTCTTCTTGTCAGCTGTGGCTCAGTGGGCAGCACTCTCACCTCTGAGTCAGAAGTTCATGAGTTCAAGTCCCACTCCAGAGACTTAAGCACAAAAAGCTAGGCTGACACTCCCAGCGCCGTGCTGAGGGAGTGCTGTACAGTCGGAGCGGCAGTACTGAGGGAGCGCCGCACTGTCGGAGCGGCAGTACTGAGGGAGTGCTGTACAGTCGGAGCGGCAGTACTGAGGGAGCGCCGCACTGTCGGAGCGGCAGTACTGAGGGAGTGCTGCACTGTCAGAGGGGCAGCACTGAGAGAGCGCTGCACTGTCGGAGGGTCAGTACTGAGAGAGTGCTGCACTGTCAGATCGGCAGTACTGAGGGAGTGCGGCACTGTCGGAGGGGCAGTACTGAGGGAGCACTGCACTGTCAGAGCGGCAGTACTGAGGGAGTGCTGCATGGTCGGAGGGACAGTACTAAGGGGGGACAGTACTGAGGGAGCGCCGCACTGTCGGAGCGGCAGTACTGAGGGAGTGCTGCACTGTCAGAGGGGCAGCACTGAGAGAGCGCTGCACTGTCGGAGGGTCAGTACTGAGAGAGTGCTGCACTGTCGGAGGGGCAGTACTGAGGGAGTGCGGCACTGTCGGAGGGGCAGTACTGAGGGAGCACTGCACTGTCAGAGCGGCAGTACTGAGGGAGTGCTGCATGGTCGGAGGGACAGTACTAAGGGGGGACAGTACTGAGGGAGCGCCGCACTGTCGGAGCGGCAGTACTGAGGGAGTGCTGCACTGTCGGAGGGGCAGTACTGAGGGAGCGCTGCATTGTCAGAGGGGCAGTACTGAGGGAGTGCTGCACTGTCGGAGCGGCAGTACTGAGGGAGTGCTGCACTGTCGGAGGGGCAGTACTGAGGGTGCGCCGCACTGTCGGAGGGGCAGTACTGAGGGAGCGCTGCACTGTCGGAGGGGCAGTACTGAGAGAGTGCTGCACTGTCGGAGGGGCAGTACTGAGAGAGTGCTGCACTGTCGGAGGGTCAGTACTGAGGGAGCGCCGCACTGTCGGAGGGGCAGTACTGAGGGAGCGCTGCACTGTCGGAGGGGCAGTACTGAGGGAACGCTGCACTGTCGGAGGGGCAGTACTGAGGGAGTGCCGCACTGTCGGAGGGGCAGTACTGAGGGAGCGCCGCACTGTCAGAGGGGCAGTACTGAGGGAGCGCTGCACTGTCGGAGGGGCAGTACTGAGGGAGTGCTGCACTGTCGGAGGGGCAGTACTGAGGGAGCGCCGCACTGTCGGAGGGGCAGTACTGAGGGAGTGTTGCACTGTCGGAGGGGCAGTACTGAGGGAGCGCCGCACTGTCGGAGGTACAGTACTGAGGGAGTGCCGCACTGTCGGAGGGGCAGTACTGAGGGAGCGCCGCACTGTCAGAGGGGCAGTACTGAGGGAGCGCTGCACTGTCGGAGGGGCAGTACTGAGGGAGTGCTGCACTGTCGGAGGGGCAGTACTGAGGGAGCGCCGCACTGTCGGAGGGGCAGTACTGAGGGAGTGTTGCACTGTCGGAGGGGCAGTACTGAGGGAGCGCCGCACTGTCGGAGGTACAGTACTCAGGGAGCGCCGCACTGTCGGAGGGGCCGTCTTTCAGATGAGACGTCTGCTCTCTCAGAAGAATGTAAAAGATCCCATGGCACTATTTCAAAGAGCGGGGGAGTTCTCCCTGGTGTCCTGGGGTCAATATTTATCCCTCAACCAATATCACTAAACCAGATTATCTGGTCATTATCACATTGCTGTTGTGGGAGCTTGCTGTGCGCCAATTGTGACTACTCTTCATAAGTACAGCCCATTGGCTGTAAAGCACTTTGGGACATCCTGAGGTCATGAAAGGTGTTATACAATTCTTTCTTTCTTTCTTGATGTTCTGTGAACTAACCAAATAGTTTGTGTACAGAAAATACATTGAGGGATTCCGTGCTGAGAGGCATCGATTTCAAATGGTCGCTAAGACAGTGAGGAGCGAGGTTGAGGGACTGCTTTACACAGCGGGGTGCTGCAGCAGGGAATATTTGGCCACAGAGAGTGGTTGAGGGAAAGACCATTGCATTTTTTAAGGGAAAAGTGGATAAATATTTGAGGCAGGTGAAGATACAGAGTTCTGGGAAGAAAGCGGGGAAGTGGGATTATTTTTTTCTGACGGAAGGTCATCGAGCTGAAACGTTAACTCTATTTCTCTCTCCACAGATGCTGCCTGACCTGCTGAGCATTTCCAGCATTTTCTGTTTTTATTTCAGATTTCCAGCATCCGCGGTATTTTGCTTTTGGGATTATTTTTTTGATTGCTCTCGCAAAGAGCTGGAAAATTGAATCAATTGGCCTCCTTCTGTGTTGTAAACTACCATGGTTCCAAATATTGACGAACTGTGCAGCTGTCATAATTACCAATAGGAGAGCTTTAAAAAAAAATCACGTTTGTGGACAGCTTTCTGGCATTTTTTTCACATTATGTTCAGCATTGGCGGCCGTGCCTTCAGCTGCCTGGGCCCCGAGCTCTGGAATTCCCTCCCTAAACCTCTCCGCCTCTCTCTCCTCCTTTTAAGACGCTCCTTAAAACCGACCTCTGTGACCAAGCTTTTGGTCGCCTGTCCTAATATCTCCTTATGTGGCTCGGCGTCAAATTTTGTTTGATAATCGCTCTTGTGAAGCACCTTGGGACATTATACTACGTTAAAGGCGCTATATAAATACAAATTGTTGTGTTTTAAGGAGGGTCTTAAAGGAGGAGAGGGAAGCGGAGAGGCGGAGAGGTTTAGGGAGGGAATTCCAGAGCTCGGCATTTGGTTGCCACATGCACAGAATAAATAATATGATTGCACAATTCTGATTTTTGAGAAATCCTTACATTTAACAAGTAATTATCATGAAGTGGTGCAGTGATACTTTTAGCTGTTTTGAACTTGCTGTTAATCAGTGGTTTGATGTTCGGATTGATTGATTGCGGCAATTAGTATGTCACACTGGTGATATTTGCACAGTACAAAAATGTGGTTCCTTTGACAGTACAGAAATAAAGTGAAATGAAACCCAATTAATAAAAATGCAGCAATGTGAGCACCCTAGTCTGTTTTTGGAGATCATTGTTGTTGCATAGAATGTACACAGAAACAGGCCATTCGGCCCAACTGATCCGTGCCGGTGTTTCTGCTCCACACGAGCCTCCTCCCACCCCTCTTCATCTCACCCCATCGTCATATCCTTCTAGTGTCAGCTGTGGCTCAGTGGGCAGCACTCTCTAGGTGGGAGGGGCTAGGAGTGAGCCAGGTGTGACTGGTTGCCTAATTGCAGCTGGGTGTTGGAGGGAGTTTTGTAAAAAGTTGGTGGAAGGTTTTAGGGCCTTTTTAGCCCACAAAAGTCAGCCAGATGGCTGCTGAGGGGTCCAGAGTGCCGGGCCCCTCAGAGGACAATATTCCCGAGAGGAATTTTATTAGGGAAGAAACTGTGGTTGGAAGGTGGAAAAAAAGGCCCAAAGATTTGGGCCGGGACCTCAGGAGGTTTGGTAAAGAAAATACGGTGGTGGTGCAATGTGAAGATAAGAAGATTCGAGCCTGGGATATAATCCAGGCAGTTCATGAGGACTGTGGTGAGGGAAGCTGTTTTGCCTGCCGACCAAAACCAAATGTGAGATTTGAGGTGACGGTCAGTGGCCGTGAGGAGGTGGAAAAACTGCTGCTCAGTCTGAAAGTTGGGGAGAAATTTTTGGAGGTGACTCTGCTATATTCAGAGGAGGTGGTGGTTTCATTTTTGAACTGGCCTGTGTACATCGAGGATGAAGTGCTGAGCAAAAAGTTGGAGTCGTGGGACATTAAAATCTGTTCCAAAATAAAGAGGAGGTACTATCCGGGAACACGGGCAGCAGACGGAACCCGGTATGTAAAGGTGCGGTTCCCAGAGGGGGTGAGGTCTTTGCCTTACAGTATGAAGTTCGAGACACTGGAAGGAGTACAGTACTTTCGTGTGCTGCACGATAACCAAGTAAAGGTGTGTTACTATTGTCTGGGACATGACCATCTCGTAAGAAACTGTCCTGATTTGTATTGTTACAATTGCGGTGAGTCGGGACATATCGCGTGGAGCTGCAAGGCGGAGAGCTGTGGGGTGTGTCGTAAAGGCCCCGCCCGCTGTGAGTGTGTGGCAGAAGGGAGCGAAATGAGTGATGAGATGGGAGAAGGAGCAGGAGAGGAGTGTGGAATGGCCGGAGGTGCGGTGCAGTCGGAGGGCACAGCCGGTAAAATGAAGGAAAAAGGAGCACAGGAAGAGGCAGAGGTTGGCGGAGCAGAGATCGAGATGGAGATGGTGGAAAACATGGCGAGTGCTATGGAGGGGAACAAAGACAGCAGCGGGCAGCAAGGGTCGAGTGCAGACTCGAGCCTTAGTGCAGTTCGGCTCCCCCTGGGGAGTCTGGTGTCTGCGGGGGGAGAGGAGTCAGGAGCGGGTGTGTGGTGGAAGTGAGTGCTCCGGGGAGAGGCGGGGAGTCGGATATTTTGGTGAGTGGGAGGGGGCAGGGTGGGGAGAGGGTGCAAGAGGCAGGAACCTTAAAGGGACAGCAGAATGGGATCGGCGAGATAGAGACGTCAGAAGGGAACAATTTAGGTGCGCCATTGTCCCATGGAGTGAGGGAACAAGGTGCAAGGGTCAGAGGTAGAGACGTGGTCGAAGGGGGCGGCACAGTGGGAGAAACTGCGATAGCAGGAAGACTCTCTATGGGAGATGAAGTATCTGACGGGGAGCAGGATTATGTATCTGACGGGGAGCAGGCACAGGGGGTTGCAGAAGAGCTTGAGTGTGAGGAATTAGAGGGGGACAGAGACATGGAAGTCAGGGATGGGGTGGCATCATGTGGAAAGGGAAAGGTTAGTGAGGGGCAGAAGGAGGGAGAAAGGGCAGCTCCTGGGTCCAAACTTAAGGCAAGGAAGAGGCTGAAACAGCAGGGAGGGGTCAAACAGGAAGGGAAAAAGAGCCGGAGGCTGCAGGAAAAAGCAACAGCTCCCCGAAAAGTTGAGAAGGAGCATGAGAGGAGGGAAGAGCCAGAGATTAAATGATGGGGAGATTATTGGGCATACTTCCCTTCTTTGGAGCCATGATTACATTGGTCTCGATCAATGTGAACGGACTGAGGGGTGAGAGGGAATTGCAGCAGTTGTTGCAGGGTTTTAAAGGCACGGACTTGTTGTGTCTGCAAGAAACCTTTTGGGATGAGGATATTCTAGAAAGAGTTCAGAAGGTTTGGAAGGGAGAGGTGTTTGCAAGTTGTGCAAACAATAACCGTAGAGGGGTGGCTGTTTTGGTGAGTCCGCCCATAGAAGAGAACGTTGCCTTGGTGGACAAGGACACTGAGGGGAGATTTTTACGGCTAAAGGTAAAATTGGAGGGATTTAATTGCGATCTTTTTAATATCTATGCACCGAACGACCATTGCAAGTGTCGCGAGTTTTTTCGGGGGTTATTCACTGAAGTGGCAGAGGTGGAAAATCCTTGTATAGTGGGGGATTTTAATGTATTTTTATCTTGGATGGACATTTCAGCCCAGATGACCTTTAAAGAGGATAACTCCAGAGGGATGATTATAAAAATGATGGCAAATTTAAATTTGAGAGACTTATGGAGGGACCGGAACCCCATAAAAAGGGAGTTCTCCAGAGCAGGTTGGGTGGGTGATGTTTTAAAACAGAGCCGAATAGCTTTTGTGTTAATGCGGGAAGGGTTAAGTTCGGAGGTGATGGAGATTTATTATAAAAAAGTATTTTTTAGTGATCACTCGGCTTTAGTTCTTAGAATTAGGAACAGCAGAGTTAAGATTGGTTCAGGGGTGTGGATTTTAAACAATCAATACCTGAAGGAAAGTGCTTATAAAGAAGGGATTATAAATATAATAAAGAATGCTCAGAAGGAACTTTTGTTCTTGAAAGAAAGAAGAGTTTGGTGGGACAATTTCAAATATGAGGTAAAAGTTTTTCAGTACGTTATGGGAAAAAGACGGCGGCAGCTAACCGGCATTGAGAAGAGAATATAAACAAAAGGTTTACGGATGTCTGTAAAGCAGTTAACGGAGGGGATAAGGGAGCTGAGACTAAGTTCCGGGTGCTAAAGGAAGAGTGGGAATTATTGCAAGCTGAAAAATGCAAGGGGGCCATTCTCCGTGCAAAGGCTAGAGATGCATTGGAGGGCGAAAGATGCACTAGATATTTTCTAGAGCAAGAGAAGCTGCGACAGAGATTATCGTTAATTGAGGAGTTGAAGGTTGGGGAGAAGATCATTCATGAAAGTGGGGAGATTTTGGAGGCGGCTAGCAGCTTTTATCAAGAGCTATATACAAAAGAAGACATTTCCAATTTGGCGATGGAGAAGGTTACTGCTTTTATTGAAGAGGGTTTAAAGGAGGATGAGGGAAGCATGTGTGACAAAGATTAGCGGAAATAAAAATAGCAGTAAGTGGAATGAAGGGGGGGAAAAGCCCAGGGTCTGATGGACTAAGTGCAGAATTTTATAAGGAATTTTTCGAGATTTTAAGTCCATTGCTCTTAGAAGTTTTTAAGGAAATTAAAATTGAGGGAAACCTGGCCCCATCTATGAGGAGAGGTATCATAAGCTTAGCTTATAAAAATAAAGGGGATAGACGGGATCTGAAGAATTGGAGGCCCATCACACTATTAAATGTGGTTATAAGATCTTGGCGAGGGTTATGGCAAATCGTATGAAGGAGGTGTTGCCGCAGATAGTTTGGCCCTCTCAGTCCTATGGAGTCATAGGCCGGGACATCGCAGACTCTGTGGTCTCAATCCGAGATGCGATAGAACTCATGGAAGAGAGTGGCAGGGAGGCTTATGTATTAAAGATAGATCAAGAGAAAGCCTTTGATAGGGTCTCTCATGAGTTTTTATTGAAGGTTTTGGAAGCATTTGGTTTCAAGGAAAATTTCATTCAGTGGATAAGGATTTTTTATTCAAACATATTTAGCTGTGTTAAATGTAATGGTTTTTTATCTAAGTATTTTCCGATACAGAGATCAGTGAGACAAGGTTGTCCCCTGTCCCCACTGCTGTTACATGATGCGAAAGAAACAAGGTGTAGTTGGGATTGTGGTACCCAGTTCTGGGCTGGTGTCGGTGATACACCAATATGCAGATGACACAACCTTAACATTGAGAAATGGGGAGTCAGTGAGGAAAGCTATGGAGGTAGTGGAGGAATATTGTAGAGCTTCAGGTGCCAGAGTGAATTATACTAAGTCCCAATGCCTGGTTGCAGGGAGGGGTAGGGGGGAATGGTTGGGGGAATGTCCCTTTAAGGTGGTGGAGGTTTTGGAAGTTCTGGGGGTGCATATGGGGTGCAAGAAAGACAGTGAAGAAGTGGATCGATTAAATTGGGAACCGAAGGTTATGAAAATTAAAAAGATTTTGGGAAGATGGGAAAGAAGGTGGTTGAAAGTGCAAGGAAGAGCGACAGTGGTGTCTGCTCTCCTGCTATCTAAGCTATGGTACTTATTGACGGTGGCGGATATTCCTGAGTGGGCAGAAAAGTCCACCCGAGAGGCTTGTGTGAGGTTTTTATGGGAAGGGAAACCAGCCTTGGTGGCTTACAATACCATCATTGGACGGAGAAATCAGGGAGGACTCAACTTCCCAGATATTGATTTGAAGAAAAAATCCTTTAGAATCAAATGGGTGAAGAGATTTCTTCAGAAGTCAAATTCAAGTTTTTGGAAGAGTTGTTTTGAGCATTTTTTTAAACGAAGTGGGATAGGAGGGCAGGGGATATTGTATATGGAATACAATAATATGTTTTTGAAATCGATTAAGCTTCTCCCTAGGTTTTATAAGGGGGTTGTAGAGACTTGGGCTCAATTTTTTAAAAGTGTGCAGTTTATGCCCAAGGGGGCTGAGGAATTTTTAGAACAGCCTTTATTTTTGAACAGGTGGGTCAACATCGAAGGAGAGGTTTTATTTAATCAAGCTTTTATAAAAGCTGGGATTATATTGGTGAAAGATATATTATACGAGGTGATTCCAGGTTGATTGCCGGAAGCGATAGTGAGGGACATGGTGGGGGAGGAGGATCAGGAGGTAGAAGGAAAAGCAATAGGAATTATGTATGAGAAGATTGTGAGGGCAATGCCACAGGATTGGATGGAAGAAATAAATGCGGAAATCTCCAAAGGAAGTAAAATCCGTCCCGCTTTTCCAAGCTTTGTACTGGAGAAAGGGGGAGAGTTAGTCCAATTTGACAACTGTAATACTCGAGATTTCTATGAGGTATTCAGAGAATGGAGATTCAAGACACCTGCTGGTCAGGAGTTTTGGCAGAGTATATACCCACAGCTGGACTTCAACAGGATTTGGAAGGGAGTGTGGGCGAATTTTAAATGCCCAGAATGGATTGACCTGGATTTCAAATTGGCTCATAACCGGATTTTTACCATGACGGTCTTGTGCAAGATTGGACGAGTGGAGGCGGCAACTTGCCCAATGTGTGGGACACAGGATGAGACTCTGTCCCATTTACTGGTGTTATGTCCGCAGTTAAATGACTTTAAGTACTATGTTCGACAGTTGTGTGAAGCTTTTTTGCTGGGTGGGGACCGAACAGCGAGAATGGGAATCCCGTGGGACTCAATTTTGAGATGGGGATTGCAGGAGAGTCTGCCAGAGTCTAGCGGAGCGGCAATTAATTTAATGTTCAGTTTGGCTAGATTTGTGATTGTGCAAAGAAGGAATGCTCTGTTTTTTAAGGGGAGGAGAATCAATCTAAAAGAGTATTTTAAATATAAGCTAAAAGGCTCTGTGGATGTTTTATTCAGAAAGGAATTTAAGGACAGTATTTTACAACCAATTTTTAAAGTACAATCGATTAATATATGTTACAGGTGACAAATTAAACTTCAGGTTTTGATGTTAAAATGTGGTGGCGGAATGGCTGTGCAGGGCGGTGAAATTGATTTGTATCATACAATGTAATGATCACGATGTTGTCAATGTTCTTAATGTTCAATAATGTATTATTTTTTTTAAAAAGTGGGTAGCACACTCGCCTCTCAGTGAGAAGGTTGTGGGTTCAAATCCCTGTTGAATCCGTGATTCTTAAAGTATGATGTTTTCCAATAACTAGACGGAGGCTGTAAATTAACAATCAACCGGTGTTTACTGGAGATGGGTAGTCTAAAGACTAACAGTACAGAGGCATGCTCAAGGCTTGTATACAGGTGTGGTCACTGCCGGTACTACAGTATACAGGAGCTGTAAAAGTAGTTCTCTCTTAAAGATACATACACTACAATTCCTCCCCTTTTAGATTAACAGTACCCATAACATTCAAATAACAGTTAACACTTTAACATGCACATTAAACTGAAATAGCCCATTTATAGAGTCAGTCTTTGGGGCGGCTTCCTGATCCTTTCTGGATAGCGCCTTTCCTGAGGTTCTTGTTCTTGGTGCGGAGGCGATTCTGGCCCCCTTTCGTCGGTTAGTTCATCAGTTTCCGCTGCTACTGTTTCTGGGGTAGATGCTACCGGTATGTCGGGTTCATCCCCAGGTACGCGAGACATGGGGTTGACTCGTTCCTGTGACACTAGGATCTGGTCGACGTGGCGTCTCACAATGTTCTCCCTGACATCCACTGTGTACATTAGTGGCCTCTGCCGTGTGCATATCGTTCCGGGTTGCCATTTCTCTGTTCGGTAGTCGCGGGCCAAGACTGGTTGTCCTACATTGAAGCCCCTTGTTGGCTTCTCATTGATGTGCTGGAATTGGTTATCCTCAACATTTCTTCGCACATTTGGTCTGAGCAAATCCAGACGAGATCTCAACCTTCGGTTAAAGAACATCATGGCCGGGGTCTGGTTGGTAACTGCATGTGTCACATTTCTGTAGGCTAACAGGAAATTGTCCACCTTATGCTGTAGTGGAATTTCATCATCGCACATGGCCCTTATCGCCTTTTTAAAGGTTTGTACGAACCTCTCAGCCAATCCATTTGTGGCTGGATGATACGGGGCGGATGTGTAATGCCTTACCCCATTCCTTCTCATAAATTTCCGAAAATCTTCGGACACAAACTGTGGTCCGTTATCAGAGCAAATCTGCTCTGGCAAGCCGTTCCTGGCAAATATGGTGCGTAGGACTGCAATCGTTTTCTCTGTAGTGGTGGAGGACATTTTGATCACCTCAGGCCATTTCGAGTGCGCATCCACTGCTATTAAGAACATTGAGTCCATGAATGGACCAGCAAAATCAATATGCACCCGTTGCCATGGAGAGGAGGGCCACTCCCATGGGTGTAGAGGGGCATGTGGTGGTGCATTTTGGACCTGCTGGCATCCTGAGCAGCTCTTTGTTAGGTCCTCGATTTGTTGATCGATCCCCGGCCACCACACATAAGCCCTAGCAAGGCTTTTCATGTTCACCCCTCCCAGATGGCCTTCGTGAAGCTCATTGAGCACTCTCTCCCTTAACTTGGGTGGAATTACCACTCGGGATCCACACATCACTGCCCCCTGGCATACTGACAGCTGTTCTCTTCTGGATGAGAATGCTGGCAACAGTGAGTCGCCATGTGTTGGCCATCCCTTCACCGTCAAATCATATACCCGAGACAGTGTCAGATTATTTCGGGTCTCCTTCTCTATATCCGCGTTAGTTACTGGCAAGCGTTCAATTATCGATGAATAAAATATTTCGATAGGGTCCACTGCTGGTGCTTCCTCCACAGTAGGCAATGGCAGGCGTGATAGCCCATCAGCGTTTCCATGCTGTTTCGTGCCCTTATACTCTATTTCATATTGGTTCGCCCCTAGAAAAAGGGACCATCTTTGTAGCCGTTGTGCAGTCATCACCGCAATGCCCTTCTTTGGATTAAAGATGGAGACAAGTGGTTGGTGGTCAGTCAGCAAGGTGAACTTCTGCCCATGCAGATAGTGGTTGAATTTTTTTACCCCCCATACTAGGCTGAGGGCCTCCCTGTCAATCTGGGCGTAGTTGCGCTCGGCTGAGGTTAGTGACCGAGACGCAAAGGCTACTGGCCTCTCCAACCCGTCTGGGAATTTGTGCGACAGCACCGCTCCAATACCATAGGGTGATGCATCACACGCCAACCGAATTGGTAGTGCTGGGTTGAAATGGGCCAACACCTCTTTTGATGTGATCAATTCTTTGCACTTCTGGAAAGCTCATTTACATTCGTCATTCCACTTCCATGGTACCCCCGTTTGTAGTAGGGTGTTCAGGGGGTATAATACTGTAGACAAATTTGGTAAGAACTTATGGTAGTAGTTCACCAGCCCGAGGAACGACCTCAGTTGTGACACATTTTCCGGTGCTGGAGCCTTGACTACTGCCTCAATCTTTTCAGGGGACTTATGTAACCCCTCTTCATCAATGACGTGGCCACAATACGAGATCTGCTTCTGGAAAAACTCGCACTTGTGGCAATTAGCTCATAGCCCATATTCCTTTAATCTAGTGAGCACCTTCTCCAGGTTGGCGAGGTGATCACTGTCATTTTTGCCCGTGACCAGGATGTCGTCCAAATAACACTGGGTCCCTGGAATCCCTTGCAGGACTTGATCCATTGCCCTTTGCCAAATAGCCGGAGCCGATGCTACCCAGAACACCAGCCGGTTGTATTGCTAGAGACCTTTATGAGTGTTGATCGTGAGGTATTGTTTCGAGGCTTCTTCTACCTCCATTTGCAGGTACGCCTGGGCCAGATCAATCTTAGTGAAGCGTTTACCTCCAGATAGTGAGGTGAAAATATCCTCAATCCGTGGAAGCGGATATTGTACCGTGTGAAGGACTGGGTTCACTGTCACCTTAAAATCCCCACAGATGCGGACCTTCTTTGGTTCCCTAAGCGTATTACTCAACGACCTCTTCATTACAGGAATGATGGGTGTAGCCCACTCGCTCCAGTCCACTTTGGACAGTACTCCTGAACTTTCCAAACCTTCCAGCTCTGCTTCGACGGCTGGTCGGATCGCATAAGGCACCGGTCTGGCCTTAAAAAACTTTAGGCTTGCATTTTCCTCTATTTTAATCGTCGCTGTTATGCCTTTTAGTGTTTCGAGTCCCTCCTGGAACACTTCTTGTGCGTCAGTTAGCATTTTTGACAGTCGTCCAGGTGTGACGTCATCATCCTTTTTGGCCTTAACCTTCAGTGCCTGTATGGAATGCCAATCTAATTGTATCTTCCGGATCCATTCACATCCTAGTAGTGGTCATCCTCCATCTGGCAATACATATAGGTCCATTTTGGGTATTTCCTGGCCTTTGTATATCATGTTCACCCTTATTTTTCCTTTGGGGTAGACTTTTTGCCCCGTGTACGTCTTCAAGACAATCTCTGTAGCTTTCAAGGGCATATGTGAAAATAGCCGCTTGTAGTCCCTTCGGTTTATGACTGTTAGGGCTGATCCTGTGTCCAATTCCATCTTCACTTGGACTCCGTCTATCTTGAGCGTGACCCAGATAGTCTGGTGATCCTCCATTTTGATTACCTTATGTAGTTTCAGACAACCCAGCTCCTTGCTTCCGGAGTCTGTGTCACTTTTCTGTTCGTCTGAACTACTGTCCATCACCTTATGTACCTTTTTGTACTTCTCCTGTGGAGATTTCTTGCTGCTGGTTTTCTTCCCTGACCTGCAGACTCTTGCTATGTGTCCTGCTTTTCCACACTGTCTGCACACTTGGTCCTTGAACCAACAATCCTTCTGGTCGTGTGTTGTTCTGCCGCAGCGATAACACTTCCCTGCTCCATATGACATTTCATTGGTGCCATATTCTTGCGGTCTCCGTTGTATCTCTGCAGCGCCCCGTGCGGCTGCTTCATGTGATACTGCCATGCTGAAAGCCTTGTCCAGCGTAAGATCCTTTTCTGATAGAAGCCGTTTCTGGGTTCCTTCACTTTGAAGCCCACACACAAACTTGTCCCTTAACGTATCTGCTAGTCCCATTCCAAACTGGCAGTGTTTTGATAGCTTGTGCAGTTCCGTTAAATACTCAGCATTACTTTCGTCTTTATGCTGGTTCCTTTTGTGGAACTTAAATCTTTCTGCTATCAGCAGCGGTGTGGGGTTTAAGTGGTCCTGTAGGATTTCCACTATGCTTTCGAAATCCTTATCCACTGGCTTCTCTGGGGTTATTAGGTTTTGCAGTAAGCCATAAGTTTTTGCACCCATGGAATTCAACAAAACCAGTGCTTTCCTAGCATCTGGCACTTCATTCGCCTTGCAGTACACCTCAATGCGTTCCACATATGTCGCCCAATCTTCGACTTCATTGTCGAACGCAGTGACACTGCCACTCTTCGGCATCCCTGGGTGTGGTTAAACTGTCTAAAATGGCGTCTCCCACGTTTTCCTTTCTTCCCGCGCTTGCCCTTCTTCTCCGCGGCTCAATGGCGTCTCCTGCGCTTCCTTTCTTTCCCCGCGGACGCTGTTCAGCCCTTGAGCCCTGGCTGCGCTCTGCGCGTTCTCCTGTGCACCTCTCTCGTTGCCGCCGCTCGGTCCTGAACCCCGGCTGTGCTTTACCCTCTCTCTCTTTTTGTTTTCCGTCGACGCCGCTCGGTCTTCAACCCCCGGCTGCGCCCTGTGCGCTTCACCCTCTCTCTTACCCCGTCGACGCTGCTCGGCCTTTTCTGTGCCATCGGTCGGCTCCAGCCGCCGCGGTCCGGGAAGGGTCTGCGCTGTACCTGTTGCCAGTCTGTTGCTGGATCGTCGTGGCTGGAGAACCAAGCCCAGCTCTCAACAGCCTCCCCTGCGATGTTCACTCTCTGCCGGATGACTGGGCGGTTGCTCGTGGTCGACGCCCGTGCTTCTGGCCTCGACTTTCTTCCACCGTCCTCCCGGAGCGAATCCTTGAAAGGAAATGCAGAGTTGCAGGTAGATTCGAATCGACCTCGTCGCCACTGTTGAATCCGTGATTCTTAAAGTATGATGTTTTCCAATAACGAGACGGAGGCTGTAAATTAACAATCAACAGGTGTTTACTGGAGGAGGGTAGTCTAAAGACTAACAGTACAGAGGCATGCTCAAGGCTTATATACAGGTGTGGTCACTGCCGGTACTACAGTATACAGGAGCTGTAAAAGCAGTTCTCTCTTAAAGGTACATACACTACAGTCCCCACTCCAGGGACTTGAGCATGGAAAGCTATGTTGACACTCCCAGTGGAGTGCTGCACTGTCGGAGGTGCCATCTTTCAGATGAGACGTTAAACCAAGGCCCCGTCTGCCCTCTCAGGTGGATGTAAAACATCCCACAGCCACTATTTCGAAGAAGAGCAGGGGAGTTCTCCCTGGTGTTCTGGCCAATATTTATCCCTCAATCAACATCACTAAAAAACAGATTATCTGGTCATTATCACATTGCTGTTTGTGGGAGCTTGCTGTGTGCAATTGGCTGCCATGTTTCCTACATTACAACAGTGACTACACTTCAAAAAGTACTTCATTGGCTGTAAAGCGCTTTGAGACGTCCGGTGGTCGTGAAAGGCGCTGTAGAAATGCAAGTGTATCTTAAGTCACCAGCTTATTATGAGACCCAGCTCTTTCTTGAGGTGCATTTGAATTAGCTTTGAGTAGCCGTTATCAGAAATACTGATAACGCGAGTCAAGATGCAGTTAATAGCCTCCCTGTTCACCGCACAGTACAGTGTAAATATCTGAAATGTTACACAGCAGCTCCCTCAAGCCTGCACCGCCAATCAATTAGATCGTGGCTGATCTGAACCTCAACTACTTGTGAGAGATAATATTCGAATTGGAAAGCAGTCCTATCTCTGTGTGCGATGACTGAATGCATGGGAGCCAGGAGCAGCTCACCACGATTTTTTCAATTATTAAAGCTGTCACCCAGTCTCTGAAAGGTTTCTGAATTCCTGGCCTCTTCAAACTTCTAATTTTAGCGGGCGGTAAAATAATTCTAATCAATCATTGCACAGATAAGACTGGGTACTGAGGCTGGAAAATCGCCAAGTATTTCCAAGTCACGCACCATCCCGACTTGGACATATATTGCCTGTTCCCTCAGGTCCAAACCCTGGAACTCCCTCCCTAACATCACTGTGGGAGCACCTTCGCCACACGGACTGCAGCGGTTCAAGAAGAAGGCTCACCACCACCTTCTCAAGGGGCAACTAGGAATGGGCAATAAATCCAGGCCTTGTCAGCGACGCCCACATCCCAAGAATTAACTCCTTAAAGAAATCCGCCAAACTTCCGCCAATGTCCCAGCCCCAAAGCGGGAGATGACCCGGGGAAATTCCCAGCCAATTAGTTCTATGAACGGTGTGAACACCCAGCTGGTTATGTGGAGGAATCGCCGCGATTCAGGGAAATACACGATACCATGAACAGATTTCTAATATTATTAATAAAAGACATACTGGCCTAGAAATTGGGTATAGCCCCGCTTGGGCGTTAGAATTGGCGCAGCGCAAAGTTTATAGCCAGACGCAACTTATCGCCACCTGGCGCGATATTGGGTTGCATCGCCCCTAAAGGTGATTGAGGCGTGAATTCAGGCATTACACGGGCCTCCTAAGGCACTAAACTTCCGGCGCAACCCAATATCGGAGCGGACAGGCGCAGCGCAGGTGCTCTCAATTACCGATGACCACGAGACTTCCAGGCGCCGGCCAGCTCTTAAAGGGGTGGATCAGTCAGCTTCAGCATCCACACTCTGCGCCTTGCAGGCCTCAGAATCGGCGCAGGCCCTTCTCTGGTGCTACAAACTTGGACCAGATGGAGAAGGTGAGACAGAGAGCAGAGCGCTTCACCAATGAGGCTCTGGAGCAATTGGTGGCCGCAGTGGAGCGCCGGCGAGATGTTCTCTACCCAGACAATGGCAGGAGGCCGAATCATGAGGACTACCGACGAGCTTGGAGGGATGAATGCCAGAGGGTCAACTCCAGCAGCATGGTGACCAGGAGCCCTGTCCAATGCAGAAAGAAATTCAACGACCTCACTTGGGTCGTGAGGGTGGGTGTTGTTTCTGCAAACTTCTGCATCCCTTCATTTGCACCTGACTTTATGGCTACAGGGTGGCCTGTGCCCCATTGGCCATCTGCCAGCAAGCACCCATGGCCCTTTCTGGGCACACACATGCACATTTGACTCAAGGCATCATGTAAGGGCTCTTGCACCATGGGGGGCATGAGATGATCACTCAGGGCATCAGGTAACATACCTTCCCCTTTCCCCTGCAGTCCAAGCTGGCAAGGATTGGCAAAGACCAGCTTCGCACCGGTGGAGGACCTCCACAAGTGGTCACTCCCACGGATCTCGAGCAGAGAGTCCACCAGATTCTTGGAGGACGTCTGAGTGGTCCTGTAACCACTGCAGCTGCCGACCCCATTGTCGACAGCAATGTTAAGGTTCTCACCTTTTACAACTGTCTCCTTCCACTTGTTCCCCCCGCCAGCATGCTTTCTCACTGTGGACCCATGTCATAGCCTTGCTGCAATCTGGCATCCCTTGCTGGCAAGCTGTCCTTTTGCTAAAGCCACTCTTCCACCTCCCTGCTTTCAGATGCTGCATCACCAGCTTGGGAGCTGGGTCCTCAAGCTGCCAGTGCCAGTGCCTCCGAAGGCTCAATGAGAAAATTACTGTCCAACAGAAGGTCAGCAACTCTCTCCAGCAACGATCAGAATGGCCAGCCCAAATGGCTGCAGCTTTTATACTTGTGCTGTCCCCTTTAAGTAGCGCCCCCCGAGTCCGAGAAGGGCCTGGGAACGCTCCATCCAACTGTCACTAATAGCGCCAGGCGGAAAGGTTGCGGGCGCCACCGAATATCCGGTCCGGGGCGCCAAAAAGGCGTTGCACACTGAAATGACGTCATGATCTGCCTGCACCCGCGGGCACGCGCAAAGAGTTAGTGCTGGCGCTAAAAGGATACTCAATATGGGAGGTGGCGCTATATTCACTGCGCCCGCCCGAAAATTGGGTAACGCCCCAATTCTCGGGCTCTTTAGGCGCTAATCGCTGGCGCTACCAACCGAATTTCTAGGCCACTGGGTTTAAAAGGCACAAGTCTCCGCAGACAGGCTGTGAACAGAAATACAGGCTTCTGAGAAAAGGTCAGTTAATAACAAAATTGTAAACAGGCTTTGAAATGGGAAAGGGATATTGACCAAGAAACTAAGACCCTATTGAAAAGCAAAGACTTGCTTCTGAAGAGTCTAGAGTTTGGAACGAACACAATGAGAATGCCCAGTTTAAGTGTTAAGAGCTAACACGTTGGAACAGAAACACAAACATTAAAAGAACCAAAATAACAACAGAAAATGCTGGAAAAACTCAGCAGGCCAGGCAACATCCATGGAGAGAAATTAGAGTCAACGTTTCGGGTCGAACCCTTTTTCAAAACTGGAAAGGAAATGAAATAGATCGAAGGCAGGGCTGGGTTAGAACAAAAGAAGTGAAGAGACATTAAGAGGTATTCAAAACCAGACGAGATGGTGATAGGACTAGTGGAGACAAAAGACGGCTCAGATTAGGTGTGAAATGTTCTGGCAGAATTAGACCCGAAACGTCGACTCTATTTTCTCTCCATGGATGTTGCCCGGTCTGCTGAGTTTTTCCAACATTTTCTGTTGTTATTTCGGATTTCCAGCATCTGCAGTATTTTGCTATCGTATTAAAAGAACCATGTGCCTTTGAAAACATGACATCAAGTAAAAGAAACAAATGCTGGTCAAATAGTTTTATGTTAAACTTGGAAAACAGGAAACATGATTAAATATGCAACCAATTGAGATAGCTAGTGTGAGCTATGGGGGCGGTTTGTGGTGGATGGACGGTATGTGGCCACCAGATGGAGACAAAGTCCCCCTGTCCTCTTTTTTATAAACCCAAAAAATAAACCCTTAAACAAATAAACCCTTTAAATAACCCGATTAATCAAATTAAAATTTGGCCTCTTAAATCGATTACGCACTCCAGTCCCCGCGGCGCCCACCGGTCACGAAAGAGCTCGAGCTAAAGTCCCCCTGTCACTCCAATTCAGGTGATGGCCACACCCACCTCCAACACACCTGAGGCAAATCTACCCATTAGCTCAGGAGTTCAAAAGGCAAACTAGTGCATCCCTTCAGGGCTAGTGCCTGAGGAGAGTGCCAGTGCCAGTGCCAGTGCCAGTGCCAGTGCCAGTGCCAGTGCCTGAGGAGAAAGCCAAGACTGCTGTTGAAAACCAGCTTGCGGCTGCCACAGAGAGGTCTACTATTGAACCCGGGTGGAATATTGTTTAGTTCGGAGAGCCTGATATGATCCCTGGACCGGCTGAGAAAGATCCAGTGGTAAAGTAACCCGAGAGGTCTACTATTAAACCCGGGTGGAATATTGTTTAGTTTGGAGAGCCTGATATGATCCCTGGACCGGCTGAGAAAGATCCAGTGGTAAAGTAACCCTGGCTTATTGTTTTTTGGAGGAAATTGATGTAAGGACTGCCTTCCTAACCACCCGGGGTGGGTGATGGTGTTGTTCTTCATTTTTATTTTTGAACGTCATAGGTTTTTTGGATTTTATCAGACGTGAACCTTTTTTCCCCGTTTTCTAAAAATAAAACACAGCTAACTGCTGTTTTTCATTTACCAATCTTGTGACTGTGCTTGTGTCCTCCACCCCCCTCTCATCAACACACCCTTCGGTCTAGGTGGTGGTTGATTGCACTAGAAAACAAGTAAACACACAATTAAAGTGGTTTTGATTTACATATTGTAAATATAATACCAACAAGAAGGCTTTGAAAATATAACCAAGCAATTGCATTGTGTTTGTATTAAACTTGGATCACCATGGAGTCAAAATGTCTGCTAAAAACCAGTAAAGCCAGTATTAAGAATTGAATGAAGAACCTTCAATAAGAATGGCATCAAACAGAAACCATTGCTGTCATTGTTTTTATGATAGTTTTTGGAACACCTAAAAGTAGAGAAATAATTATGCATGCAATAGTTGAATTAACAGTAAGATAGAAAGCATTCGAAAGAGGTATCAATAAAGACAATTAGCTAACATCAGCAGAGAACAGCAAAGAAGAAACCACTGCCAAAAGGGTATAAAAATAAGACCTTTTTAACAAAAAGTCAGAACACGCTGAATGGGCAAAGCGTTTCTCAACTCTTCAGAGAAATCTCTGTGAGTCTTTAGCTATGAGTCTCGGGAAGTCAAAGTGATTGATTTTGGTGGATGTTCTGGATTTAGAAATAAGTAAGAAATGTAACGAAGTAAAGATTTGAGAATAAGGATCTCTGCGAAATAAGAAATGTAAGCTAATTGTATTTTGAATTGTTAATGTTGTGACTGATTCAACAGATGTTAACTGAATGTCGGCTCTTAAATAAAACTATATATTTTTAGAATTGTCTCAAAGAGTAAATCTGTATGGACTCGCAAACCCACATTTCTGTACTCTCTTTTGTAAGGAGTTGCAGAATTCTGGGGGGTATTCCGGACTCTCATAATATCTGGAAGGTTACAGTCTAGTTCAACTTATTAAAAGTACTATCTGGAGGATGGTAACATCTTCAGTCATTCCGTTCCTTTAGGGAGAGATAGCCTGAACCTTTAGACCCATTTAAGCATCTTATGGAATTCGGCTATCTCTAACTTAAGTTGAAGGTGAATGTCTGGGGAATACGCCTGATCTGGGATAGCCCAAAAGGGCTAGGACTGTAATTATCCCTTCACTTAAACGCAGCCTCCACACCGCCATGGTGCCTCTATTTTTTTTAAATTCATTCATGGGATGTGGGCGTTGCTGGCAAGGCCAGCATTTATTGCCCATCCCTACTTGCCCTTGAAAAGGTGGTGGTGAGCCACCGCCTTGAACCGCTGTAGTCCGTGTGGTGAAGGTACTCCCACAGTGCTGTTAGGGAGGGAGTTCCAGGATTTTGACCCACCGACGATGAAGGAACAGCCGATATATTTCCAAGTCAGGATGGTGTGTGACTTGGAGGGGAACTTGGAGGTGGTGGTGTTCCCATGCATTTGCTGCCCTTGTCCTTCTAGGTGGAAAAGGTCATAAGTTTGGGATGTGCTGCTGAAGAAGCCTTGGCGAGTTGCTGCAGTGCATCTTGTAGATGGTACACACTGCAGCCACTGTATGCCGGTGGTGGAGAGAGTGAATGTTTATGGTGGTGGATGGGGTGCCATCATGCGGGCTGCTTTGTCCTGGATGGTGTCAAGCTTCTTGAGTGTTGTTGGAGCTGCACTCATCCAGGCAAGTGGAGGGTATTCCATCACACTCCTGACTTGTGCCTTGTATTGACTGGGAAGGCTCTAGTCATCCATTCTGACCAAGGAAGCTGCAGGTTTAATCCCTGGTCTGTGCTGATTTAGCTTAGCTCAGTCAGAATGTCAGTAAAGGGAGCTACAATTAATCTCAGTGGTCCCTGAGCCTAGAAGCAAGAGTGAAGCCCCTTTCTGGTCTCCTTTCTGGTGACCAGTGAGTGACTCTTGTTGAAAGGTGTACGTTTGTGCATTTTGGGTGAGTGTGGGAATGGGCTAAACTACAATAGCTTCTACATTGAATAACAACAACAACTTGTGCTTGTACAGCACCTTTACCCTAGTAAAACGTCCCAAGGCGCTTCACAGGAGCGTCATCAGACAAAATTTGACACCGAGTCAGATAAGGAGATATTTGGGCAAACTTGGTCAAAGAGGTCGGCTTTAAGGAGCGTCTTAAAGGAGGAGAGCGAGGCGGAGAGGTTTAGGGAGGGAATTCCAGAGCTCGGGGCCCAGGCAGCTGAAGGCACGGCTGCCAATGGGGGAGGGATGGAAATCAGGGATGCGCAAGAGGCCGTAATTGGAGAATAACCTGCAGACACCTGGGCCCTGAATCCAACAACCAAGTGGACGCTAAGAGCCAATCCCCCTGATGACCTGGATGAGACCTGAACATCAGTAAGGTATGAACCCGCAGTACAGCTCTGGATCACAGCACACCGTGACGCAACTTGTTGTAATGAATTGATTCTTTGCCATTGTAAACAGCGATTTGCCAGTTTAAACATGTTGTCATCCATGGAGCTGATAAACACTCTTGTTAACTGCACGATATAACTACAGAGAGAAAGGCTACTGTATGTGGTTGTTTACAAATGAAGCTGTGCTAATCGGAATCTGGCCTTGTTTTACAGTAATCTGAAATGACTACATCTGTGAAAATAATGTTAACGGCACATCAATTTTCATCTCGCCTTGCAAATCCTTCTTAAGTCATGTAATGATTGTGTGCGGGAGGAGATTAAAGACTCTTCTATTTGAATAGGCTCCTATTGTGAGAAGC
This sequence comes from Somniosus microcephalus, assembly GCF_052327205.1. Classification (NCBI taxonomy): domain Eukaryota; kingdom Metazoa; phylum Chordata; class Chondrichthyes; order Squaliformes; family Somniosidae; genus Somniosus; species Somniosus microcephalus. The sequence goes on from NC_141005.1 coordinate 6,877,339, forward strand.
CACATCACTGCCTCGTGTTGAAAGCCTGCCAGGTTTTATATTCCTTTCTGTCCCTGAGGCTTCTTATAATCTATCATGAATCAAAAACTTCAGGACACAAAGGGACCCACTGGTTTCAACAAAGATACAGACATTACCTATCTCTTTCTTCCCTGAACTCTGTCATGACGTTCATTCCTTATTTGCTGTGCCATTTATTTCAGCTGCTTCTTAAGCCAAAGACAAGCCAGCTCTCATCTCCAGTGTCATCGAAAAGACAAAGTACAAATCTTTGACACCAATGAGGAAAAGGAGATGAACATAATTCAAATGGATTATTAGCAAGAACTACTGTTTTTCTTCAGTCAAACCGGATAATGAAATAAACACAGAAAATGTTGGAAACACTCAACAGGTCAGGCATCATCTGTGGAGAAACACAGAGTTAACGTTTCAGCTCGATGACCTTTCATCAGATCTGGAAGAAGTTAGAGAGTCAACAGTTTATAAGCAAATACAGAGGGAGGGAAAGGGTGGAGAGGTTACGAACTGTGATAGGTTGGAGGGCGGGAATGATTAAATGATAAAAGGGATGATGGTGCGAGGCAAAAGGGGGTGATAATGGGACAAGTAAAGAAACAAAAGATGGGTCGAGAGGAGCTGTAAATGGAAACAGCAGAATCTGCTGTCCGAGAAAATGGGAGCAGTGGTTACAATCTGAAGTTGTTGAACTCGATGTTGAACCCGGGAGGCTGTAAAGGGCCTCGTCGAAAGATGTGGTACAGTTTTATATTGTTAATATAAATCTCATCATTCATCAAGAAACTACTCGTGAAATAACGCTGGACGGCCAGCTGGTGGCGCCGTCCAAGGAGTATAAATACTCGGGCGTCGGCCCCAGCTTTCCAGGGACATTTTGTAAGACAAGGAACTGGTGAAGTATGACTGGACCTCCATGTTCTGAAACAAGTTGATTAAAGCCTTGCTTTATGCTCAAACTAAGTGCGTAGTGAGTTTTATTACGTCAGTTATCATTGAATCAAAGAAATTTACGGCACAGAAAGAGGCCATTCGGTCCATCGTGTCTGTGCCGGCCGACAAAGAGCTATCCAGCCTAATCCCACTTTCCAGCTCTTGGTCCATAGCCCAGTAGGTTACGGCACTTCAGGTGCGTATCCAAGTACTTTTTAAATGTGATGAGGGTTTCTGCCTCTACCACCCTTTCAGGCAGTGAGTTCCAGACCCCCACCACCCTCTGGGTGAAAACAGTTCTCCTCAACTCCCCTCTGTTCCTCGAGTTTGCGTTAAGCAATAATGAAGCTGGGCAGAACTGGAGCTCTGACAGGAAGCTTGGCAGGAAATTGGGTCCCTTTTTAGAGGTCAAAACACAAATTGTTTATTCCGTACGGAGAAGGGAAACATGTCCTGCGCAAACACATCCTGCACAATCAGCGTCAATCAAAATAAGAACACTAATGGCAATCTGGCCGTTCTGTCTATTAAATTAATCGTCTGAACACTTTTCTGCATCGTAATGGCATTGTGTGCTGACTATTTCTAGTCTAGGAAGTTTCCTTTTGTGTAATTTTTCTGATTGTTTCTTCACAAAAAACTTCTAGGGGGAAAACTTGGGTTGCTTTGCTCCTCCCGTTAGCGCCCCCCCGGGCGCAATTCGCCTAGCGTCTGGGCGCGGTGCTGCTAACGCTTCCCTCGAAATTCAGCGGGAGGTTAGCGGCAGTGGTAGCCGGTAGCGCCCCGTGGTGTTGCGCCTCCGGCGATGACATCATCACCTGCCCTCTCTCGCCTCCCCCTGCGGGGTGCCGGTCGCGATCGGTCAGTCTGGCACTCCTCTTGAGTGCCGGGCTCTTTTGCCGGCACGCCGCTCCCCGGTGGTCCAGCAGGGCCCCGGTGCACGCTGTGCTAGGCCCTCCCCTTTAATCAGGGGAGGGAGGCCTGTAGTACCGCGGCGCTATTGCACGTAGCGCTGTGATATTGAGTGGTAGCGCCCCAGGAGGGAGGGGGAGCGCTTCCAGTAGCCCTGCCTCCTGCTTGGGGTGCTACTACCCAATGTACAGCGCGGGGGCACGAAGTTAGCGCCCCAAAGGGGGTGCGACCAAATTTTTCCACCCTAGTCTGTTGCGCATCCCCAATTTCCATTGCTCCACCATTGGCGGCCGTGCCTTCAGCCGCCTGGGCCCCAAGCTCTGAGATTCCCTCCCTAAACCTCTCCACCTCTCTCTCCTCTGTAAAACCTGCCTCTTTGACCAAGCTTTTGGTTCACCAGTCGTAATATCTCCTCAATAACAACAGAAAATGCTGGAAAAACTCAGCAGGCCAGGCAACATCCGTGGAGAGAAATTAGAGTCGACGTTTCGGGTGAACCCTTTTTCAAAACTGGAAAGGAAATGAAATAGATCGAAGGCAGGGCTGTGATAGAACAAAAGAAGTAAAGAGACATTAAGAGGTATTCAAAACCAGACGAGATGGTGATAGGACAGAGGAGACAAAAGACGGCTCAGATTAGGTGTGAAGTGTACTGGCAGAAAGAGAGACAGCTGCCGTGTAGGAGAGAGAAAAAAAAGGAAAGGGGGGGAGGGAAAACCCAAAACAAAGGGGTGGAAAAAAAATATAAGTAAAAATGTAATAGGGGCCGAGGTTATGATCTGAAATTGTTGAACTCGATATTGAGTCCAGAATATCTCCTCACGTGGCTCAGTGTCAAGTTTTGTTTGATAATCGCTCCTGTGAAGCACCTTGGGATGTCTTTACTATGTTAAGGCGCGATATAAATGCAAGTTGTTGTTGTAAAATTAAATATAAGGAGCATAAATCACAACGGATCACGTGGGGCCATTTCTCCTAATTTCCCATTTCCTCAACCTGGTTGCCCTTATTATCCTCCAGCGCCTTAATCTCTGAGCAGCTGTTATCTGAAGGTGTCCCTTCTGCACGCATGTTCCAGCAGCCTGCCCTGTCATTTACTGCTAATGTTTCAGTTTAGCTTTATCAACTACATCTTGATCAGTTAGGTGTCAGCCGTGGCTCAGTGGACAGCACCCTTGCCTCTGAGTTAGAAGGTTGTGGGTTCAAGACCCACTCCAGATACTAGAGCCCAAAATCTAGGCTGACACTCCAGTGCAGTACTGCGGGAGTGCTGCACTGTCAGAGATCCTGTCTTTTGGATGAGACGTTAAACCACGGCCCCATCTGCTCTCTCAAGTGAATATAAAAGATCCCATGGTACACTTTGAAGAAGAGCTGGGGAGTTCTCCTGGTCACCTGACCAACATTCATCCCTCAACCAACACAGAAAAACATGAATCTGGTCATTATCACATTGCTGTTTGTGGGAGCTTGCTGTGCGCAAATTGGGGGCTGTGTTTTGCACATTACAACAGTGACTACACTTCAAAAAGTACTTCATTGGCTGCAAAGCGCTTTGGGAAGTCCTCCTATATAGGCAGCTCTTGACCTGCTACATGTTCATCAGTACAGTTAAATAACTGATCCTTGTATGATTACTGAATGTGCGGGATGAGATTCAAACTCATTCCCCAAATCCTCAATGTAGGTCAGGCAGAACTTGTTTAAATTAATTCAGCTCTTACTCTCAGGTATTTAGTTCCGAGTTAGTAGTTGCTGTTTTGCCTTCCGCAAGGCTCTTTCTCCTCGGCTGGTGTCTGCTGTGGTCATTGCTCCTGTCTCAGCCACTTCTGCAACCTAGAGAGGGACACAAATACTTCAGTGGACATTTCGAGCATTCAGGTATCAGTAAGATTGCTTTGAAGATGGGTTCGAAGCTGCCTATACTTAATGGAGTTTGTCACAGCTACTTGCTCCAGAATATTCCAGTCTCATTAGGATTTCTGTTTGCTCGTACCGCAGTTGGCATTGTCACTGTTTATACCATCAGAACACAAGGAAACTGTCAGTTCCTGTACCACCGAGCGACACATCACGCCGCACTCCTTGTCCCACATCATCGATTGCAATCGCCCCACTGTCAACAGGAATGTAAAGTCAAACCTCGGGCCTGGACTCTCGCTCAGCTTCCACTGGGCGATTAGGGTTAAAATCCCGCCCTTCCGTCCCCTTGAAAACCAGATGGTCCTCAGCCGGTCTCGGTTAAAGGGGCCACGATCCTCACAAGGAGCGCCTGTTTACAAAAGGGAAAAAAAGCCATTTTTGTTTCGTGATGATGTCCCTTTAAAGAGAAATGTTGAATTTAAAATGTTTTTACCAATTGGACAGAGTGCAGAGGAGGGGAGTGGAGGGGGGGTGAGGGGTGGGGAGGCGAGGGGTGGGGAGGGGAGGGGAGGCGAGGGGTGGGGAGGGCAGGGAAGGCAAGCGGAGGGGAGGGGAGGGGAGGGGTGGGGAGGGGAGGGAAGCGGAGGGAAGGCAAGGGGAGGGGAGGTGAGGTGAGTGGTGGGGAGGGGAGGCGAGGGGAGGTGAGGCGAGGGTAGGAGTGGGGTGGAGAGGGGAGGGGTGGAGAGGGGAGGGGTGGAGAGGGGAGGCGAGGTGAGGCGAGGGGAGGGGTGGGGAGGGGAGGCGAGGGGTGGAGTGGGGAGGCGAGGTGAGGCGAGGGGAGGGGTGGGGAGGGGAGGGGAGGGGTGGGGAGGGGAGGCGAGGGGTGGAGTGGGGAGGGGTGGAGAGGGGAGGCGAGGTGAGGTGAGGGGAGGGGTGGGGAGGGGAGGGGTGGAGAGGGGAGGGGTGGAGAGGCGAGGGGAGGTGAGGCGAGGGGAGGGGTGGGGAGGGGAGGGGAGGTGAGGGGTGGAGTGGGGAGGGGTGGGGAGGGGTGGAGAGGGGAGGCGAGGGGAGGGGTGGGGAGGGGAGGGGTGGAGAGGGGAGGGGTGGAGAGGGGAGGGGTGGGGAGGGGAGGTGAGGCGAGGGGAGGTGAGGCAAGGGGAGGTGAGGCAAGGGGAGGAGTGGGGTGGAGAGGGGAGGCGAGGGGAGGTGAGGCGAGGGGAGGAGTGGGGTGGAGAGGGGAGGTGAGGCGAGGGGAGGTGAGGCGAGGGGAGGAGTGGGGTGGAGAGGGGAGGTGAGGCGAGGGGAGGGGTGGAGAGGGAAGGGGAGGTGAGGCAAGGGGAGGTGAGGTGAGGCGAGGGGAGGAGTGGGGTGGAGAGGGGAGGGGAGGTGAGGGGAGGGGTGGCGAGGGGTGGGGATGGGAGGTGAGGGGAGGGGTGGCGAGGGGAGGAGTGGGGTGGAGAGGGGAGGGGAGGTGAGGCGAGGGGAGGTGAGGGGTGGCGAGGGGTGGGGATGGGAGGGGACGGGAGGGGTGGCGAGGGGAGGGGTGGGGTGGAGAGGGGAGGGGAGGTGAGGCGAGGGGAGGTGAGGGGTGGCGAGGGGTGGGGATGGGAGGGGACGGGAGGGGTGGGGAAATGAAGAGGGAGGATTCCCCCACCCCTGACAGAGAATTCCTGATTTTCCTTTCATTTAAATTAACGGAAGTGAAATTGTGAGGCCTCCATGTGAGGCGCTGCAATCCTCCTCGCCAAACCTTCCTCTCCGTGCTCCATCATGGATGTGCTTAATGCCCAGACTGTAAGGATGAAAGTCTCCCCTTATCTAACCGTAAGGATTATTTATTCTCACTCTTCAGGGAACGAGTGATGAGAATCATCAGAGGCTGAAACACTTTTCTAAATAATTGATTTATTGACATTAAGTTTTACCAAAAAGGATGTTGACAACCTTACCCAGGAGTACAGCTCAGAGCAAAGGTCATCGCTCCTGTCTCCTGGGAGATCGAGGGGTTAATTCTTCATTGACATCTCTTTGATCTGCTTTTTGTTCTGTGTCCTAGAAATCACAACAAAATGGTTGTTTTTATCGGCTTCACTCTGCTGCCACAACAGGCCACCAGCAGATTTCCTCTGCCTTTGTTGCAGCCTCTAAACTGGTCCTTTGAAAATTCAGCAAATCTTGCGACAGCAGTTAGTAGCAACACTTCCTCTCTCCAACAGTTTGAAGTAACACTAACATCTACATTACCACAGCGACTCCTTCGCTCCCCCCCCCCTTTCCTTTTGTTTCTCTCTCACACCTGGTAGCTGTCTTTTGCCCTGCCAGTACACTTTACACCTAATCTCAGCCTATTACCATCTCGTCTAGCTTCTAATCTCTTTTACTTCTTTTGTTTCTTTTATTCTTTTGTCTGATCGCAGCCCTGCCTTCGATCTAGTTTCTTTTCTTTCCAGTTTTGAAGAAGGGTTCGACCCGAAACGTCAACTCAAATTTCTCTCCACGGATGTTGCCTGACCTGCTGAGTTTTTCCAGCATTTTCTGTTGTTACTTCAAAACTACTTCATTGGCTGTAAAGTGCTTTGGGGGGGGTCCTGAGGTGGTGAAAGGCGCTATAGAAATGCAAATCTGTCTGTCTTTTTGACCTGCTGTGCGTTTCCAGCATTTTGTGTTTTTCTACACTTTAGTGATTTTCTGTACAGCCGAAGTTCTCTTTTCCGCACCCCCTTGTATTGTCCCATCTTTCAGAAACAGTCAGGGGAGTCGACTTTTAAACTTCCTTACAGGATCCTGAGGACTATAATGAACCTGGAAATCCTCTCCAGTTTCCCAGAGTCCCACATCAGAAGTCTGAATGGAAGATCTTTTGATGGTGTGTTAGCATCAAAACATAGGAATTCGGCCCCTCAAGCCTGTTCCACCAGTCAATCCTTGGCTGGCAAAAATCTATCAATCTCAGATTTAAAATGATTAATTGAGCCCCAACATCTATTGCTATTTGTGAGTTCCACACTTCTCCCACCCTTTGTGTGACGTGTTTCCTAACTTCTCTCCTGAGTGGACTGGCCCTGTTTTTAAGGTTATGTCCCCTTGTCCTAGACTTCCCTCCACCCCCCCCCCCAACCCCCAGCAGAAAAAGGTTTCTGTCTATCTACCGCATCAATTCCTTGCAAGATCCTAAAAACCTCAACCAAATCACCCCTAAACATTTTACTTAACAGGGAATACAAGCCTAGTTTATGTAAAATAACAACAGAAAATGCTGGAAAAACTCAGCAGGCCAGGCAACATCCGTGGAGAGAAAAGAGAGTCAACGTTTCGGGCCTAACCCTTTGTCAAGACTAAAGAGGCACAGGAAATGAAATAGATTAAGAGGCCAGGCTGGGAGAGAACAAAAGAGAAGAAGAGACATTTATTAAGAGGTATTCAAAATGAGACGAGATGGTGGTAGGACTAGTGGAGACAAAAGACGGCTCTAGATTAGGTGTGAAATGCGCTGGCAGAATGGGAGACAGCTGCCATGTGGGAAAGAAAAGAAAGGGGGAAGAGCCAGAACAAAGGTGTGGATAAAAAATATAAGTAAAAATGTAATGGGGGCCGAGGTTATGATCTGAAATTGTTGAACTCGATATTGAGTCCGGAAGGCTGTAAAGTGCCTAATCGGAAGATGAGGTGCTGTTCCTACTTTATGTAACCTCGTCTTGTAATCTAACCCTTGGAGCCCTGGTAACATCCTGGTGAATCTGCGCTGCACTCCTTCCAAGGCCAATAAATCCTTTCTAAGGTGCGGTGCCTTGTAAACGTAACACAACAACTTACATTGATATTGTGCCTTTAATGTAGAAAAAAGTCCCAAGGTGCTGCACAGAGGTGTAAGCGTTGTTTATGTGCTACTGTCACCTATCGGCAGAACATTCAGTCAGCACTGGCCGCCGTGTTTATCGCGGGATGACTGTTACGATTTAGTATTCCTGGTGCGGACGGAATTTGTGCGTATTGGGAATTTGAGTGTGGAGGCCCCTGGGCCCAATTCACATGATTTTCTGGTTATTAAAATTAATGGGCGGAAACAAATAGGACGCCGGTCTCCGGCCAGAATTCCTGACACGTGATTGTAAGAATATCAACATTACATTTGTTTCTAATAAAGACAAAACAGTAACGTGGACCAAATTGGTTCAAATCATGTTCTCAAAAAGCTTGTCTTTCCCCCTCAATGATCCTGATAGTGAGTGGGCAGAGATTTGGCAGATGCAATATAATGTTGGAAAGTGTGAGGTTCTGCACTTTGGCAGAAAAAATCAAAGAGCAAGTTATTATCTAAATGGAGAGAAACTGCAAAGTGCTACAGTACAAAGGGATCTGGGGGTCCTGGTGCATGAAACACAGAAGGTTAGTATGCAGGTACAGCAGGTGATCAGGAAGGCCAATGGAATCTTGGCTTTTATTGCAAGGGGGAATGGAGTATAAAAAGAGGGAAGTCTTGCTGCAGTTATACAGGGTATTGGTGAGGCCACACCTGGAATACTGCGTGCAGTTTTGGTTTCCATATTTAAGAAAAGATATACTTGCTCTCGAGGCGGTTCAGAGAAGGTTCACTCGGTTGATTCCGGAGATGAGGGGGTTGACGTATGAGGAAAGGTTGAGTAGGTTGGGCCTCTACTCATTGGAGTTCAGAAGAATGAGAGGTGATTTTATCGAAACATATAAGATTGTGAGGGGGCTTGATCGGGCGGATGCGGTGAGGATGTTTCCACTGATGGGTGAGACTAGAACTAGGGGGCATAATCTTAGAATAAGGGGCTGCCCTTTCAAAACTGAGATGAGGAGAATCTTCTTCACTCAGAGGGTAGTAAATCTATTGAATTTGCTACCCCAGAGAGCTGTGGAAGCTGCAACATTAAGTAAATTTAAATCGAAGATAGACAGTTTCCTAGCAGATAAGGGAATTAGGGGTTACGGGGAGAGAGCAGGGAAGTGGACGTGAGTCTGGATTCGGATCAGCCATGATCCTATTGAATGGCAGAGCAGGCCCGAGGGGCCGTATGGCCTACTTCTGCTCCTACTTCTTATGTTCTTATGTTCTTATGATAAGATAAAGCTTTTGAAACACAGGTTTTTCATCACAGCATGGGGTAGTGTGTAGATTTCAAAATGCTGAAAGCCTGTTTGGCCCAGTGGTAAGGGCATGAAATGGTTAAACTTCAAGGCACAGAAAAGGTGCCAGTCATCAAAGTCTGCAGTTCTTGGAGAACACATCGATACAGGACAATGAAAGCTTTGGCTCATGATTAACTCTGAAAAGGACATTGACATTGAACTGTGAGGCCTTGAATCATGATTGGTTTCGATGGGAAAAATTAACATCTGGACAATGCTCTGAGTTTAACTGAAACAATGGGGTCACGATCGACTTCCTGACATGAATGGAAAATACACGAGTCCCGAGCAGTCAATCAGCCAACTGCCCATCAACAGTAATAGAAATCACATTGAATATGCATTACAGAAAGCGGGAGAGGGGATAAGGGGTTATCTTCGATCTCACAACTCTGTACACCTCCGGTGGTTGAATTATAGTTTGACGAGGTGTGAATGTCGGACAGTTCAGCAAACCGACAAACGACAACTGGTTGGGGGAGGCCCAGCATGGGGCCAGGTGACTAAAAGAACCATAAGAAGGAACCACACCCACAGCTCTCTCTCTCTCTCGCCCGGAAGCTCTCTCAAAAGCTCTCTCTCTCGGAAGCTAGCTCTGACTACAGCCAGGTGTAAGAAGGAAGGGAAGACGGTCATCTCCAGCTCCCAGCCTGCGATCAACGTTGGCCACGACCAGCGGACGGGTGATTGTAAATATCAGTTGACTCTACAAGGGGTTTGCGCTGTGTAGGCAGCTGCAGTCAGATAAAGGAGGACGGGGACAGGTCATCTCCGATCCAGGCCTACAATCCACACCGGTAACGACCGGCCAGATGGGTGATTGTAAGTTTCAGCCAAATCTCAGCAGGTTTTTGTCTGTGTTTTGTTGGTTTTAATAAACTAACAGTTTTGGGTTGAACCTAAAGCTTTGTGTCATCTACCATTTTGTTCCTGTAAAACCCAGAGTCAAAGAACCCTTGTAAAGACAAGGAAACTAAACACCTTACAAGTGTAAGGGAAGGCAATATAACATGCTGCTATGAGAGCATGCATCAAAGGTTGGTTTACAACAAAGCTATGGCTCGGGGAAAGTAACAGTATGGTGTAAAAAGGCACAGGGGCCTCTTGTTTCTGTTTGGCAATCAGTTCGAGCAACTGGGTGGTCATAAAATATCAGATAGGGCTGCATCCAACAGGAAAAGAACCATAAAAGAAATTGGTATAAAAGAGATAGAAGAAAAAGGAGTAGGAAGGGAAAGAAGAAAAGAAAGAAAAAGGAGAAGGAATGAAAAGAAAAGAAGAAAAGAGAAAGAAAGAAAGAAAGATGTGCGTTACTTTGTGAGGTTGGTCAGGGTGTTTTAAGATGAATGTTTTGTCAATAATATGTGAATTATCAAACATATTACTGTCTCTAGTTGTACGGGGGGGAGTTTTGCGGAGGGTCAGCGGGCATGATCGGTGGCGGGTCGGGTGGGAAAATGTTTTTTTTGACAGCAGGTCGGGAAACCGCCTCTAGACCCATCTATTGTTTCTATACATGTCTCATATACATGTCTCACTATCACCCCCTTTCACCTCGCACCATTATCTATTTTGTCTTTTAATCTCTCCTGCCTTTCAGCCTATCACAGACCTTCCCTTTTGTTCTTTCCTCCCCTCCCCCCTTTCCCTGCCCCCGCACTTGCTTAAAAACCTGTTCCATCTCCAACTTTTTCCAGTTCTGACGAAGGGTCATCGACCTGAAACGTTAACTCTGTTTCTCTCTCCACGGATGCTGCCTGACCTGCTGAGTGTCTCCAGCATTTTCTGTTGTTATTTCAGCTGTCCAGCGTCTGCGGTATTTTGCTGTTGTGACGGAATGATCCATGGAGGGAATTAAATATAAACACGATAATGAGGTGGCGAACACTCCTTGAACTGCCTGGAATAGCCAGCGCTCTTAATGCATTATAAACGGCGCCTTTATAATTTACTTCAGTGGAAATGGCGAACGGTTCGCACCATTTGCTCAATACAGGCAGATTCCGACAGTCGCATTACGAGTTATTGTTATACCATCGGGTTCAAGAACATAATTAAAAATATTGCATGAAAATCACATTAACGCAAAGCATTTCTTCAGTTCTCAAAGGTTAATGTATACAAACATATCCTATCTCTAATAGCATGTGTGCGATAATGAACACGCTCAGGAATGGACTATTCTGAAACTACAATGCCACTGTAATTATTCAAATGTCAAGTGTTTTGCTGTTGAGTTTGTAGAGATATCGAATAAGCTCATCACTTCTGCCTTCAAACTTTAATTACATGCAAATCCTGAAAAATGCATCTTAAACATCTTGCTGAGAATATTTGACAGCAACAAAATACTGACCTATAAGAGTGAAATTAGGAATTAGGAAAGGCTTGCTCATTAATAAATAAAAATTCAAATGATAAAAGTTTCACAAAGAGCAAGTAACAATGGACCTGTTGATGTGTTGAATTCTCATCGTGACCTTTAGCCTCTGTTGAATCTTGTCCAAGTGGAGCAATTTTAACCCCACTCGCTCAGCAGACAGTTTTTGTGACTGGAAGCCTGTGTCCAGTGGGGTACCGCAGGGATCGGTGCTGGGTCCCTTGCTGTTTGTGGTCTACATTAATGATTTGGATATGAATGTAAAAGGTATGATCAGTAAGTTCGCAGATGACACGAAAATTGGTGGGGTGGTAAATAGCGAGGAGGGAAGCCTCAGGCTACAGGACGATATAGATGGGATGCTCAGATGGGCAGAACGGTGGCAAATGGAATTTAACCCTGAAAAGTGTGAGGTGATGCATTTTGGACGGACTAACAAGGCAAGGGAATACACAATGAATGGTAGGACCCTAGGAAAGACAGAGGATCAGAGGGACCTTGGTGTGCATGTACATAGATCCCTGAAGGCAGCAGAACAGGTGGGTAAGGTGGTTAAGAAGGCATATGGGATACTTGCCTTCATTAGCCGAGGCATAGAATATAAGAGCAGGGAGGTTATGATGGAGCTGTACAAAACGCTGGTAAGGCCACAGCTGGAGTATTGTGTGCAGTTCTGGTCGCCACACTATAGGAAGGATGTGATTGCTTTGGAGAGGGTGCAGAGGAGATTTACCAGGATGTTACCTGGGCTGGAGCGCTTCAGCTATGAAGAAAGACTGGACAGGCTGGGGTTGTTTTCCTTGGAGCAGAGAAGGCTGAGGGGGGACCTGATTGAGGTATACAAAATTATGAGGGGCATAGATAGGGTGGATAGAAAGGAACTTTTCCCCTTAGTAGAGGGGTCAATAACAAGGGGGCATAGTTTCAAGGTAAGGGGCAGGAGGTTTAGAGGGGATTTGAGGAAAAACTTTTTCACCCAGAGGGTGGTTGGAATCTGGAACTCACTGCCTGAAAGGGTGGTGGAGGTAGGAACCCTCACAACATTCAAGAAGCATTTGGATGAGCACTTGAAATGCCATAGCATACAAGGCTACGGACCAAATGCTGGAAAATGGGATTAGATTAGACAGGGCTTGATGGCCGGCGCGGATGCGATGGGCCGAAGGGTCTCTTTCTGTGCTGTATAACTCTATGACTCTATGACCTGGCAGGCGGGCGGGGGTTTAAAATCACCCTGGCTCTCGCCTGTCCGAAAGCCGCCATGATCGCAACATCTGCAATTTTAACCTGCTCCCCTGAGTGGGCAGCAAGGGCAGGCGCTCGGAGCCAACAGGGTCCTTCTTTACGATAGCAAAATACTGCAGATGCTGGAAATCCAAAATAACAACAGAAGACGCTGGAAAACTCAGCAGGCCAGGCAACATCCGTGGAGAGAGAAATAGAGTCAACGTTTCAGGTCGAAACCCTTCTTCAGAACTGAGAAAAAAGGGCAGGAAATTAAACAGATTAAAAGGCAGTTTGGGGGCTGGGAAATGGGGGAGGGGATGAAAGAAGAAACTTTAAGAGATATTCAAGGTGAGACGAGATGGTAATAGGACAGGTAAAGAAACAAACAATGGCTCTAGAAAGAAGGGTCCTTCTTTACATAGGCATGTTGCGGCCCGATGACATCATTGAGACCCGACTGTAATTTTAACTCAGGCCTGAGCGGGGAATCCACCTGGTGTTAATATCGGGGCGTTTCTGTCTGTGTGCGCCGCACTAACCTCTGGGGACTTGTGCCAAGGTTGGGAGAGCTGTCCCTCAGACTCGTCAATCAACAGCCTGACATCCTCATACTCACAGAATCAGACCTTTCAGCCAACATCCCAGACTCCTCCATCACCATCCCTGGGTATGTCCCGCCCCATCAGCTCAGCTGTATGAGAATTCAATTATTTATGGTTATCAGCATGTAGCTGTGAAATAATAAAGTTTCAAAGCAAGAATAATACCTATTGTTAGTGCATGTTGGAGTTTTCCAACACGCCGTTTAAAATGGCCTTAGCATCAATTATTGCTGAGAGATAATAATCATTATATTTTCTTCTCAATGTACATTAATATATACATTCGCTCCAGTGTAATAGATAAAATGTAATCTTATATGAATGTGTTCGGCCTTTGGGTATACAAGAGGCAATATTTAATAGAGTCACTTTGAATGTCGTCTAATAGCTGATGAGGATTTCACTGAGCGTAGATTGGCTAATGCTTACAGCACTAATGAACCAACACATCCTAGATGCTTAAATGTCAGAACGACCTTGCTTGAATGCAATATGAATAACAATGGTTTACCAGATACCCAGCACCCTCTGGTCCCTCAGCCAAGTGGCCGGACATATACACAGGGCTCACTGCATGGCAACACAGAGCAAGAACCGTGGCTGGCTTTTCTGCCCCTCCTTTATGCAGGGGTGGAGGGAGGGAAGGAAGGAGGGAGAGAGGGAAGGAAGGAGGGAAAGAAAAAGGGAAGGAAGGAGGGACGGAAGGAAGGAAGGAGGGAGGAAATGAGGGAAGGATGGACGGGAGAAAGGGAGGAAAGGAGGGAAAGAAGGAAGGAAGGAAAGAGGGAAGGAAGGAGGGAGGGAAGGAAGGAGGGAGGGAAGGAAGGAAGGAGGGAGGGAATGAGTGAAGGATGGAAGGGAGGGAGGGAAGGAAGGAAGGAGGGACGGGAGGAAGGGAGGAGGGATGGAAAGAAGGAAGGAGGGAAGGATGGAGGGTGGATGGAAGAAAGGAGGGAGAGAAGGAAGGAGCGATGGAGGGAGGGAGGGATGGGAAGAAAGAAGGAAGGAAAGAAATCTGAAAATTAGGGTTAGGCCATTTAGAAGAAAAATCAGGAAGCACTTTTTCACACAATGGGTGGTGGAAATCTGGAACTCCCCCTCAAAAGGCTGTGGATGCCGGGGGTCAATTGAACCTTTCAAGACTGAGATCGATAGATTTTTTGGGGGTAAGGGTCTCAAGTGATACCGTGCAAAGGCGGGTAAATGGAGTTGAAAGAAAGAAGAAAGATTTGCATTTCTATAGCGCCTTTCACGACCTCAGGACATCCCAAAGCACTTCACAGCCAATGAGCTGCAGATCTGCCATGATCTAAGTGAATGGAGCAGGCACGAGGGGCTGAATGGCCTACTCCTGTTCCTATCTTCCTGGGTGTTATAATTCCAATATTCTTCCAGTAAGCTGGCTGCTCATTACTTTAAGAGACTGAGTAGTTGGTGTTGTAGTAAAACAGCTCAAGTACATTGTGCACGATATTCTATGCAGCACCTTTCACAGCCACACTCCTAACTCACACCCAACTTTCCAGACTCAATAACCAGGTGGCCATTGTTATCACAAAACAGTGCATGGAGTACACAAAAGCTGATGGAATGGATGTGCCTGTTGTAAAACTTAGACTGGGTCGATCTACAGTTCAGCCATGATCTAATAGAATGGCGGAACAGGCTCGAGGGGCTGAATGGCCTCCTCCTGTTCCTTTGTTCCTAGATGTTAATGGGGAATATGGACAATGGAAACAAAACTATTGCATTGCTGTTTAATTCTAGTCACTCCTCCCTCTACAATTTTCAATTGAATCCCCCAATGTCCACTTCGGAGGAACCAGCCAGCCTGTCAGTTCCAATCTGGGCCAAATGGTGAGGATCATTACTTTCCTTCTAATGCATACACATGACCTGTCATTGACTCTGTTAAATGATTCTTTTGTTCTATGAGTCACAATAAAGTCCTTCATTAGCGCGGGGCTATCATGCTATCCCCCGTTGCTGCTGTCACATAGCAACAGACGCCAGTGATGGGAGACAATGTGGAAAATTGCCTGACTGAAACGTTATAAATTATAATAGGAATTCAAGGCTGACGAGAGATAGGGGAACGTTACAATGTAGAGAAATTATGAAATTGTAATGGCCCATTTTGTGCTTACATTCAGAGTCATTTAAGACACTGGAGAAATATCCCACCTGTGACTTCAAGTAAAAATTGTTTCTTAAAATGGCACGTGGAAGGGCAGACTTCCAATCATAAGAGCATAAGAAACAGGAGCAGGAGTAGGCCAGCCGGCCCCTCGAGCCTGCTCCGCCATTCAATAAGATCATGGCTGATCCAATCTTGACTTCAAAGCCACTTCCCTGCCCGCTCCCCATAACCCTTGACTCCCATATCATTCAAAAATCTGTCTATCTCCACCTTGAATATATTCAGTGACTCCGCCTCCACAGCTCTCCGGGGTAGAGAATTCCAAAGATTCACGATCCTCTGAGAGAAGAAATTCCTCCTCATCTCCGTTTTAAATGGGCGACCCCTTATTCTGAAACTATGCCCCTAGTTCTAGATTCCCCCACGAAGGGAAACATCCTCTCAGTATCTACCCTGTCAATCCCCCTCAGAATCTTATATGTTTCAATAAGATCACCTCTCATTCTTCTAAACTCCAATGAGTATAGGCCCAACCTACTCAGCCTTTCGTCATACGTCAACCCCTTCATCCCAGGAATCAACCTCGTGAACCTTCTCTGAACTGCCTCCAATGCAAGTATATCCTTCCTTAAATAAGGAGACCAAAACTGTACACAGTACTCCAGGTGTGGTCTCACCAACACCCTGTACAGTTGCATCAAAACTTCCCTACTTTTATACTCTATCCCCCTTGCAATAAAAGCCAACATTCCATTAGCCTTCATAATTACTTGCTGTACCTGCATGCTAACTTTTTGTGTTTCAAATACTAGGGGGAAAAATTCAGTTGGTTTGCGCCTCCCATTAGCACCTTAAGAGGGCGCTAATGGGGCGCAAAGCAACTAGCGCCCGGGCGCGGCGATGTTTGCGCCGCTCGCGAAATTAACTAGACATTTTGCTGCGGCGCTAAACACTACCGCCACGATCTCCTGCGCCGGCAGATCGTGACGTCAGTCGAGTGTGCAACGCCCCGGTAGCGCCCCGGACCGGATATTGAGTGGCGCCCCCTGCCTTACCGCTTGCCACTAGCAACGACAGGTTGAGGGGAGCATTTTGCAGTCGGGAAGGGACTGGGGGAGCGCTATTTAAAGGCGACCGCTTCCTGCCTTTTTTTACTGGTGACATTTTTGCACCACGCATTCTGAGAGAGAGAGAGAGAGAGAGACTTCTGGAGACGTATGAGGAGAGATTGGGTCGATTGGGCTTGTACTCACTGGAGTTTAGAAGAATGAGAGGTGATCTCATTGAAACTTATAAAATTCTGACAGGACTGGACAGGCTAGATGCAGGAAGGATGTTCCCGATGGCGGGGGAGTCCAGAACCAGGGGCGATGGCGGGGGAGTCCAGAACCAGGGGACACAGTCTAAGGATAAGGGGTAAGCCATTTAGGACAGAGATGAGGAGGAATTTCTTCACCCAGAGAGTAGTGAACCTGTGGAACTCTCTACCACAGAAGGCGGTGGAGGCCAGTTCATTAAATATATTCAAGAAGGAGTTGGATATATTTCTTAAGGCTAAAGGGATCAAGGGGTATGGGGAGAAAGCAGGGACCGGGTACTGAATTTGGATGATCAGCCATGATCGCATTGAATGGCGGAGCAGGCTCGAGGGGCCGAATGGCCTACTCCTGCTCCTATCTTCTATGTTTCTATGAGAGATTCAACGCTGTGTGAAGGAGTTTTGGGTACCGAGCAGCACTTTGCAGGTTCATTATGATTTGCCCTTCCTTGTATTGATTTAGAAGAGACTGTGGGGGCTGCACTCTGAGCTCTTTCCCTGGGCCTCTCCATTGTTCTTTCCAGCAGATTTGATGTACAGGTCTCTCCAGGCCGATATTCAAGGCTGCAATGAGCAGGATGTGGATGGAGAGCAAAATCAACCCTCCCCTTTAAGATAAAAACAGAAAATGCTGGAGAAACTCAGCAGGTCAGGCAGCATCTGTGAAGAGAGAAACAGAGTTAATGTTTCAGGTCGATGACCTTTCGCCAGAACTCCCCTTTAAGAACTGGCCGGCGCCATTGTGTCTGTGTTCCATTGCTGACTGACATCACATGAGCTTTGCCAGCGCTCTGAGGTAGCGCCTCGCTCCTCGGCATTAGCGCCTTAAGACAGGTGTGATGCGCCTGATTTAACGCTCCAATCACCTCCAGGGGCAATAGAAGCCAAGTTTGCCGTCGGAGGTGATAATTAGCGCCAGGCGCTAAACTTTGCGCAAGGCCGATAATGGCGCCCCAAATGGGGCGATACCGAATTTTTCCCCCTAGGAGCCCCAGATCCCTTTGTACCGCAGCATTCTGTAGTCTCTCCCCATTTAAATAATAATTTGCTTTTTCATTCTTCCTTCCAAAGTGGATAACCTCACATTTTCCCACATTATACTCCATCTGCCAAATGTTTGCCCACTCACTTAACCTGTCTATATCCCTTTGCAGGCTCTTTGTGTCCTCCTCACAACTTGCTAACCCCCCTATTTTTGTATCATCAGCAAACTTGGCTACAGTACACTCGGTCCCTTCATCCAAGCTATTAATATAGATTGTAAATAGTTGAGGCCCCAGCACTGATCCCTGTGGCACCCCACTAGTTACTGTTTACCACCCGGGAAATGACCCATTTATCCCGACTCTCTGTTTTCTGTTAGTTAGCCAATCCTCTACCCATGCCAAGATATTACCCCCAACATCGTGAGCTCTTATCTTGTGCAGTAACCTTTTATGTGGCACCTTATCGAATGCCTTCTGGAAATCCAGATACACCACATCTACTGGTTCCCCTTTATCCAACCTGCTCGTTACATCCTCAATCACTGGCTTCCCGATTCTCGCCTGAGAAACAGGCGACGAGCAGAGGAAAGTCTGGTGGGGTCCTTTCTGGTGGGAATCGGCTTTGAAGCAGGCCTTTAAGTGGACGCCCGCTCTCCCACCTGTCCCAGGACCCCGGATTGCAAATTTCAAGGGGGTGAAGCTTGCACAGGCCTCGCCTGTCCCCTTTCACCAGGCGTTGAGACAGCTAACTGCCGACCCTTGAACGGACCGCAGGAGCCCTCCGCCGGAAGCTGGGTATTGTGGCGTTTTTTTTAAAGATTGCACATGGCTGCAGGGGTGGGTGGGATGGAGGGTGGGATGGAGGGGGAGAAAGTATCTTGGCACAATGCTCCAGCCGCCATGAGTGTAGGACAAGCTTGATGGACCAGCTGATCATCATTTTCATATATTCACTAATAGGCAGGTTGGAAAATAGTACCAGAAAATCTCCAATAGCCACACATCGAGCTACATTGTTAAACTGCAATGAATGAACGAATTAATTCCAATTCGATGTGAGGGTAGACCCAATGTCATCAAGCAGGAAAGAAACAGGACAGTGAACTGATTGAAACAAATTATTTATGTCAAGCAACGTTTGCGGTTAAAAAAATGCAGACTGGAAACTGATTAAAAGTTAATTGAAGCTACACTCGCTACATAACATTTAACCTTTAAAAATATATGAATTTCAGTAATAAATCCTTATCGGCAATAAAGTGTTCAAGGCTCATCAAATCTGGATGTATGAGCAGAACATGTACTTTTGAAAAGTTGATTGGGAGTCACTTAAATGGTAATCATTGTAAACAAAATTCTAATCTGGAAGACCAGCAGGACCGGGAGACCATTAGGACCGAGAGACCAGCAGGACCAGGAGAACATCAGGACCAGGAGACCAGCAAGACTGGGAGACCAGCAGGGCTCGGAGACCATTAGGACCAGAAGACCAGCAGGACTGGGACACCATTAGGACCGGGAGACCAGCAGGACCAGGAGACCATCAGGACCAGGAAACCAGCAGGACTGGGAGACCATCAGAACCAGGAGACCATCAGGACCAGGAGACCAGCAGGACTGGGAGACCATCAGAACCAGGAGACCAGCAGGAGTCAGATCTGCTGATCTAGAAGACTGGGAAGAGTCCACATTACTGATCTGGGAGACCAGCAGAAACCTTGGCTTCTGATCTGGACCAACCTACAGGATTCAGGTCTCCCGATCCAGGAGACCAGCAGGACTGGGAGACCATCAGGACCAGGAGACCAGCAGGACCAGGAGACCAGCAGGAGTGGGTGCTTCTGACACTATTTACACTACAGGGTAGATTTGTTCAGTTTGGACTCCCAGTGTGGGGTTTCACCATATTGTCAGGCCTGAATTAAAATGTCCAGAGCCCCAAACACCCCTTCCAGGTGAAACAGCGATTTACTTGTACTTCTTGCAATCTAGTATACAGTATTCGCTGCTCACGATGTGATCTCCTCTACATTGGGGAGACCAAATGCAGATTGGGTGACCGCTTTGCGGAACACCTCCGTTCAGTCCATAAGGGTGACTCCGAGCTTCCGGTCGCCTGTCATTTTAATTCACCGCCCCATTCCCACTCGGACCTCACCGTCCTTGGCCTCTTGCATTGATCCATGGAAGCTCAACGTAAACTCGAGGAACAGCACCTCATCTTCCGATTAGGCACTTTACAGCCTTCCGGACTCAATATCGAGTTCAACAATTTCAGATCATAACCTCAACCCCTATTACATTTTTATATATTTTTTTTATCCACACCTTTGTTTTGGTTTTTCCCCCTCCCCCCCTCCTTCCCTTTTTTTTTCTCTCCCGCATGGCAGCTGTCTCCCATTCTGCCAGCGCATTTCACGCCTAATCTAGAGCCGTCTTTTGTCTCCACTAGTCCTATCACCATCTCGTCTCGTTTTGAATACCTCTTAATGTCTCTTCTCTTTTGTTCTCTCCCAGCCTGGCTTCTTAATCTTAATTCCCTGTGCTTCTTTAGTCTTGATAAAGGGTTTTGACCCGAAACATTGACTCTAATTTCTCTCCACGGATGTTGCCTGGCCTGCTGAGTTTTTCCAGCATTTTCTGTTGTTATTTCTGATTTAAAATAAAGTGGTTTAAAGTCTATGAAAAAATAAGACAGACAGCAATGTAGTAGAGTGAATTACATAGGATCTACAGCACAGAAACAGGCCAATCAGCCCATCTGGTCTGTGCCGGTGTTTATGCTCCACCGAGCCTCTAATTGCCTTTTCCCACCCGACCACCCTCTCCCTCTATTCCCTTCTCCCTCATGTACAGGAAACTTTGTGCTATCCGGCACCAACGGGACCGAGCTGCTGCCATTCCCTCAAAACTGCCGGACAAACCAGCGTTAATGTTGAAGCATACGGAGCTTTTCAGCTCCGTATCTGGCAACAAACACTGTTGCTTAGCAACAGCTTCTAAACAGCTGGCCCGTACCTTGGAAGCATCTCTGTCGCTTAGCAACAGCTTCAGAGAGACTTTGCAGAGCCTGACTGTTGAAAAAAAAGCCACGAGAAGAAAAAAAACCTAACAAAACGGCTCCTGATTTTTGCCGGTGGCTCGAGCTTGCCGGACCTTTAGCCTCCGGATAACACAAAGTTTCCTGTATACATTAAGCCTCCCTTCAAATGTATCAGTGTCTCTGCCTCAACCTCTCCCTGTGGCAGTGAGTTCCACATTCTCACCACTCTCTGGGTAAAGAACTTCCTCCTAAATTCTTTATTTGATCTGTTACTAGCTATCTTATATTTATGCTCCCTTGATTGGCATAATGCGGTCGTATGAATGGTTACTAGAATGGTACCAGGGGATGAGGGACTTCAGTTATGTGGAGGGACTGGAGAAGCTGGGATTGTTCTCCTTAGAGCAGAGAAGGTTATGGGGAGATTTAATGGAGGTGATTAAAATCATGAAGGGTTTGGAAATATTAAACAAGGAGAAACTGTATCCAATTGCAGGAGGGTAACTAGATTTAAGATAATTGGCAAAAGAACCAGAGGAGCGATGAGGAGAATTTCTGCGAGTTGTTGTGATCTGGAACGCGCTGCCTGAAAGGGCGGTGGAAGCAGATTCAATAATAACTTTCAAATGGGAATTGGAGAAATACTTGAAAAGGAAAAATTTGTAGGGCTGTGGAGAAAGAGCAGGGGGGAGTGGGACTAATTGGAGAGAATCTTTCAAAGAGCCGGCACAGGCACGATGGGCTGAATGGCCTCCTTCCGTGCTGTATCATCCTATCATTCTATGTATGTCAATTTTGTGGGATTTCAACTCAATTGGGTTTATTCATTTTAACCTATTGGACTGTTGCTCGCAAACACCTATTCCAAATAATCACTGATAGGCTGACAATAATAAGCTACCTCTGTCCATCTTTGACCTCCGTGCAGCCAGAGCTGTAGATTAAAGGTAATGAAGTAGTGGTTGAAACAATTACAAGCCAAAACTAGACCTCGCTGTGCGCAAATCGTCTGCCGCGTTTCCCACATTACAACAATGACTAAACTTCAAAAAGTCCTTCATTGGCTGTAAAACGCTTTGGGACGTCCCGAGGTCGTGAACGGTGCTGGAGAAACGCCAGTCCTTTTTATTGATTAACCCTGGATTGCGAATCGAAAGTAATAGACAGCGCATCAAGCAGCTATGCTGAGCTCAGCCAAGCATTGCCTAGCTTCATTGAGGAGTGTGGAAAAATGGTGACACAGGAAAGTTTATTAATAGCATATCCGGTGAATATTCATGATCTGCCCCCTGCTTCCCTTCAGGCGTAGCGAGCCGTACAGCAAAAGGTATAATTGGATTATCGGAGGCAGAATACAAATTATAAATCAACATACATTACTCATTATGACTATTGTTATAAAATCTCCCCAGCTCCCGATGTGCCAATCAAATGCAAATGCAGAAACAATAACCATGTAGCGATACAGTGAATTAACTCATTATTTAGAAATAGAGTCCCCACAACTTAGACCATCCATGTTTAAATCAGGCCATAAAGCGTTAACCATTTCCATTAAAGTCAATCGCAAAGTTTCCGCTTACGTTGTGTGAAGCGCTCCATGTACCTCAGGCAGAAACAGGTGGTCACTCAGTCGCTCGCCCCTCGTTAAGGTGCAATTCCCTTGTTTACTTAGAAAGAACTTCAAGAAAAGGGCAGACTTGCATTTCTATAGCGCCTTTCACAACCCCAGGACATCCCAAGGCACTTTACAACCAAGGATGAATTTGATGTAATGGAGATAACTGAGACCTGGCTCAAGAAGAAGAGAAGGGTTGGATGCTGAATATTCCTGGCGCCAAGATATTCAGGAAAGATGTTCTTGCCATGGAGGGAGTGCAGCGAAGATTCACCAGGCTGATGCCTGGGATGGCAGGAATGACGTATGAGGAGAGATTGGGTCGATTGGGCTTATACTCACTGGAGTTTAGAAGAATGAGAGGGGATCTCATTGAAACTTATAAAATTCTGACAGGACTGGACAGACTAGATGCGGGAAGGATGTTCCCGATGGTCGGGGAGTCCAGAACCAGGGGTCACGGTCTAAGGATAAGGGGTAAGCCATTTAGGACAGAGATGAGGAGGAATTTCTTCACCCAGAGAGTGGTGAACCTATGGAATTCTCTACCACAGAAGGCAGTTGAGGCCAATTCATTAAATATATTCTAGAAGGAGTTGGATATATTTCTTAAGGCTAAAGAGATCAAGGGGTATGGGGAGAAAGCAGGGACAGGGTACTGAATTTGGATGATCAGCCATGATGTCATTAAATGGCGGAGCAGGCTCAAGGGGCCGAATGGCCTACTCCTGCTCCTATCTTCTATGTTTCTATGTTTTCTATGGAAGGAAAAAAAGGAGGAGGGGTAGCAGTTTTGATTAAGGAAAATATTACAGTGCTAGAAAGAGAGAATGTCCTCGAGGGATCAAAGACAGAATCTATTTATTTGGAGTTGGGAAACAATAAAGCAGCTGTTCCACTACTTGGTGTATTTCATAGACCACCAAAAGGAAGGCGATGGAGGAGCAGATTTACAGGGAAATGATTGGCCCGGGTAAATGGGAGTCAAAGACTGGCGGGCAGAAATGTAATGCAGCAATGGGCGGCCTTTAAAGGGGAGATAGTTTGGGTACAGTCAAAGTACATTCCTACAAGGGGGAAAGGGAGGGCAATAAAAGTCAGAGCTCTTTTGGTGAAGAAGGAGTTGGAGAGTAGGATGAAGCAGAAAAAGGGGGCGTATGACGAGGGGGAGTCAGGCTGAATATAAAAAGTACAGAGGAGAAGTGAAAAAGGAAATAAGAGGGGCAAAGAGACGCTACGAAAATAGATTATCAGCTAGCATAAAGGGGAATCCGAAGATCTTCTACAGACATATTAACAGTAAAAGGGTTGTCAGAGGAGCGGTGGGGCCGATTTGCTTTCCAAGTGCTCTGCTATTACATCTTTTATAATAGACTCTAGCATTTTCCCCACTACCGAGGTCAGGCTTACCAGTCTATAATTCCCCGCTTTTTCTCTACCACCTTTTTTGAATAGTGGTGTAACATTAGCTACCCTCCAATCCATGGGTACTGTTCCAGAGTCTATCGAGTTCTGGAAGATGACCAGCAATGCATCTACTATTTCTAGGGCCACTTCCTTAAGTACCCTGGGATGTAGATTATCAGGCCCTGGGGATTTATCGGCCTTTAGTCCCATCAATTTTCCTAACACCATTTCCCTACAAATACTGATTTCTTTCAGTTCCACCCTTTCATCAGACCCTATGTCCCCCGGCATCTCTGGGAGGTTATTTGTGTCCCCCTTTATGAAGACAGAACCAAAGTATGAATTTAGTTGGTCTGCCATTTCTTTGTTTCCCATTATAAATTCCCCTGATTCTGACTGCAAGGGACCTACGCTTGACTTCACCAATCATTTTCTCTTCACATATCTATAAAAGATTTTACAGTCAGTTTTTATGCTCCCTGCAAGCTTACTCTCATATTCTATTTTCCCTTTCTTAATTAATCCCTTTGTCCTCCTTTGTTGAATCCTAAACTGCTCCCAGTCCTCAGGATTATTGCTTTTTCTGGCCAATTTATATGTCCTCTCCTTGGATCTTACGCTATCCCTAATTTCCCTTGTTAGCCACGGTTGAGTCACCTTTTTTGTTTTATTTTTATGCCAAACTGGGATGAACAAATTCTGTAGCTCATCCATTCGGTCTTTGAATGTTTGCCATTGCCTATCCACCGTCAACCCTTTGAGTGCCATTCCCCAATCAATCCTACCCAACTCGCTCCTCAGACCATCATAGTTTCCTTTATTTAAATTGAGGACCCTAGTCTCTGAGTCAACTACTTCATTCTCCATCTTAATGAAGAATTCGATCATATTATGATCGCTCCGACCCAAGGGGCCTCGTACAACAAGATTGCTAATTAATCCTTTCTCGTTACATAATGTCCAGTCTAAGATGGCCTGATCTCTGGTTGGTTCCTCGACATATTGGTCCAGGAAACCATCCCGTAAACACTCCAGGAATTCCTCCTCCACAGTATTGTTACTAATTTGGTTGGCCCAATCTATATGTAGATTAAAGTCACCCATGATGACTGCTGTGCCCTTATTGCACGCTTCTTTAATTTCCCTTTTAATGCCATCCCCAACCTCCGCCTTACTGTTGGGAGGTCTATATACCACTCCCACTAATGTTTTTTTCCCCTTAGTATTTCTCAATTCTACCCATACAGATTCCACATCATCAGAGCTAATATCCTTCATTACAATTGTATTAATCCCTTCTTTAACCAGTAATGCTACCTCACCTCCCTTTCCTTTTTGCCTATCTTTCCTGAATATCGAATACCCATGGATGTTGAGTTCCCAGTCTTGGCCATCCTTGAGCCACGTTTCCGTAATCCCAACCAAATCATATTCATTTACCTCTATTTGTGCAGCCAATTCGTCCACCTTATTACAAATGCTCCTCGCATTAAGACACAAAGCCTTCAGGCTTGTTTTTTTAACACTCTTAGACCTATTAGAATTATTATTTACTGTGGCCACGTTTGATTTAAACCGTTGATTTCTCTGACTGCCACTTTTTTTTTTCTCCTTCCTATCTTTTGCTTTTATCCCTGTTCCCCTTTCCTCTGTCTCCCTGCTCAGGTTCCCAACCCCCTGCCATTTTAGTTTAAACCCCCTCGAACAGTGCTAGCAAACCTCCCCGCAAGGATATTTGTCCCGTTCTGGTTCAGGCGCAACCCGTCCGACTTGTACAAGTCCCACCTTCCCCAGAAGCAGGCCCAGTGATCCAGGAAACTAAAGCCCCCCCTCCTGCGCCAACTCTTTAGCCACGCATTCATCTGCTCTATCCTCCTATTCCTATACTCACTAGCACGTGGCACCGGGAGTAATCCAGAGATTACAACCTTTGAGGTCCTGCTCTTTAATCTGCTACCTAGCTCCCTAAATTCTTGCTGCAGGACCTCATCCCTCTTCCTACCCATGTCATTGGTCCCAATGTGAACCACGACCTCTGACTGTTCACCCTCCCCCTTCAGAATGCCCTGCAGCCGTTCAGTGACATCCTTGACCCTGGCACCAGAGAGGCAACAAACCATCCTGGAGTCACGTCTACGGCCACAGAAATGCCTATCTGTTCCCCTTACAATGGAATCCCCTACCACTATTGCTCTCCCAGTCTCTTTCCTCCCTTCCTGAGCAGCAGATGCACCCCTGGTGCCAGGAAGTTGGCTACTGCTGCCTTCCTCTGGTAAGTTATCCCCCTCAACAGCATCCAAATCGGTATACCTGTTTGAGAGGGGGATGGCCACAGGGGTCCCCTGCACTACCTGCCTGCCTCTACTGCTTTGCCTGATGGTCACCCATTTCCCTTTTGCCTGTGCAGCCCTTACCTGCGGTGTGACCAACTCACTAAACGTGTTATCCACGACCCTCTCAGCATCATGAATGCTCCAAAGCCCATCCATCCGCAGCTCAAGCGCCGCAATGCTGCCTGCTAGTAGCTGCAGCTGAATGCATTTCTGGCACACATGGTCGTCAGGGACACCGGCAGTGTCCCTGAATTCCCACATAGAGCAAGAGGAGCATAACACGGGGCTGGGCTGTCCTGACATGACTTACCCTTTAATTAATTTAAATTAAATCAATTAAATTTAATGATATACTCAAGGGCACTTGCCTGCCAGCAGTCCCCACTACACCACAGAGACCCTAGAAACTATAAACCACAGAATTTAAGTTTTGTAAAGAAGGAGAAAGAGTAAATATTTACCAACCAATCACTTACCCGCTTTCTGGTGACGTCACACTTGGATTACTTTTTACTTCTCTCCTTCCCTCGGACTTCGGAGATTGGAGACTGGTACGCCTTACCTGGTCTCGGAGCTGTTTTTGAACTCGCTGCCGCTCAGCCTCATTCCCTCGCAGGTCCGCCCGCCTGCCTCCGCTGCTCTGAGGCCTTACCTGGTCTCGGAGCTGTTTTTGAACTCGCCGCCGCTCAGCCTCGTTCCCTCGCAGGCCCGCCCACCTGCCTCCGCTGCTCTGAGGCCTTACCTGGTCTCAGAGCTGTTTTTGAACTCATCGCCGCTCAGCCTTGTTCCCTCGCAGGTCCGCCCGCCTGCCTCCGCTGCTCTGAGGCCTTACCTGGTCTCGGAGCTGTTTTTGAACTCGCCGCCTCTCAGCCTCGTTCCCTCGCAGGTCCGCCCGCCTGCCTCCGCTGCTCTGAGATTGCAGAAATACTGGCCATAATCTTCCAATCCTTCTTAGATACAGGAGTGCTGCCAGAGGACTGGAGGATTGCAAATGTTACAGCTTTGTTCAAAAAAGGGGAGAAGAATAAACCTGGTATTACAGGCCAGTCAGTTTAACATCGGTGATGGGGAAACTCTTAGAAACAATAATCAGGGAGAAAATTAACAGCCACTCGGACAAGCATGGACTAATAAAGAAGCTCCAGCAGGGATTTGTTACGGGCAGATCGTGTGTGATGAGGTAACAGAGAGGGTGGATGAGGGCAGTACAGTTCATGTTTATATGGTGTTGACAAAGTGCCACATAATAAGGCTTGTTGGCAAAATTTAAAGCCCGTGGGATAAAAGGGGCTGTAGCAGCTTGGATAGAAAATTGGCTGAGGGATAAAACAGAGAGTTGTGGTGAATGGCTGTTTTTCGGACTGGAGGGAGGTATACAGTGGAGTTCCCCAGGGTTCAGTACTAGGACCACTGCTGTTTTTGATGTATATTAATGACTTGGATTTGGGGGGTACAGGGCACAATTTCAAAATTTGCAAATGACACGGAACTGGGAAGTGTAGTGAACAGTGAGGAGGAGAGTGATAGACTTCAAGAGGACATAGACAGGCTGGTGGAATGGGCGGACACATGACAGATGACATTCAACGCAGAAAAGTGTGAGGTGATAGAGTTTGGTGGGAAGAATGAGGAGAGACAATACACACTAAATGGTACAATTTTAAAGGGGGTGCAAGGACCGAGAGACCTGGGGGTGTTTGTGCACAAATCTCTGAAGGTGGCAGGACAGGTGAACACAGCAGTTAATGAAGCACACGGGCTCCTGGGCTTTATAAATAGAGACAGAGTATAAAAGCCAGGAAGTTATGCTAAACCTTTGTAAAACACCAGTTCGGCCCCAGCTGGAGTATTGTGTCCACACTTTAGGAAGGACGAGAGGGTGTGGAAGAGATTTACTAGAATGGCTCCAGGGATGAGGAATTACAGGTACTTGGAGAGACTGGAGAAGCTGGGATTGTTCTCCTTACAGCAGAGAAGGCTAAGAGGAGATTAGATAGAGGTATTTAAAATCATGAAGGGTTTAGAGAGAGTAAATAAAGAGAAACTGTTCCCAGTGGGTGAAGGGTCGATAACCAGAGGCACAGATTTAAGGTGATTGGCAAAAGAACCAGAGGCGACAGGAGGAAAAACTTTATACGCAGCGAGTGGTTAGGATCTGGAATGCGCTGCCTGATAGGGCGGTGGAGGCAGATTCAATAGTAGCCTTCAAAAGGGAATTGGATAAATACTTGAAGGAGAAAAAAGAGCGAGGGAGTGGGACTGACTGGATTGCTCTTCGAAAGGGCCGGCGCAGACTCGATGGGCCGAATGTGCTGTACTATGATTCTATGATTCTAAGTACTTCTGAAGTGCAGTCACTGTTGTAATGTGGGAAACGCGGTAGGCAATTTGCGCACAGCAAGCTCCCACAAACAGCAATGTGATAATGACTGGACAATCTATTTTAGTGATGTTGATTGAGGGATAAATATTGGCCAGGACACCGGGGAGAACTCCCCTGCTCCTCTCCCATGGGATCTTTGATGTCCACCTGAGAGGGTAGGCGGGGCCTTGGTTTAATGACCCAGCTGAAAGACGGCCCCTCCAACACACGAGTTACGCTGCTCGGGGCCAGACCTCGCCCTTGTGCGATGGTGTAAAGCGGGCAATAGCGAGTCAGCAGCCCGTTTTTTATTTCTCTCCTTTTTTATTTCCACAGGCGTCAATGGGAAGAGATGTAAAACGAGCTGTCGACTCACGGTCGCCTATTGTCGCACCAACGCTGGAAGTCAAGCTCTATCCCCGTGAAGCTAGTGTCAGTGCCAAGCTGAAACCTCTTCCTCCAGCACTAAACCCGCAATCTCAATACACCCTGGGGGTTTTGTGGGTCCCTGATGTGGGTAATTGTCGTTCTGACACTTTGAGGTCTGTACTTACAAGACGGAGATATTACATTAAATTTAATTAAATTAAATTAAATGGAGATACTAAAACAGTAATTAATTCCTTACAGTTCTGCATCAAGAGACATTGGTTTGTTGGATTCATAAATAAGGAAATATGTGTGTGTGTATAACACTGGGCACAGTGTGTCAAGCAATCACGATAACGATAAAGCCTTAAATGCAGCCACTGGCCTTTGCTCATTAAGCCTTCAGTATACACACAGAACTGCAAGCATCCATGAATATTTCATTCAGCCATGAAGATGAAATAACCCTGCTTCTGCACACACATCAAGGTTTAACCAATACGTGCAGATCGAGTGAAACGCAAAATAAAAGTTCCAGGATGTCCGTGATATCGGCCCACTCTTCTGATTTGTCATTCAGATCTCTGATAGAAAGGACTTAGATTTCTCCAGCGCCTTTCACCACCTCAGGACGTCCCAAAGCGCTTCACAGCCAATGAAGTACTTTTGAAGTGCAGTCACTGTTGTAATGTAGGAAACGCAGCAGCCAATTTGCGCACAGCAAGCTCCCACAAACAGCAATGTGATAATGACCAGACAATCTGTTAGAGTGATGATGGTTGAGAGATAAATATTGGTCAGGACACCAGGGAGAACTCGCCTGCTCTTTTTCGAAATAGTGCCGTGGGATCTTTTATGTCCACCTGTTTAACTTCTCATCCGAAAGACAGCACGTCCGACAGTGTAGCGCTCTCTCAGTACTGGCACCGGCAGTGTCAGCCTGGATTATGTGCTCAAGTCTCTAGATTGGGATTTGAAGAGAAAGTCAATGGTTTCCTGTAAGTACCTGTAACTTTCTGTCATATATTTGCTTGCCAACAGAAGGACTAGATATAGGAGCCAGCATACCCGCGGGCACCACTCCTTTAAGAATCATAAGTTTGGATATCCTGAAATACCCTGAACTCTCTTCACCTTGTAGGAGGTGCGGAGTTACCCCTCGCCCCATCCAACAGGTTATAGAGTTCGGGCTTGAGACTTCTGAGAAATTACACCAGACACATGGGTTCTGTCTTTAACCTTTTATTGTTCCTAAGACAGATTCAAAACCCCAACTACTACTCGAGCAGTCCACCAATAATATTACAGGAAATCATACATACAACCAGCCGCCGATGATCAGTCCAGCGTAGATTGTAGGCCACGTCCTTCCGGCTGCAGCAGCTCTTCGAGTTGAGGCGATCAGCCAGGCCTCTCCTTCCGACAGCAGTGCCGATATTCTTTAGCCACTGGTTTTTATACTGTTTTCCTCGCCTTTTTCAGTAAATCAATCATTCAGAGATTGTGAAATGTTCCTTTAATGTTTGACCTGAGCTGTTTGAGCTGTCAAACTTTCACACTCACACATCCTGTGTGGCTATCCGTTAGCTGCCTTTATGAAAGCCCAAAATTGTTCATTCACTCATAAAGTTTACAAAAGTGGCAGCAAACCACTTGGTCACATTTCACGTGTTAAGTTGCATCCTGTATTTCAGAACTTCAAAGGTTTGACTCCTCCCCTTTAGCCACCAAAAGTCATTCTACAATCTGGTGGCTGGTTTTGTTGTAGACACGAAGTCTGCAAATCTAAGGGGGTTTGTTTATCTCTGTTGTCTATGACAACCTCCATTTGTTCTGTCAGTATCTGCTGAACTGAAACACAGCTCTTGAAATATTTCCATCACAAAGCAACTTGCAAATATAACAGTTCCTTTTGAAAGCACATTTGCTCCTAAATGTTTGCTGCCTTTTAGAAAAAGCACATCAAAGCACATTCCATGTCCACTTATCAGTGAAAGACCATCTGTTACAACTTTATTTCACTTCGAAAAACATTTCGGCCCGGCAAAGCATTTTAATATATACCAAAATTAAAAATGAAGGGCCTGTGTCAGCCTACAACCTCCAGCAGTGGGCAGACTGAATTTCCACTCCATAGTTCAACTTCCTGTAATCCTGCCAAGTCCAGCACTAAAACTAGCCCAGAAAACAACACCTCACTCCTGATGGTCCAGGTGATGAGGAAGCCCATTCGGCCCACCTTAGGGCATCCATCTAGAAAGACCCTATCTTTCCCCATCCCCCATTTCCAAATCCAATTGTTTCTTAACTGATTCCGGGGTTTTCACCTCCACTCATTAACCACTTGAGAGGTGATCTTATTGAAACGTATAAGATTCTGAGGGGGATTGACAGGGTAGATACTGAGAGGCTGTTTCCCCCGGCTGGAGTGTCTAGAACTAGGGGTCACAGTCTCAGAATAAGGGGTTGATCATTTAGGACTGAGATGAGGATGAATTTCTTCACTCAGAGGGTGGTGAATCTTTGGAATTCTCTGTCCCAGAGGGCTGCGGAGGCTCACTTGTTGAGTATATTCAAGACGGAGATCGATAGATTTTTGAACTCTAGGGGAATCGAGGGATATGGGGATCGGGCAGGAAAGTGGAGTTGAGGTCGAAGATCAGCCATGATCTTATTGAATGGCGGAGCAGGCTCGAGGGGACATATGGCCGACTCCTGCTCCTAATTCTTGTGTTCTTATGTTGATCACTCTCTGGGGCCAAATTTGACTTCAATGGAAACAAAAATCGGGATTGGTGTTTAAGGGGTGGCCGAGCCAATATTGCCTGTTTTATTATGTCGTCCAAGGTCAAAATTACCGCAATGTGTGAAAAGGACATTTCTTGCCTATAACGAGTTTGAACCTCTGTCCCCTAGTTCTACTCGTGCACTTTAATTTAAAGTAATATTCCTTGTTGACATTTTCCCATTTCTTTAACAGTTTTAAATACAATCGCCTCTCAGACACCTCCTTTCTTTCCCAGGCTGAAAAACCGAAACCTCTCCGGTCTCGCCTCAAAACTCAGGCCCTGACCCTGGGGATCAGTCTCGAGCCTCTCCTCTGCTTTTCCTCCAACACTCAGATGTCTCCCTTGTTACTTGGTGACCAGAACTGGACCCAGTATTCAAGGTGCAGTCTTAGTGGAATAGCTGAGCCTCAAAGACCGAAAGGCCCTGAGTCTCCTCGGGTTTCCACCACACTTATGACAAAGTTATGGGGCAGAAAGTCCGAGGAAATTCAGGGCCAAATTGACAGACTGATCTTGTTAGAAAGAAAGAAAAGAAAGAAAGACAGGCTTGCATTTGTATAGCGCCTTTCACGACCACCGGACGTCTCAAAGTGCTTTACAGCCAATGAAGTACGTTTTGAAGTGGAGTCACTGTTGTAATGTAGTAAACGCAGCAGCCAATTTGCACACAGCAAGATTCCACAAACAGCAATGTGATAATGACCAAATAATCTGTTTTTAGTGATGTTCATTGAGAGATAAATATTGGCCACAGGACACCGGGGAGAACTCCCCTGCTCTTCTTCGAAATAGTGGCCGTGGGATCTTTTACATCCACCTGAGAGGGCAGACGGGGCCTCGGTTTAACGTCTCATCCGAAAGCTCTCCGACATATTGGGATCTCAGGTATAATCTCCAAATGAGTCCCAAATAAAGCAGCAACTTTCAATTTCAAAAATGAATTCAACATCTTGGCCTAGAAATTCAGTTGGTTGCGCCAGCCGCTAGCGCCTTAAGAGGACGAGAAGTGGGGCGCTAAGTGGTTAGCGACCGGGTGCGGCGCAATCTGCGCCTCTCGCGAAATTCAGTAATGATTTAGCGGCGGCGCAAAACCTTTGCGCGCGCTCAGCTGCGCGCGCAGATCCTGACGTCATTTCATAGTGCAACGCCCTTTGTGCGCCCCAAACCGCAAATGCAGTGGTGCCGGCCTATTGTGCGTCTGGCGCCCCCAGCGACTGGTAGAGGGGAACAGTTCCCAGTCGCTGCAGGGCGCGGGGGGCGCTAATTAAAGGGGACTCCTCCTGCAGTATAAATGTCAGCCATTTTGCTGCACTCCTTCTTTGTGAGACACTGATATTTGGAGAGAGACAAAGGGAGAGAGCTTTCTGGTTTGAATCAACACTCGCTCAGGTACTTCTGGCTTCAGGCCAGAGCTTTGCACTTGTAATTAACTTTCAATGCCATAGCATTAATTCGATACATCTAATGGGAGCTGCAATGGGTGCAAACATTGACTTACTGCATTGCATTCAGAGGGCTCAGGGACGCCGTGAGAGAGTGCCAGTCATGGCCAGACGGAGAAGGGCCAACAGGCGTCGGCACAGGAGGCCTTACCCACCCAGGGTATACCGCCAGCAGTTCTCATATCTGAACATGTCTGAGGAGCAGTGTGTTCGGAGGCTGCAATTCAGAAGGGAGGTGGTCACAGAGATCTGCCACCTGCTTCAGAGAGATCTGCAGCCACAGCTGAGGAGCAGGACATCTCTGTCGGTGGCAGTGAAGGTGACGGTGGCTCTCAACTTCTATGCCACCGGCTCCTTCCAATCCGCTACTGGGGACATTTCCAACATCTCCCAGTTCGCGGTACATTGCTGCATCCGCCAGGTGACCAATGCCCTTTTCAGAAGGAGATGTCAGTTCATCTCCTTCCCCATGACCCTCGACAAGCAGCAAGAGCATGCAATGGGATTTGCAGCATTAGCGGACTTCCCCATGGTGCAGGGCGCCATTGACTGCATGCATGTGGCTTAGCGGGCACCTCTGGAGAATGCCGAGGATTACCGCAACTGGAAGGGCTACCATTCGCTCAATGTGCAGTTGGTGTGTGACCACAGGCAGCTCATACTAGCTGTCAATGCCCGCTCTCCAGGCAGCAGCCATGATGCCTTCATCCTGCGCCAGACTTCTGTGGCAGACCTTTTCCAGGCCCAGCCTCACCCACGAGGATGGCTTCTCGGGGACAAAGGTTATCCTTTGTGCACCTGGCTGATGACCCCGCTCCGTGCGCCCAGCACCCCTGCAGAACAGCGATACAATGACAGCCATCAAGCAACCAGGAACATCATTGAGCACACAATCGGCGTGCTCAAGCAATGGTTCCGCTGTCTGGATCGTTCCGGGGGAGCCCTACAGTACTCGCCAGAGCGAGTCTCCCATTTCGCTGTCGTGTGCTGCATGCTGCACAACCTGACTATCCGCAGGACTCAGCCACTGCCAGCAGACATTGGAGGACCACCAGAGGAGGAGGAGGAGGAGGAGGGCCAGGATGGGAGGGAGGCAGAAAGTGCAAGGGCCATCCGTCTGCGGCTTATTGCAACTCGGTTCTAGGCCCCCTCTCAGGGAATGGCTTGTGCCAATGAAGGAAGATGAATGTAGCCGCGCCGCAAGCCCTCAGCCGATCAAGGCAACCAATACTTCCAAAAGCAAACATGGACAGTGCGATTAAAGAAAATGTTTTACTCTTATAACTCTGTGCCCTTCCCGCATGACAAACTAATTCAGAGAAACCCCCCAAACAAAAACACACCAGTCTCGGCCTTTATATAAAAAACAAACACACCAGTCTCGGCCTTTATATTAAAAAAAACACACCAGTCTCGGCCTTTATATAAAAAACAAATACACCAGTCTCAGCTGTTAGATCCGTGGTTCAGTGGATAAAGAATTACACGGATGCTGTACATAAACAAACAACAGGTCTTTACTGGAGGAGGGTCATCTCTAGACTGGGGTACAGAGGCATGCGCACAGCTTATATACCGGTGTGGTTACTGTCAGTACTACAGTATACAGGAGCTGTAAAAAGTAGTTCTGACTTAAAGCACATACACTACAATTCCTCCCTTTTTAGATTAATAATACCCCCTTAATATTCAAATAACAATTACATTTTTACATGTACATTCAATAACAAAAAGTCCATTCAGAGATTTAGTCTTTGGGGCGGCTTCCTGACCCTTTCGGGATAGCGCCTTTCCGGAGGTTCTTGTTCTTGGTGCAGAGGCGATTCTGACCCCTTTTCATCGGGTAGTTCATCGGGTTCCACTGCTACTGGGCCTGAAGTAGATGCTACCGGTATGTCGGGTTCATCCCCAGGTACTCGAGACATGGGGTTGACGCCTTCCTGTGACGCTAAGATCTGATCGACGTGGCGTCTCACAATGTTCTCCCCGACATCCACTGTGTACATTAATGGCCCCTGCCTTGTACATATCGTTCCGGGTTGCCACTTCTCTGTTCGATAGTCACGGGCCAAGACTGGTTGCCCTACATTGAAGCTCCTTGTCGGCTTCTCGTTGATGTGCTGGAATTGTTTGTCCTCAACATTTCTTCGCACATTTGGTCTGAGCAAATCCAGACGAGATCTCAACCTTCTGTTAAAGAACATCATGGCCGGGGTCTGGTTGGTAACTGCATGTGTCGCGTTTCGGTAGGCTAATAAGAAATTGTCCATCTTATGCTGTAGTGGAATTTCCTCGTCGCACATGGCCTTTATCGCCTTCTTAAAGGTTTGTACGAACCTCTCAGCCAATCCATTGGTGGCTGGATGATACGGGGCGGATGTGTAAAGCCTTACCCCATTCCTTTTCATGAATTTTTGGAACTCGTCGGACACAAACTGTGGTCCATTATCAGAGCAGATCTGCTCTGGCAAACCGTTTCTGGCAAATATGGTCCATAGGACTGCAATCGTTTTCTCTGTAGTGGTTGAAGACATCTTTATCACCTCAGGACACTTTGAATGAGCATCCACTGCTATTAAGAACATTGAGTCCATGAATGGACCAGCAAAATCAATGTGCACCCGTTGCCATGGAGAGGAGGGCCACTCCCAAGGGTGTAGAGGGGCATGTGGTGGTGCATTTTGGACCTTCTGGCATCCTAAGCAGCTCTTAGTTAGGTCTTCGATTTGTTGATCGATTCCCGGCCACCACACATAAGCCCTAGCAAGGCTTTTCATTTTCACTCCCCCCAGATGACCTTCATGTAGCTCCTTTAGCACTCTCTCCCTTAACTTGGGTGGAATCACCACTCTGGATCCACACATCACTGTCCCCTGGCATACTGGCAGCTGTTCTCTTCTGGATGAGAATGCTGGCAACAGTGAGTCGCCATGTGTTGGCCATCCCCTCACCGTCAATTCATATACCCGTGACAGCGTCGGATCATTGCGGGTCTCCTTCTCTATATCCGCGTTTGTTACTGGCAATCGTTCAATTATCGACGAATAAAATATCTCGATAGGGTCCACTGCTGGTGCTTCCTCCACCGTAGGCAGTGGCAGGCGCGATAGCCCATCAGCGTTCCCATGCTGTTTCGTGCCTTTATATTCTATTTCATATTGATTTGCCCCTAGAAACAGGGACCATCTTTGTAACCACTGTGCAGTCATTACTGGCACGCCCTTCTTAGGATTAAAGATGGAGACAAGTGGTTGATGGTCAGTCAGCAAAATGAACTTCTGCCCATGCAGATAATGGTTGAATTTTTTTACTCCCCATACTAGGCTGATGGCCTCCCTGTCAATCTGGGCGTAGTTGCGCTCGGCTGAGGTTAGTGACCGAGACGCAAAGGCCACTGGCCTCTCCAACCCGTCTGGGAATTTGTGCGACAGCACCGCTCCAATGCTGTAGGGTGATGCATCACATGCCAAATGAATTGGTAGTGCTGGGTTGAAATGGGCCAACACCTCTTTTGATGTGATCAATTCTTTACACTTCTGGAAAGCTCGTCTACGTTCGTCATCCCACTTCCATGGTACCCCTGTTTGCAGTAGGGTGTTCAGCGGGTGTAGTACCGTAGACAAATTTGGTAAGAACTTGTGGTAATAGTTTACCAGCCCGAGGAACGACCTCAGTTGTGACACATTTTCCGGTGCTGGAGCCTTGACTACTGCCTCAATCTTGTCAGGGGACTTATGTAACCCCTCTTCATCGATGATGTGGCCGCAATACGAGATCTGTTTCTGGAAAAACTCGCACTGTGGCGATTAGCTCGTAGCCCATATTCCTTTAATCTGGCAAGCACCTTCTCCAAGTTAGCGAGGTGATCACCGTCATTTTCGCCCGTGACCAAGATGTCGTCCAAATAACACTGGGTCCCTGGAATCCCTTGCAGGACCTGATCCATCGCCCTTTGCCAGATAGCCGGAGCTGAGGCTACTCCAAACACCAGCCGGTTGTATTGATAGAGACCTTTATGGGTGTTGATCGTAAGGTAATGTTTCGAAGCTTCTTCTACCTCCCTTTGCAAGTACGCCTGGGCTAGATCAATTTTGGTGAAGCGTTTACCACCAGCTAGCGAGGCGAAAATATCCTCAATTCGTGGAAGCGGATATTGCACCGTGTGAAGGACTGGGTTCACTGGCACCTTAAAATCCCCACAGATGCGGATCTTCTTTGGTTCCCCAGGCGTATTACTCAACGACCTCTTCATTACAGGGACGATGGGTGTAGCCCACTCACTCCAGTCCACTTTGGACAGTACTCCTGAACGTTCCAACCCTTCCAGCTCTGCTTCAACCGCTGGTCTGATCGCATAAGGCACTGGTCTGGCCTTCAGAAACTTTGGGCTTGCATTATCCTCTATTTTAATTGTTGCTGTTATTCCTTTTAGTGTTCCTAGTCCCTCCTGGAACACTTCTTTTGCGTCAGTTAACATTGTTGACAGTCGTCCAGGTGTGACGTCGTCATCCTTTTTGGCCTCCACCTTCAGTGCCTGTATGGAATGCCAATCTAAATGTATCTTCCGGATCCACTCACGTCCTAGCAGTGGTGGTCCTCCATTTGGCAATACATATATATCCATTTTAGGTATTTCCTGACCTTTATATGTCACTTTCACCCTTATTTTTCCTTTGGGGTAGACTTTTTGCCCCGTATATGTCTTCAAGACAATCTCTGTAGCTTTCAAGGGTATGTGTGAAAATAGCCGCTTGTAGTCTCTTTGATTTATGACTGTTAGAGCTGACCCTGTGTCCAATTCCATTTCCACTTGGACTCCGTCTATCTTGAGTGTAACCCAGATAGTCTGGTGATCCTCTATTTCGGTTACATTATGTAGTTTCAGACAACCCAGCTCCTTGCTTCCGGAGTCTGTGTCACTTTTTTGTTCGTCTGAACCACTGTCCATCACCTGGTGTACCTTTTTGTACTTCTCCTGTGGAGATTTCTTACTGTTGGTTTTCTTCCCAGACCTGCAGACTCTTGCTATGTGTCTTGCTTTCCCACACTGTCTGCACACTTGGTCCTTGAACCAACAATCTTTCTGGTCATGTGTTGTTCTGCCGCAGCGATAGCACTTCCCTGTTCCATAGGTCATTTCGTTGGTGCCGTATTCTTGCGGTCTCCATTGTATCTCTGCAGCGCCCCTTGCGGCTGCTTCGTGTGATACTGCCATATTGAAAGCTTTGTCCAGCGTAAGGTCCTTTTCTGATAGAAGCCGTTTCTGGGTTCCTTCACTTTGTAGCCCACACACAAACTTGTCCCTTAACGTGTCTGCTAGTCCCGCTCCAAACTGGCAGTATTTCGATAGCTTGCGCAGTTCCGTTAGGTACTCAGCATTACTTTCGTCTTTGTGTTGGTTCCTTTTATGGAACTTAAATCGTTCTGCTATCAGCAGCGGTGTCGGGCTTAAGTGGTCCTGTAGGATTTCTACTATGCTTCCAAAATCCTTGTTTACCGGCTTCTCTGGGATTATTAGATTCCGCAGTAACCCATAAGTTTTTGCACCCATGGAATTTAACAGAACCAGTGCTTTATTAGCATCTGGCACTTCATTCGCCCTGCAGTACACCTCAATACGTTCCACATATGTCGCCCAATCTTCGACTTCATTGTCGAACGTAGAGATACTGCCACTCTTCGGCATCCTTGGTTGTGCGTTAACTATCCCCAATGGCGCCTCCCGTGCTTCCCCTTCTTCTCCGCTGGCACAAAATGGCGTCTCCCGCGCTTTCCTTCCTTCCCGCGCTCGCCTGTCTTCTCCGCTGCGGCTTCGCAAAATGGCGTCTCCCGCGCTCTTCCTTCTTCTCCACGGCTCAATGGCGCCTCCCGCGCTCTCCCTGC
Source organism: Somniosus microcephalus (assembly GCF_052327205.1). Classification (NCBI taxonomy): domain Eukaryota; kingdom Metazoa; phylum Chordata; class Chondrichthyes; order Squaliformes; family Somniosidae; genus Somniosus; species Somniosus microcephalus. Next base: position 6,916,118 of record NC_141005.1, read on the forward strand.
TTCTCCGCGGCTCAATGGCATCTCCCGCGCTCTCCCTGCTTCTCCGCGGCTCAACGGCGTCTCCCCTTGCTTCGCCCCGCAGACCCTGATCAGCCCGTGATCCCTGGCTGTGCTCTGCGCGTTCTTCTCTTGATATTTGTCGACGCCGCTCGGTCTAGAACCTGGCTGTTTCTTACCCTCTCTCTCTCCGGTTTTGCAGTATTTTTCCACGACGCCGCTCGGTGATCAACCCCCGGCTGCGCCCTGCTCTCTTCACCCTTTTTCTTACCCCGTCGACACTGCCCGGCTCTCTCTCTCTGCCGTCGGTCGGCTCCAGCCGCCGCTGCTCGGGAAGGGTCTGCTCAGGACCTGTCGTCGGTCTCTTACTGCTCGTTGTGGCTGGGGAACCAAGCCTGGCTCTCCACAGCCTCCCCAGCGAAGTTGGATCTCTGCCTGACTGCTGGGCGGTTGCTCGCGGTCGACGCCCGTGTTCCTGGACTCGACTATTTTTTAAAAAATTTATTTTTTGTTTAATGTTGCAGGTAGATTCGCATCAACACTCGTCGCCACTGTTAGATCCGTGGTTCAGTGGATAAAGAATTACACGGATGCTGTACATAAACAAACAACAGGGCCTAGAAATTGGGTTTTGGCTTAGCCAGGGCTTTAGCGCCGGAAGTTAGTGCCGGCGCTAAGTCCCCCTGCGCGCGCCAAAAATTCAGCAGGGCCGCGCCCAAACGGCTGCCGGCGCTACTGAAGGGTCTTTGCGGCGGTAAATCGGCGCTAACTGCCGTTTCGCGCCGCAATTCCGGCGCTGCGGCACCCGATGCGGTGCGGCAGGCTCGGGAAGTGCAGGCCTCCTCCTTCCGTTAAGGAGGAGCTGCCTGCACCCGGCCGCGGCCCGCGCAAATCTGTCTAAAAATGAGCCCGGCACCTCGGACAAGTGCCGGGCTTGCATCTGTTCCGGGGGGTGGGGGGGAGAAGTCCGGGGAGGGAGCTGCGGGCAGGCGGCCGGCGGGAAAGCGGCCGGCCGCCGCGGGGCCTTTAATGCGCCGGCGCAAACTCATGCAAGACTCTGTTGCCAGAGTCTTAGTTGCGGCTGCCACGGGCGAGGCGGCCGCAACTGAATTTCGGCGCTAGGGCCCGTCGGCATGGCAACCGGGACGCTGCGCACACCGATGACGTCATCGGTGCCGGCGCAGCGCTACCGGTGCAACGCCGATTTAGGGCCCCAGGGAATTTTTAAACTGGCCATAACTCTGGCGCTAGTCCCTCTAGCGCCTCAAAAGCGGCGCTAAGGCAACTGAATTTCTAGGCCCAGGTCTTTACTGGAGGAGGGTCATCTCTAGACTGGAGTACAGAGGCATGCGCACAGCTTATATACCGGTGTGGTTACTGCCGGTACTACAGTATACAGGAGCTGTAAAAAGTAGTTCTGACTTAAAGCACATACACTACATCAGCCTTCATATAAAAAACAAAAACGCCAGTCTCGGCCTGTTTATAAAAAAGAAATACAACAGTCTCGGGCTGTTTATAAAAAACAACAAAATTGGCCAGACCTTCTACTTTTTCACCTGCGAGGGTGATCCGTCTCGCTTCCGGGCATGGCCCCTACCCTCCCTGCAGCTCCTCCTCAATGGGAGCCCAGTGGCTGCAGTAAGGCTGGGGGAAGGTTGCTGAGGGTTAGTTGGTGAGACAGCAGATGCCCTTGGGGGTCGGCCTGGACCAGCTCTGGGCCTGGAGGGCCCGGCTGCGGACTGCTCCAACTCAGCTTGGGCGGCAGCAGTCTGTCCTATGGGTGGTGGCAGCTGCAGTGGAGGAGTGACAATGTTGGCTGCAGGAATGCTGCCAACCTGACAGAGCACAGGCACTCCCTGGTCGGCTGATTCACTGGCACTCGCACGGGCCAGCACTGCAGCATGCGCAGCAATCTGCTGAAGCACAGACTGCTGGGCTGCTGTGGCGCGGCGAGTGCCCCAGCGATGCCTGGCCGAGCCAGCGAGGGTGGCAGCAGTTAGTGCCCGTGTGGCCCTGGTCTGTGTCTGGATGACACCAGCCAGTGAATGCACGGCACGACTGAGCACTTGGCTGGAGGCCGCCTGTACTGCCGCGAAGTCCTGCAGACTCCTGGCCTGTGCTGCACTGAATTCTTGCAGACTCCTGGCCTGTGCTGCCCCGAATTCCTGAACACTCCTTGCCAGTGACTCTATGGAGTCAGGCATCCTTGCCACTGCAGCCATGAGCTCAGTGTGCCTGCGCTCAGCCTGGGCGCCCATTTCCACAAGGAGCCGCACCTCCTCTGCGCTCACTGTAGCAGGACTGGAGGCCACACTCTCCCTCCGGGGAGAAGGCCGCCGAGCTTCCCCACCCCTCCCACGTTGCTGCAGCCCACTGGTCCCCGGAGCATTACTCTCCTCCGACACTTCCCCCCTGCTCCCCTCCAGGGAAGACGTGTCCCCAGCATGGCCACGGGCTGCCTCGGCCGAGGGTGTCCCTGATGGAGCGGCTTCCTCTTCCTCCTCCTCTAGGTCTGAGTCCGACACAGTGCCAGCTTGAGGGGCCGCCTCCTCACCTGGCGAGTCACCATCTGAAAGCAGGGAGGCACAAGAGTTGCTTTAGAGTGAGGACAGGACGGCAGCGAGGGAGGCATGAGTGCTGCTATGCACTGCATTGGTTCGATAGTGGCAAAGGATGCTGGTGTGAGGTGCAGGTGGAAAGAGAGAGGTCAAAAAGGTGAGGACCTTACCATTGGTGCCCAGAACAGGGTCGGCATCTCCAGTCACAACAGGACCAATCAGCCGGCCTGCCATGATCTGCTCCACTCGCAGCTCTAGGTCGCTGAGCTGCTTAATGCCAGGACGGCCTCCCCCAGTCTGGCGCTGCTGTCTCTGGTTGTGCACCAGCTTGCCCGGCAAGAGAGAGGACGGCCTCTAAGGACAGTGTGAAGCCCTGATCTTGCCTGCACAGCCTCCCATGATGGAATAGCCCTGACAGTGTGAAGCCCTCATCTTGCCTGCACAGCCTCCCATGGTGGACTAGCCCTGACAGTGTGAAGCCCTGATCTTGCCTGCACAGCCTCCCATGGTGGAATAGCCCTGACAGTGTGAAGCCCTCATCTTGCCTGCACAGCCTCCCATGGTGGAATAGCTCTGACAGTGTGAAGCCCTCATCTTGCCTGCACAGCCTCCCATGGTGGAATAGTCCTGACAGTGTGAAGCCCTCATCTTGCCTGCACAGCCTCCCATGGTGGAATAGCCCTGACAGTGTGAAGCCCTCATCTTGCCTGCACAGCCTCCCATGGTGGAATAGCCCTGACAGTGTGAAGACCTCATCTTGCCTGCACAGCCTCCCATGGTGGAATAGCCCTGACAGTGTATAAACTCCTGAATATGCAAGTGCTTTTCACGACAGTCCCATAGCTGCTGGATGAGGGCTGGGCAGTAGGGCTTTCGCGTCCCTTTGGCCATCAACTGAGGAGCACATGCAGGGATGAGGAGGATACTGGAAAGTGTACTCACCCTGACAACCCGAGTGAGGTCGTTGAATTTTTTACGGCATTGGAGGGGAGTCCTGGCAACCACGCTGTTGGAGGCGACCCTGCTTGCCACCTCCCTCCAGGCTTTCCGATATTTGGAGGGCAGCGGCCTCCTGCCACCTTCAGGGAACAGAACATGGCGCCTGCGCTCAACTGCGCCAACCAGCACCCTCAGGTCACCCTCGCCGAAACGCTGCGCTCTCTCCCTTGGCTTCTCCATTCTCCTGGGCGTGGAGCAGTTGAATTAGCACTGTTCAGGCCTTCCCTCAGGGCTGCAGTGTGCAGGGCGTGGCAGCCAAACAATTCCACCTTCCCCCTTTATGTGCTGACCGGCGCCTGACTGTCTGCCTTCAATCAATAACTCGCTGCACCTGCGCTGCGCCCGCCCTCGGTGGTAGCGCCCCGGATCGCCGGCTTAGCGCCTTATGATACTCGTGCATCGCCTGCTTTAGCGCTGCAGCAACCTGTTGGGGCAATGCAACTGAATATCGCTGAAGGTGGCGCTAAGTTGCGCCGGGCGCAAAGTTTTGCGACCGCCCGGCTGTAGCGCCCCAAACGCGGCTATACCGAATTTCTAGGCCCTTGTATTTATATAGCGCCTTTAACATAGTAAAGCGTCCCAAGGTGCTGCACAGGGGTATTTTAAGACGAAACAATTTGACACCGAGCCACATAAGGATAAATTAGGGCAGGTGACCAATAGCTTGGTCAAAGAGATAGGTTTTAAGGAGCGTCTTAAAGGAGGAAAGAGAGGTAGCGAGGTGGAGAGGTTTAGGGAGGGAATTCCAGAGCTTAGGGCCTAGGCAACAGAAGGCACGGCCCCCAATGGTGGAGCGATTATAATCAGGGATCCTCAAGAGGGCAGAATTAGAGGAGCGCAGATATCTCGGTTCAGCAGAAGAATCAAAAATTCCCACCATAAAATATCATTGAAAGTCCACCTGTATTTTGAACAGAAAATCTACTTTACCACAACACAACAGCAAAATACCCCGGGGGCTGGAAATCTGAAACAACAACAGAAAATGCTGGAAATACTCAGCCGGTCAGGCAGCATCTGTGGAGAGAGAAACAGAGTTAACGTTTCAGGTTGATGAACCTTCGTCAGAACTGGAAAAAGTTGGAGATGGAACAGATCGTTAAGCAAGTGCGAGGGCAGGGAAAGGGGGAGGGGAGGAAAGAACAAAAGGGAAGGTCTGTGATAGGATGGAAGGCAGGAAAGATTAAGAGACAAAAGGGATGATGGTGCGAGGCAAAAAGAGAGGGTAATGGGACAAGTTCAGAAACAAAAGATGGCTCTAGATGAAGTGTAAATGGCAATGGCAGAATGATCGACAGCTGCCACGTGAGAGAGAGAGAAAAACATAGGAGCCAAGGTTATAGCCTGAAATTGGTGAACTCGATGTTGAGTCCAAAAGGCTGTAAAGTGCCTCGAGCTTACGTTGAGCTTCACTGGGACAGTGTAAGAGACCGAGGATGGAGAGATCGTAAGAACATAAGAATAGGAGCAGGAGTCGGCCATTTGGCCCCTCGAGCCTGCTCCACCATTCAATAAGATCATGGCTGATCATCGACCTCAACTCCACTTTCCTGCACTATCCCCATATCCCTTGATTCCCTTAATATGCAAAAATCTATCGATCTCTGTCTTGAATATACTCAACGACTGAGCCTCCACAGCCCTCTGGGGTAGAGAATTCCAAAGATTCACCGCCCTCTGAGTGAAGAAATTTCTCCTCATCTCTGTCCTAAATGGCCGACCCCTTATTCTGAGACTGTGACCCCTGGTTCTAGACTCCCCAGCCAGGGGAAACATCCTCCCTGCACCTACCCTGTCAAGCCCTGTAAGAATTTTATATGTTTCAATGAGATCACCTCTCATTCTTCTAAACTCTAGAGAATATAGGCCTAGTCTACTCAATCTCTCCTCATAGGACAACCCCCCCATCCCAGGAATCAGTCTGGTGAACCTTCGTTGCACTCCCTCTATGGCAAGTATATCCTTCCTTAGGTAAGGAGACCAAAACTGTACCCAATACTCCAGGTGTGGTCTCACCAGGGCCCTATATAATTGCAGTAAGACATCTTTACTCTTATACTCAAATCCTCTTGTAATAAAGGCCAACATACCATTTGCTTTCCTAATTGATTGCTGTACCTGCATGTTAACTTTCAGTGATTCGTGTACAAGGACACCCAGGTCCCTCTGAACACCAACATTTCCCAATCTCTCACCATTTAAAAAATACTCTGGTTTCTATTTTCCTACCAAAGTGGATAACTTCACATTTCTCCACATTATATTCCATTTCCATGTTCCTGCCCACTCACTTAGCCTGTCTATATCCCCTTGAAGCCTCCTTGCATCCTCCTCACAACTTACATTCCCACCCAGCTTTGCATCATCAGCAAACTTGGATATATTACATTTGGTCCCCTCATCTAAATCATTGATGTAGATTGTGAATAGCTGAGGCCCAAGCACTGATCCTTGCGGTACCCCACTAGTTACAGCCTGCCAACCCGAAAATGACCCATTTATTCCTACTCTCTGTTTTCTGTCCATTAACCAATCCTCAATCCATGCTAGTATATTACCCCCAATCCCATGAGCCCTAATTTTGTTTAATAATCTCTTGTGTGGTACCTTATCGAATGCCTTCTGAAAATCCAAATACACCACATTCACTGGTTCCCCCTTATCTGTTCTGCTAGTTACAACTTCAAAAAACACTTTAGGGAAGGAAATCTGCCGTCCTTACCTGGTCTGGCCTACATGTGACTCCAGACCCACAGCAATGTGGTTGACTCTTAATGCCCTCTGAAATGGCCTAGCAAGCCACTCAGTTGTAAACAACCGCTACAAAAAACAATAAGAATAAAACCGGACGGACCACCCGGCATCGACCTCGGCACCGGAAATGACAACGACAAACCTAGCCCTGTCGACCCTGCAAAGTCCTCCTTACCAACATCTGGGGGCTTGTGCCAAAATTGGGAGAGCTGTCCCACAGACTAGTCAAGCAACAGCCTGACACAGTCATAATTACCAAATCATACCTTACAACCAATGTCCCAGACACCACCATCACCATCCCTGGGTATGTCCTGTCCCACCGGCAGGACAGACCCACCAGAGGTGGTGGCACCATGGTATACAGTCGGGAGGGAGTAGCCCTGGGAGTCTGCAACATTGACTCAGGACCCCATGAGTTCTCATGGCATCAAGTCAAACATGGGCAAGGAAACCTCCTGCTGATTACCACCTACCGCCCTCCCTCAGCTGATGAATCAGTACTCCTTCATGTTGAACACCAATTGGAAGAAGCACTGAGAGTAGCAAGGGCACAAAATGTCCTCTGGGTGGGGGACTTCAATGTCTATCACCAAGAGTGGCTCGGTAGCACCACAACTGACCGAGCTGGCCGAGTCCTAAAGGACATAGCTGCCAGACTGGGTCTGCGACAGGTGGTGAGGGAACCAACAAGAGGGAAAAACCTACTTGACCTCGTCCTCACCAATCTACCTGTTGCAGATGCATCTGTCCATGACAGCATTGGTGGAAGTGACCACCGCACAGTCCTTGTGGAGACGAAGTCCCGTCTTCATGTTGAGGATAACCTCCACCGTGTTGTGTGGCACTACCACCGTGCTAAATGGGACAGATTTCGAACAGATCTGGCAACTCAAAACTGGGCATCCATGAGGCGCTGTGAGCCATCAGCAGCAGCAGAATTGTATTCAACCACAATCTGTAACCTCATGGCCTGGCATATCCCTCACTCTACCATTACCATCAAGCCAAACAACGGAAGCAACATGCGATAGACAGAGCTAAGCGATCTCACAACCATCGCATCAAATCAAAGCTCTGCAGTCCTGCCACATCCAGTCGTGAGTGGTGGTGGGCAATTAAACAGTTAACAGGAGGAGGAGGCTCCAAAAATATCCCCATCCTCAATGATGGTGGAGCCCAGCACGTGAGTGCAAAAGACAAGGCTGAAGCATTTGCAACTATCTTCAGCCAGAAGTGCCGAGTGGATGATCCATCTCGGCCTCCTCCTGAGGTCCCCAGCATCACAGATGCCAGTCTTCAGCCCATTCAATTCACTCCACGTGATGTCAAGAAATGGCTGAAGACACTGGATACTGCAAAGGCTATGGGCCCTGACAACATTCCGGCAATAGTACTGAAGACTTGTGCTCCAGAACTAGCTGCGCCCCTAGCCAAGCTGTTCCAGTACAGCTACAACACTGGCATCTACCTGGCAATGTGGGAAATTGCCCAAGTATGTCTTGTCTACAAAAAGCAGGACAAATCCGACCCGGCCAATTACCGTCCCATCAGTCTACTCTCAATCATCAGCAAAGTGATGGAAGGTGTCGTCGACAGTGCTATCAAGCGGCACTTACTCAGCAATAACCTGCTAACTGATGCCCAGTTTGGGTTCCACCAGGGCCACTCAGCTCCTGACCTCATTACAGCCTTGGTCCAAACATGGACAAAAGAGCTGAACTCAAGAGGTGAGGTGAGAGTGACTGCCCTTGACATCAAGGCAGCATTTGATCGAGTGTGGCATCAAGGAGCCCTAGCAAAACTGAAGTCAATGGGAATCAAGGGGAAAACTCTCCATTGGTTGGAATCATACCTAGCACAAAGGAAGTTGGCTGTGGTTGTTGGAGGTCATTCATCTCAATCACATGACATCGCTGCAGGAGTTCCTCAGGGCAGTGTCCTAGGCCCAACCATCTTCAGCTGTTTCATCAATGACCTTCCCTCCCTCATAAGGTCAGAAGTGGGGACGTTCGCTGATGATTGCACACTGTTCAGCACCATTCGAGACTCATCAGATACTGACGCAGTCCGTGTCCATATGCAGCAAGACCTGGACAACATTCAGACTTGGGCTGACAAGTGGCAAGTAACATTCGCACCACACAAGTGCCAGGCAATGACCATCTCCAACAAGCGAGACTCTAACCATCTCCCCTTGACATTCAATGGCATTACCATCGCTGAATCCCCCACTATCAACATCCTGGGGGTTGCCATTGATCAGAACCTGAACTGGACCAGCCATATAAATACTGTGGCTACAAGAGCAGGCCAGAGGCTGGGAATTCTGCGGCGAGTGTCTCACCTCCTGACTCCCCAAAGCCTTTCCACCATCTACAAGGCACAAGTCAGGAGTGTGATGGAATACTCTCCACTTGCCTGGATGAGTGCAGCTCCAACAACACTCAAGAAGCTCGACACCATTCAGGATAAAGCAGCCTGCTTGATTGGCACTCCATCCACCACCTTTAACATTCACTTCCTCCACCACCGGCGCACTGTGGCTGCAGTGTGTACCATCTACAAGATGCACTGCAGCAACTCGCCAAAGCTCCTTCAACAGCACCTTCCAAACCCGCGACCTCTACCACTTAGAAGGACAAGGGCAGCAGACGCATGGGAACATCACCACCTACAAGTTCCCCTCCAAGCCACACACCATCCTGACTTGGACCTGTATCGCCGTTCCTTCACTGTCGCTGGGCCAAAATCCTGGAACTCCCTTCCTAACAGCATTGTGGGTGTACCTACACCATACGGACTGCAGCGGTTCAAGAAGGCGGCTCACCACCATCTTCTCAAGGGCAATTAGGGATGGGCAGTAAATGCAGGCCTAGCCAGCGACGCCCACATCCCATCAATGAATAAATAATTTTTTTTTTTAAGTAACAGATTTGTCAAACACGATTTCCCTTTCATAAATCCATGTTGACTCTGCCCAATCCTATTATTATTTTCTAAGTGCCCTGTTATCACGTCTTTAATAATAGATTCTAGCATTTTCCCTACTACTGATGTCAGGCTAACTGGTCTGTAATTCCCCGTTTTCTCTCTCCCTCCTTTCTTAAATAGATCAGAGTGGGAGTGGAGCGGAGAATTAAAGTGACAAATGACTGGAAGCTCGGGGTCACCCGTACGGACTGAACGGAGATGTTCTGCAAAGCGGTCGCCCAATCTGCGTTTGGTCTCCCCAATGTATCGTGAGCAGCGAATACAGTATACTAAATTGCAAGAAGTACAAGTAAATCGCTGTTTCACCTGGAAGGGGTGTTTGGGACCCAGGACAGTGGGAAGGGAGGAGGTAAAAGGGCAGGTGTTGCATCTCCTGCGCTTGCACGGGAAGGTGCCGGGCGAAGGGAAAGGGCTGTTGGGGGTGATTGAGGAGTGGACCAGAGTGTTGCGGAGGGAGCGGTCCCTACGGAATGCTGAAAGAGGAGGTGAGGGGAAGATGTGTTTGGTGGTCGGATCACGTTGGAGGTGGCGGAAATGGTGGAGGATGATCCGTTGAATGTGGAGGCTGGTGGAGTGAAAGGTGAGGACAAGGGGAACCCTATCGTGGTTCCGGGAGGGAGGGGGAGGGGTGAGAGCAGAAGTGTGGGAAATAGAACAGACACGGTCGAGGGCTGTGTCAACCATGGTAGAGGGGAATCCTTGGTCGAGGAAAAAGGAAGACATGTCGGAAGCACTGGTGTGGAAGGTGGCATCGTCGGAGCAGATGCAACGGAGATGGAGAAACTGGGAGAATGGAATAGAGTCCTTACAGGAAGCGGGGTGGGAGGAAGTGTAGCCCAGGTAGCTGTGGGAGTCAGTGGGCTTGTAGTGAATGTTGGTCAATAGCCGGTCGCCAGAGATGGAGACGGAGAAGTCGAGGAAGGGAAGAGATGTAGATGGACCATGTGAAGGTGAGGGAAGGGTGGAAATTTGAAACAAAGTGAATGAAATTTTCTAGTTCAGGGCGAGAGCAGGAAACTGCACCGATGCAGTCATCAATGTACCAGAAAAAGAGGTGAGGGAGGGGACCCAAGTAGGACTGGAACAAAGAGTGTTCCACATATCCCACGAAAAGGTAAGGATAGCTAGGGCCCATGCGGGTCCCCATAGCAACACCTTTATTTTAACTATCTCCAGCTCTGATCCAACATTGCCTGCTCAAATTTAGAAGCATCTATTTTGGAGATAGTGTGACTCAATTTGATTTAAGTAATATTAAAATAGCCGAGCTGTGGCAAAGAGGAAACTCTCTCCCTGCCTCCAGCCTCACGATCAGTGTTGTTTCTGAAGCCTCTCACGCTGCCTCCTCTCAATACTTCAAATTAAAAGTCTTGGGCCACCTGGTTTACATTCTAAAACGTGTTGGAAAATTAAAAATTAAGAAAAAGTCCTGTTTTGTTCTTTTTATATTATTGTATTATACCTTTACATTTCTCACCTCATCACTCATTATAATGGGAGGTGCCTGTTTTAAATTTAAAATGGCCAATTTAAAATGACCACAGCGATGAGTTATTTTTTAATCAGCCATTGAGGTAGAAATTGGATCTTGCTGTGCCAATTTAACGGGCCTAGAACGAGGCCCAAAATCCTGCACCCCAAGAACACCCGGAAGGCGTTTAACCCAGTATTGGCTTTGAAAGATTCTCCCCAGTTAGTCGCACTCACCCCGCCCTTTCCCCATAACTCTGTAAATTTCTCCCCGTCAAGTATTTATCCAATTTCCCCTTTTGAAAGTTTCTATTGAATCTGCTCCCACCGCCCTTTCAGATCACAACAAATCACTGCGTAAAAACATTCTCCTCATCTCCCCTCTGGTTCTTTTGCCAATTATCTTAAATCTGTTAGTAATAATACAGTAAGTGTCTTGCATCGCACACTGGTGAAGGACGGGTTGGTGTGAGATGCTGGGAGATGTCATCAAGTTTTTGGTCACCTGTCCTGATATCTCTTCACGTGGCTCGGTGTCAAATTCGGTTTGATAATCGCTCCTGTGAAGCGCCTTGGGACGTTTTACTATGTTAAAGGTGCTGTATAAATACAAGTTGCTGTTATCGAGTGATAATTAATCAGATAAAATCGCTGCAATTTTGTTTTAAGTTTGATTTTTTTCAAATTTAAACCAGTAGGTGGCGAGAGAGAGCCTGCTGTGCGGAGATCCTGGGCTGAAGGGCTGAAATTCAGAAAGTGGCAAAGGATAATAGGAAAAGGAGTCTATTCTTTGGGAGCCTAGCAACAGAGGAACTACAATCAAACTATTGTAAATACAGCTGAAGGTAAACAACACAGAAAGTGGGACTGAGGATGCTAGAAGCATGGATTAGAGAAAGAAAGACTTGCATTTCTATAGCGTCTTTCACGACCTCAGGATGTCTCAAAACGCTTCACAGCCAATGAAGTACTATTAAAGTGTAGCCACTGTTGTAGTGTAGGAAACGCGGCAGCCAATTTGCGCATAGCAAGGTCCCACAAACAGCAATGTGATAATGTCCAGATAATCTGTTTTGTTATGTTGATTGAGGGAGAAATTTTGGCCCCAGGACACCATGGATAATTCCCCTGATCTTCTTCGAAATAGTGGCCGTGGGATCTTTTACATCCACCTGAGAGAGCAGACGGGGCCTCGGTTTAACATCTCATCCGAAAGATGGCACCTCCGACAGTGCAGCACTCTCTCAGTACTGGCACTGGGAGTGTCAGCCTGGATTAGAGAGGCTTACTGGGGGAGATTTCAAACCAAACTCAGCCTGTGTCCCTGGAGTCATTGCGATGTGACAGACCTGCTGGTGTAGCTAATGCTCCAGTTTCAATGTCTAGTCCACTAGCCGGTGTGATGCACTGTACTAGCAGAAGCCAGCTCATTAGTTACTAGGATTCTTCTCCTTGTTCATGCCCAGTGGTCCCTGAGGCAACACGTTTCTTCCTCTGCTTTTCCATCGAGTTCTTCCCGTAATGAGGTTCCCTTTTGTTTTTGTTTTAAAGAAACGCGGCGAGGTTGTGAGTCGGTTCTGACGACCCTCCCATCAGACACGAGCAATCAGCTGGATGATCAACCCAGCATTCAGTAGGCTCTTAACTCTTGTCTCTACTCACTGGGGAATTGTCTGGAGTGAGCACCTGAACCCACAGAACCTTGGGACTCAGTAATGCCACCCAGCGAGCCTGGGCACACTCCAGTTAGCAGGATTAGCGGACGTGAGATCACCGCTGGTGCTATTAGCTGGAGAACGCTGAATGCGTTCATATGACTTTCCACTGCCCACTGTTCAGATGCATACAGTGGGATTTCAAATCACATTAATCGTTCAAAAATTAATATCGCACAGTCATTTCTAACCGTCAGTGCTAATTTGTCCTTAATTTATCCTGAATCAATTTGTCATCGATAAACTGTGTTTCTTAATTTTTATTTTTATTCAGGATGTGGGCGTCGCTGGCAAGGTCGGCATTTATTGCCCATCCCCTAGTTGCCCCTCGAGAAGGCGGCGGGGACACAACCGAGTGTCTCGCTCGACCACTTCGGAGGGCAGTTAAGAGTCAACCACGTTGGTTTGGGGACTGGAGTCACCTATAGGCCCAGACCGGGTGAGGACGGCAGGTTTCCTTCCCTAAAGGGGCATCAGTGAACCCGTTGGGTTTTTACAACAGTCCGACAGCTTCATGGTCACTTTTACTGAGATCAGCTTTTTATTTCCAGATTTTTGCAATTGAATTTAAATTCCCAAACTGCCCTGGTAGGATTTATTGAATCAGAGAATGAGACAGCACAGAAGGAGGCCATTCAGCCCATCGTGCCTGTGCCGGCTCTTTGAAAGATTCTCTCCAATTAGTCCCACTCCCCTGTTCTTTCCCCAGAGCCCTGCAAATTTTATCCTCTTCAAGTATTTATCCCATTCCCTTTTGAAAGTTACTATTGAATCTGCTTCCACCGCCCTTTCAGCCAGCACATTCCAGATCACAACAACTCACTGCGTAAAAAAAAATTGAACTTGTTCTCTGGATTACTAGTCCAGTAGCATAACCACTACACGAGCGTAGCCTGGGTTAATAGGGACATGCTGTTGCGCGGCGCAGAGCTCCAGGGAGCCTGCACAGCCGGCGTTACAATGAGAAAAACTGCAAAAGCACGGCTAATTTGAATGGCCTGCGCAACCCCTTAAAGGAGCCTCGCAACGCCAAACAAAATTACAGGGAACATTGTCTGGGAGACTGAAAAACTCAAAACAAATGAAATTGAAAGAGAACCAGAGGACAGAAAGAGACAGGCTTTGAATTATTCAAAAGCAATAAAAGACAGACTTGCATTTCTCCAGCGCCTTTCACCACCTCAGGACGTCCCAAAACGCTTTACAGCCAAGGAAGTACTTTTTTGCAGTGTGGTCACTGTTGTAATGTGGGAAATGCAGCAGCCACAATTTGCACACAGTAAGATCCCACAAACAGCAATGAGATAATGACCAGATAATCTGTTTTTATTATGTTGTTTGAGGGATAAATATTGGCCCAGGAAACCGGGGATAACTCCCCTGCTCTTCTTCGAAATAGTGCCGTGGAATTAGAAAGAGTTACATCGAGTCTACAGCACAGAAACAGGCCATTCGGCCCATCAGGTCTGTCCCGGTGTTTATGCTCCACACGAGCCTCCTCCCACCCCTCTTCATCTCACCCTATTAGCATATCCCTCTATTCCTTTCTCCCTCGTGTGTTTATTGAGTCTCCCCTTAAATGTATCTCTGCTATTCGCCTCAACCACTCCCTGTGGCAGCGAGTTCCACATTCTCACCACTCTCTGGGGAAAGAGGTTTCTCCTGAATTCCCTATTGGATTTATTAGTGACGATCTTATATTGATGGCCCCTAGTTCTGGTCTCCCCCACAAGTGGAAACATCTTCTCTATGTTTACCCTATTGAACCCTTTCATAATCTTAAAGACCTCTATTAGGTCGCCCCTCAGCCTTCTCTCTTCTAGAGAAAACAACCCCTTATCTAACCAACGTTCTAACCTATTCTTAAATGGCCCTCACCCCTCCCTATCTCTGTAACCTCCTCAAGCCCTGCAACCCTCCGAGAACTCTACGCTGCTGCAATTGTGGCTCCACCATTGGCGGCCGTGCCTTCAACTGCCTGGGCCCGAAGTTCTGGAATTCCCTCCCTAAACCTCTCCGCCTCTCTCTCCTCTCTCTCCAGTATAACGGTAATATTTGGACTGAATCACATCGATGTGTCCTGGTCCACTGATGCCTTCCACTTGGTCTTTCGGCCCCGGGTGCAACGGTTGTCATACTTTGGCCGTCACACTTACTCTGTGCACACTTTATTGATTTTGCTTAAAATAAAAACAGCAGCAAGTTAGAACGAAGGAAGCAGGAAACACGTGAATCAGAAGCAAAGCAGTTTGAACTCTGCCCCTTAGAAACTACCAGAGGACTTAGGGAAACGACCAATCCCAAAAGACCAATCAGGAGAACCGACCAACCAAACGGTTTACTGCATTAAAGGTGCTATATAAATGCAAGTTGTTGTTGTTGATGAAGAATTTTTTTTTTAAAGAGTCAGTTACTCAAAATGCTGCTCAAAAAAATAAAATAATTTTTGTCAGTGAAATTTCTAGGACCTGTGGTAAACCACGTTCACTATCGTATCACTGTTAGTAGTTAGCACTGTTCACCACTGTTCGTTATAACTGTATCACTGACCACTATTGTATCACGGTACGAGGTCGCCTCTTGCCACACTGCTATACCTGGGATGACCACTGCCGACTCCGCCTTGGCTCCACCCACCAGGCCAGGTATAAAGGTGAGCGACTGACTGGTATTCCTCCTGCTTGGATCGGATCACCCACGAGAGTGGGCTCTGTTATTTAGTCAATAAAAACCTTTAGTCACCTTCGTAACTCTTCGCCTTTTATTGGAGGAATTGATAGGTATATCAATTTTATTGACTAAATTTAATGATGTCCGACAACGAGTCACAACCGGCGGAGGAGCCACCAGCGCAGCTCCCAGGAGCACAGCCACACCAGCCAGCTTGGCTGCGAGCCCTCAGACCGCCGTACCTGGACCTGAACCCACGAGCAGCAAACTCAGCCGCAGACTTTAAACACTGGCTGGTCTGCTTCGAATCATACCTGAGAGAATCCAGCGTCCCTCAGGCATCCAAACTAAGTGTCCTGCAGGCGCAACTGAGCCCGAGAGTATACACTCTCATCGAGGACATGACTACCTACGAGACCGCCATCAACCTGCTGAAACAGAAGTACCGGACCCCGGTAAACTACATGTACGCTAGGCACCTCCTAAGATCACGGCCGCAACAGCCAGGAGAATCAGTAGCCGAATTCTCACAGGCGCTATATGCACTCGCCAGGAACTGTGACTTTAAATCGGTGTCGGCAGCCGAAAATACTGAAGATAATATCCGCGACGCATTCCTGAAAGGCCTACGGTCCGAGTACTCACGGCAAAGACTGCTGGAAGCTAAAGACCTCAGCATGGAAAAAGCTGAAGCCCTCGCTATCTCCCTGGAAGTGGCCCACCAAGATCAGGAAGCATTCACCAGGTACTGCTCGCGACCCTGGGACTCGGGCCCGACCCCTACCACAGCACCCTTCCCAGCGCCGCCCCCGGGACCTACCTCTGCGTCGGCGTCCCGGACCCGACCGGCCCCGCCACCCCCGGCACCGGCCCCGACATCGGGCATCCGCGATCGGGCCGCCGGCTGTTTTTTTTGTGGCCAGGAGAAGCACCCGAGGTCGCGCTGCCCAGCCAAGAACTCCATATGCAGAACCTGCCTGAAGAAAGGCCACTTCTCCAAGGCCTGCAGGAGCGGATCCTCAGAGGCCAGCAGTGCCGCATGCGAACTATGGGGGCGGCCATCTTCGTTTAGGGCAACTGAGGCCAGCATCCCCACACATGAGTCATGGGGCGGCCATCTTTGTTTAGGGCAACTGAGGCCAGCATCCCCACACATGAGTCATGGGGGCGGCCATCTTTGATTAAGGCAACCGACCCCAATAGTGCCTCATGTGAGCTACGGGGGCAGCCATCTTCTCCGTCATTTTGCCCTACCTCGTGGGAGACGCCATTTTACTCACCACGCCCGACCGCCTCGCCCGCAGATGACAACGACTCGCTCAGCTACACACTAGCTTCCGTCACCCTGGACCAAGCCCGCCCGCACCATCTGTCCAAGTCAATGATGGACATCAAAGTGAACGGCCACGCCACGACCTGCCTGTTCGACAGCGGAAGCACGGAGAGCTTCATCCACCCAGACACGGTGAGCCACTACTCCCTCTCTGTCCTACCAACGCGCAGCCGAATCTCGATGGCATCGAGGTCCCACGCCACGGACATCAGCGGCTACTGTGTCGTGACCCTGTCGGTTAAGGGCACGGAGTATAAAAACTTTAAACTCCTCGTCCTCCCCCATCTCTGCGCTGCCGTCCTACTAGGGCTGGACTTCCAATCCCACCTCCAAAGCGTAACCCTAGCATACGGTGGACCCCTCCCCCCACTCACAGTCAACAACCAGCAAACGTTAAACCGCCCACCGCGTAACACCTGCAGCCTCTCCACCCTCAAGGTCCCGCCACCCTCTCTGTTTGCTAACCTTACCCCTGACTGCAAACCCGTCGCTACCAAGAGCAGGCGGTATAGCGCCGGGGACAGAGCCTTCATTAGCTCTGAGGTGCGGCGCCTCCTGAAAGAGGGCATTATCGAGGGGAGCAGCAGCCCCTGGCGTGCCCAGGTCGTAGTCGTAAAGACCGGCGATAAAAACCGCCTGGTCATCGACTACAGCCAGACCATAAACAGATATACCCAGCTGGACGCATACCCCCTCCCCCGCATATCTGACATGGTCAATCAGATTGCACAGTATAAAGTATTCTCGACCATCGACCTGAAGTCGGCCTACCACCAACTCCCTATCCACCCTGAGGACCGCCAGTATACCGCCTTCGAGGCGAATGGGCGCCTATACCACTTCCTTAGGGTCCCCTTCGGTGTCACTAATGGGGTCTCGGTCTTCCAAAGGGAGATGGACCAGATGGTTGACCAGAACGAACTGCAGGCTACATTCCCCTACCTAGATAACGTCACTATCTGCGGCCGCGACCGGCAGGAACAGGACGCGAATCTGGAGAAATTCCTCCGTACGGCCCAACGGCTGAACCTCACCTACAATAAGGAGAAATGCGTGTTTAACACCACGCGCCTTGCCATCCTCGGCTGCGTAGTGGAGAACGGAATCATCGGCCCCGACCCAGAAAGAATGCGCCCCCTCATGGAGCTACCCCTCCCCCACTGCCCTAAAGCACTTAGGAGAACCCTGGGGCTTTTCGCCTACTATGCCCAATGGGTACCCAATTACGCGGACAAAGCCAGACCCCTCCTGAAAGCCACTTCCTTCCCCCTCACGGAGGAGGCGTGCGCGGCCTTCTCCCTCATTAAGGGAGACATAGCCAAGGCCACGATGCACGCAGTGGACGAGTCCATCCCCTTCCAGGTGGAGAGCGACGCATCCGACTTCGCCTTAGCCGCCACCCTAAACCAGGAGGGGAGGCCAGTGGCCTTCTTCTCAAGGACCCTACAGGGCCCCGAGATCCGACATTCGTCGGTCGAGAAAGAGGCCCAGGCGATCGTGGAGGCAGTACGGCGCTGGAGGCACTACCTGGCAGGCAAACGATTTACCCTCCTCACCGACCAGCGTTCGGTGGCTTTCATGTTTAATAACAAGCTGAAGGGCAAAATCAAGAATGACAAGATTTTGAGATGGAGAATCGAGCTCTCCACCTACGATTATGAGATCTTGTACCGGCCAGGCAAGCTGAACGAATCCCCTGATGCCCTTTCACGAATGACATGCGCCAGCGCGCATATCGATAGGCTTCAGACCCTCCACGACCAGCTCTGCCACCCCGGAGTCACCAGACTCTACCATTTCATTAAGGCCCGCAACCTGACCTACTCCATCGAGGAGGTCAGGACCATGACCAGGAACTGCCAGACCTGTGCGGAGTGCAAACCGCACTTCTATAGGCCGGACCGAGCAAGCCTGATCAAGGCCACCCGCCCCTTCGAGCGCCTGAGCATCGACTTTAAGGGGCCCCTCCCGTCCTCTGACCGTAATGTGTACTTCCTCAACATCGTTGATGAGTACTCCCGTTTCCCCTTTGCCTTCCCCTGCCCCGACATGACCAGTAGCACGGTCATTAAGTGCCTGAATGCCCTCTTCGCCTTGTTCGGGTTCCCGAACTATATACACAGCGACCGGGGCTCCTCCTTCATGAGCGAGGAACTCCGGCAATTCCTCCTAGAGAGAGGTATTGCAGCAAGCAGGACCACCAGCTACAACCCCAGAGGTAACGGTCAGGTGGAAAGAGAGAACGCGACGGTATGGAAGGCCGTCCTCTTAGCCTTAAAGTCTAAGGGCCTCCCAACCTCCCGCTGGCAAGAAGTCCTCCCGACAGCGCTGCACTCCATCCGGTCATTACTTTGCACGGCCACTAACACCACCCTCCATGAACGAATGTTCGTTTTCCCCAGGAAGTCGACTACGGGAACCACTCTACCAACCTGGCTGACCGCCCTGGGGCCGGTCTGGCTGCGGAAACACGTGAGGGCCCATAAAACGGACCCCCTGGTCGAGAGGGTGAACCTCCTGCACGCCAACCCCCAGTACGCCTACGTGGCGTACCCAGACGGGCGGGAGGACACTGTCTCCCTACGAGACCTCGCACCCTCAGCCGATCCGGAAACACCGCCACCACCCCCCCCAACCCCAGCCCAGGTAGACGGCATGCCGGAACCCCACGAGCCCTCGCCGACCACGCAAACACCAGCATCAACACCGGATAAGGCACCAGCACCGGATAAGGCAACACCACCGCTGCGGCGATCGGAGAGGCTTACGAAGCCTCCGGACAGACTGACCTACCAGAATTGGTAGTACACTTCACCCCGCCGGACTTAATTCTAAACAAGGGGTGAATGTGGTAAACCACGTTCACTATCGTATCACTGTTAGTAGTTAGCACTGTTCACCACTGTTCGTTATAACTGTATCACTGACCACTATTGTATCACAGTACGAGGTCGCCTCTTGCCACACTGCTATACCTGGGATGACCACTGCCGACTCCGCCTTGGCTCCACCCACCAGGCCAGGTATAAAGGTGAGCGACTGACTGGTATTCCTCCTGCTTGGATCGGATCACCCACGAGAGTGGGCTCTGTTATTTAGTCAATAAAAACCTTTAGTCACCTTCGTAACTCTTCGCCTTTTATTGGAGGAATTGATAGGTATATCAGGACCCAAGTTCCCTTGGGAGGTCTTTTGGGGCAGGACATTGGCCCGTCCATTAGTTGGGTTCTTGATCCCGTTCCCACTGCTCGGGATCGGGGAGGGGACATTTCCACAGCTCAGGCAGGTGCACGCTCCATTATCGATCAACAGTGGGTGGGGGCGCGGGGGGCTGGGCTCAGTATCAGTGGGGGCGGGGGGGCTGGGCTCAGTGTCAGTGGGGGGCGGTGGGCTGGGCTCAGTGTCAGTGGGGGGCGGGGGAGCTGGGCTCAGTATCAGTGGGGGCGGGGGGGCTGGGCTCAGTGTCAGTGGGGGGCGGGGGCTGGGCTCAGTGTCAGTGGGGGGCGGGGGGGCTGGGCGCAGTGTCAGTGGGGGGCGGGGGGCTGGGCGCAGTGTCAGTGGGGGCGGGGGGCTGGGCTCAGTGTCAGTGGGGGGCGGGGGGCTGGGCTCAGTGTCAGTGGGGGGCGGGGGGGCTGGGCACAGTGTCAGTGGGGGGCGGGGGGCTGGGCTCAGTGTCAATGGGGGGCGGGGGACTGGGCGCAGTGTCAGTGGGGGGCGGGGGGGGCTGGGCGCAGTGTCAGTGGGGGGCGGGGGGGCTGGGCGCAGTGTCAGTGGGGGGCGGGGGGCTGGGCGCAGTGTCAGTGGGGGGGGGCTGGGCGCAGTGTCAGTGGGGGATGGGGGGCTGGGGCCAGTGGGGGGCTGGGGGGGGCTGGGCGCAGTGTCAGTGGAGGGGGGGGGGGCTGGGCGCAGTGTCAGTGGGGGATGGGGGGCTGGGGCCAGTGGGGGGCTGGGGGGGGCTGGGCGCAGTGTCAGTGGGGGGCTGGGCTCAGTATTAGTGGGGGATGGGGGGCTGGGGTCAGTGTCAGTGGGGGATGGGGGGCTGGGCTCAGTATCAGTGGGGGTGGGGGGCTGGGCGCAGTGTCAGTGGGGGGCGGGGGGCTGGGGTCAGTGTCAGTGGGGGATGGGGGGCTGGGCGCAGTGTCAGTGGGGGGTGTGGGGGCTGGGCTCAGTATCAGTGGGGGTGGGGGGCTGGGCGCAGTGTCAGTGGGGGGTGTGGGGGCTGGGCTCAGTATCAGTGGGGGTGGGGGGGCTGGGGCCAGTGGGGGGCGGGGGGGCTGGGCGCAGTGTCAGTGGGGGGTGTGGGGGCTGGGCTCAGTATCAGTGGGGGTGGGGGGCTGGGCGCAGTGTCAGTGGGGGGTGTGGGGGCTGGGCTCAGTATCAGTGGGGGTGGGGGGCTGGGCGCAGTGTCAGTGGGGGGCGGGGGGCTGGGGTCAGTGTCAGTGGGGGATGGGGGGCTGGGCGCAGTGTCAGTGGGGGGTGGGGGGGCTGGGCTCAGTATCAGTGGGGGTGGGGGGGCTGGGGCCTGTGGGGGGCTGGGGTCAGTGTCAGTGGGGGCTGGGGGGGCTGGGCGCAGTGTCAGTGGGGGATGGGGGGCTGGGCGCAGTGTCAGTGGGGGATGGGCCGATGTGTATTTATAAAGAAATTGGCTGGTCTCCGTATCGGCTTTGATTCCTGCTCCCTTCCCCACTCCACCCTCCGGCCTTTTCACTTTATTAAAACCACCCAATGACCTCTGACCTCCGGTATAGCCCATTATAACCAGAGCGTTGTGGATATATCAATAAAGGTAACTCCAGCACCGCCAGCATGGGCCAAGTGGCCTCCATCTGTGTCGTCTGCCCTCTCGGGTGGATGTAAAAGATCCTGTGACACTATTTGAAGAAGAGCAGGGGAGTTCTCCCCGGTGTCCTGGGGCCAATGTTTATCCCTCAAACAACATCAATCACTAAAACAGATTCTCTGGTCATTATCACATTGGTGACTGTGGGAGCTTGCTGTGCGCAAATTGGCTGCCACGTTTCCCACATTACAACAGTGGCCACACTTCAAAAAGTACTTCATTGGCTGTAAAGCGCTTTGAGACGTCCTGAGGTTGTGAAAGGCGCTATAGAAATGCAAGTCTTGCTTTTCTTTCTTTAATTTGTATGAATCTATGAAAAGCAAATGCGATTTGAAGTTATGATCATAAATATAAATATGAGTCTTTGAATATATTCAAGGCTGAGATCGATAGATTTTTGGACTCTAGGGGAAGCGAGGGATACGGAGATCGGGCGGGAAAGTGGAGATGAGGTCGATGATCAGCCATGATCTCATTGAATGGTGGGGCAGGCTCGAGGGGCCGAATGGCCGACTCCTGCTCCGAATTCTTATTTCTTATGTTCTTATATAAGTAAACAAAGAAACAAGTGCAAATTATACAGCCACATCTCTCTGGCTTCTCGGTTTGACCTGTGTAAAGTTACGGCAGGTTTGCATCTTTAATGTCCGTGGCTGTGCCACAGAAGTGCCAGGCAATGACTATCTCCAATAAGTGAGAGTCTAACCACCGCCCCTTGACATTCAATGGCATTACCATCACCGAATCCCCCACCATCAACATCCTGGGGGTCACCATTGACCAGAAACTTAACTGGACCAGCCACATAAATACTGTGGCAACAAGAGCAGGTCAGAGGCTGGGTATTCTGTGACGAGTGTCTCACCTCCTGACTCCCCAAAGCCTTTCCACCATCTACAAGGCACAAGTAAGGAGTGTGATGGAATATTCTCCACTTGCCTGGATGAGTGCAGCTCCAACAACACTCAAGAGGTTCGCCACCATCCAGGACAAAGCAGCCCACTTGATTGGCACCCCATCCACCACCTGAAACATCCACTCCCTCCACCACCGGCGTACCGTGGCTGCAGTGTGTACCATCTACAAGATGCACTGCAGCAACTCGCCAAGGCTTCTTCGGCAGCACCTCCCAAACCCGCGACCTCTTCCACCTAGAAGGACAAGGGCAGAAGGCGCATGGGAACACCACCACCTCCAAGTTCCCCTCCAAGTCACACACCACCCTGACTTGGAAACATATCGCCGATCCTTCATCGTCGCTGGGTCAAAATCCTGGAACTCCCTCCCTAACAGCACTGTGGGAGTACCTTCACCACACGGACTGCAGCGGTTCAAGAAGGCAGCTCACCACCACCTTCTCAAGGGCAACTAGGGATGGGCAATAAATGCTGGCCTTGCCAGCGATGCCCACATCCCATAAACGAATTTAAAAAATATTACCAATCCCCACTTTCGTTGAGCAAGGTTCTCAGAGACACAACTGCCTTTGAGTGATTTAGACCAGTGAAAACTCCATAAAACAGGAGCATGTACTACACAACTCATCTACACTTTACTCTGGCATTAATCAGCTGCGAGTGGGTTTGTGATCAGTAACTTGGTCAACGTGTTCAGTCTTAGGCAGTTACCACAATCACTGAAGACTTCCAAAATTAAAGATTGTGGGGACTAGCACTAGCAAGTGAATAGCATTGCCACTTCACGGTGTGTACCAGTGAATGTGCCAAACAGATTAAATAAGGAGCAAGCAGAAGGGTGACGATCAACCAGCCCATGATTGAGTACCTGCGTTATTATGTCGTCAACAGCTACAGAGCGGAAGAGAGAGAGAGAGAGACAGAGAGAGAGAGAGAGAGAGACAGAGACAGAGACAGAGAGAGAGAGAGAGAGGAGAGAGAGAGAGAGAGAGAGACAGAGAGAGAGACAGAGAGAGAGAGACAGAGAGACAGAGAGAGAGAGAGAGAGAGACAGAGACAGAGAGAGAGAGAGACAGAGAGAGAGAGAGAGAGACACAGAGAGAGAGAGAGAGAGAGACAGAGAGAGAGAGAGAGAGAGAGAGAAACAGAGAGAGAGAGACAGAGAGAGAGACAGAGAGACAGAGAGAGAGAGAGACAGAGAGACAGAGAGAGAGAGAGACGGACAGGGAGAGAGAGAGAGAGAGAGACAGAGAGAGACAGAGAGAGAGAGAGATGGACAGGGAGAGAGAGAGAGAGAGAGAGACACACAGAGAGAGAGAGAGACAGAGAGCGACAGAGAGAGACAGAGACCCGATTAGGCTCCCCCCAACACATAATAATACACACGGGCACAAATGACCTAAAGGCCCAGCAGAAAGGGGTAGCAACATCGCTCAGAGCAGTGATTAGGAAGGCAAGCAATACATTTCCAAACACTAGAATCACTGTTTCCACAATATTGCCGAGAACAGACTTTAACAGCAACACAATTCATGAGATAAATGCCAGCATAGCAAGAGACTGTGAATCAAAACACAACGTGCACCTGGCCCAACACCCCACCCTCGATGTGGAATGTCTTTACGACCACGTCCACATCCACAGGAAATGAATATCGATCTTTGCTAAAGCCCTGAAGGACGTCGCTTTTAACCGGGTCCATACCCAGACTCCAGGAGGACCCCCCCCCGACCACCAGAGATCAGCGGGGTACATACCAGGACTACTACAGAGACCACCACCACACCAACCGGGTCCAGAGAGGATCCCCATGCACAACAACAATATCAGACCTGCACCACTCCTGTCCCACAGGGGAACAGGACCGCTCCCAGCCAGACAGAGGGAGAGATGCACAGGGCGTACGCAATACCTCAGACAGAGACAATCCATTAAGAGACAATAAGCAGACGTGCAGTAGCATCTACTTCCGCCTTATGGATCAGAAAATGAAAAAAATCAAGGACTAATTAATAGAAAGAATTGTAACCAAGTAGTATTAGCATTTATAAACAACTGAGATGATCTTTTTTTTCCCACATTTAGACACGACAAACACATATCATTCTTTAACATATCATAGTAAAAGATCAAACTTAACATGAAATCCTTATATATTTCGACCTGGAATATCCAAGGTCTACGCTCTTCGGTGCTCGACATGAAGAGTAGGACCCCAGAGTTCATAGATGAAACTAAAGATCTAGATATTATCATTTTACAGGAAACTTGGTATAAAGGAAAAGGACACACTGGCCATCCCCAAGGGTACACAGAGCTGGTGGTCCCCTCCAATAAATTACCAGGAGTAACCCAAGGCAGAGACTCCGGAGGCATACTGATTTGGTTTAAAACAGAGCTTAAGAATTGCATCAAATTTATAAAAAAGGGCGAAAACCACATGTGGCTCAAAATTGAGAGGGGGATTATCTCTAACACCCAAGATGTTTTCATTTGCGCACTCTATATCCCCCCAATGGAATCCCCGTATTTTAAAGAGGACACCTTCTCCAACATTGAGGGGGAAATTATCCAATTCCAGGCCCAGGGGAACGTGTTGATCTGTGGTGACCTCAATTCAAGAACTGGCGAAGAACCAGACTTCACCAATAATCAGGGAAACAATTACATATTCGGGAATAACCACTTCGATATCCCTTCCCTTCCATACAGGCATAACTGCGACAAGCAGACAAATACCAACGGAAAACAGCTCCTGCAGCTCTGTCGAAGCCTGGGTCTGTACATTGTCAATGGTAGGTTCATAGGAGACCTCCTAGGAAGACCGACCTATTGCTCACCGCTTGGCTGCAGCACCGTAGACTATATGATTACGGATTTGGACCCATCCTCTTTCAGAGCATTCACAGTCAAACCACAAACAACACTGTCAGATCACAGTCAAATTACTATGTATCTTAAAAAGACAGAAACAAACAACACAGAAACACAACCCAGTAAACTGTACAACACCAAAAAATCGTACAGATGGGCCAAAAACGACACGGAAAAATACCAGAAAGCAATTAGCAATGAATCAACTCAAGCTCTCTTGGACACCTTTCTGGATAACATATACACTCACAATAAAGAAGGCGTAAACCGGGCAGTGAATAACCTAAACAATATTTTTGATAATTTGGCAACAAGGTCAAACTTGAAAGCTCGCAAGAACAAACCCAAAACAAAAAACTATGAAAAATGGTTTGACCCAGATTGCCATAACATGAGGAAAAAACTTAGAAAAATATCAAACCAAAAACACAGACATCCAGAAAATGAGGAATTACGCCTTACTTATTGTCAGGCACTAACACAATACAGAAACACACTCAGAACCAAAAAAGAGCAATATATTAAGAATACACTCAGCTCCATTGAGGAATCCATTGATTCCAATTGTTTCTGGGACAACTGGAATACATTACACAAAAAACAACACGATGAATTGGCCATTCAAAATGGAGACACATGGGAAAACCACTTTGAAAAATTATACCAGAAAAACACACTAAGGCCAGAGCAACACCAAATATGCAAAAAACTGGAAAAGCTCGAAATGGCCATAAAAGATAACCAAAACCCGCTAGACTCCATAATAACAGAAAAAGAACTTTTTGAAAAACTCAAGGACCTGCGACCAGGAAAAGCTTGCGGGGCAGACGGCATACTAAGCGAGATGATTAAACACACAGACGATAAAATGAAACTGGCTATCCTAAAACTCTTCAACTTGGTTCTGAGTGTCGGTTACTTCCCTGATATCTGGAACAAAGGACTCATAACGCCCATATACAAAAGTGGGGACAAAGTCGACCCAAATAACTATCGAGGCATCTGTGTAAACAGTAACCTGGGGAAGGTATTCTGTAGTATCATAAACAAAAGACTTATAAACTTCCTTGAGGAGCACAATGTCTTGAGTAAAAGCCAAATTGGATTCCTGCCAAACTATAGAACATCAGATCATATCTTCACCCTACAGACCCTAATTGACAAACACGTTCATCAAAACAAAAGCAAAATCTACGCATGCTTTATAGATTTCCAGAAGGCTTTCGATTCCATCTGGCACGACGGTTTATTCCTGAAACTTATCGAAAGCGGGGTAGGGGGAAAAACATATGATGTAATTAAATCAATGTATACAAACAACAAATGTGCAGTTAAAATTGGAGACAAACAAACAAAATACTTCCCACAGGGGCGGGGGGTGACGCAGGGCTCGCCAATCTCACCGACACTCTTTAATATTTACATAAATGAATTGGCAAAACTACTTGAACAATCTACAGCACCCGGCCTCACCCTATATGAATCCAAGGTTAAATTCCTCCTCTATGCAGACGACCTGGTTCTGCTGTCACCAACTAAGGAGGGTCTACAGCAGAACCTGGATCTGCTGGAGTCGTACTGCCAGACTTGGGCCCTGACAATAAATCCCCAAAAAACCAAAGTCCTTGTGTTCCAGCAAAGATCCAGACATCAGGGACCCAAAATAAATTTCACACTAGGAACAACCAAAA